>NC_048598.1:109990288-110590288 GCF_003668045.3 Cricetulus griseus
CTTAAGACAGTAGATGCCTCAAAGATGCTGAGAGACCATGCCTCAAAACGTTTCTGAGAAATTGTAAGGGAGCCTGGGCTGAGGTATATTAGTGGTATCCTCCTGTAGAATAGCTCAATTTATTCCCTTTATTGCTGCTGTTCATGCATTCATGCTTTGGAGTTAAGAATTTCTGAGGCTCACTTCTCTTGCTCCTCTGATTCTGCGAATAACTTCCTTACATCCCACAAACATTGTTTCATGGAGAAGCTACCTGGAAACAATGCATGCATTATTGACATCTTGAGCTATGTTGTTTCCACAAAACAAAACAATGTTAAGTATTTTCTTATCTCCAGAGTGAATGGGTTAGCCAAGGGTGAGCTAATCTAGCTTGGGTTTTTCTGGATGTGGATCATGTGGTTTCACCTCCTCATAGGATGAACAGGATATCCTAGACACATTGTTTTTATGGACACAGAAGCACAAGAGAGAAAAAAATTACAGTGCACCCAAATCTCAGAAATTGATGGTATAACTTGGACTTTGTTGTTTTGTTGTCCTGTTGTCTCATGAAGTCCTTGAAACCAGAGAAGTAGTTAGAATTTGAACAACACTCGAGACTATATAGAGTCATAGATTTAAGAAAGAATAAAAATTGTGACAGTTAACATTTTCTAAATAGCTGACTTCCTGTTTGTTCAACTAATAACATTTCTAGTTGATATAAACTGTGGCTACTTTCCTTTATAACCTGTGCCTATTTTATAGTTACACCTATCTGGTATCAAAAGACATCTTGAATATGTTAAGAACAAATATGCTTTTTAAACCAAGATCCCTGGGATGGGTGATGCTTTCCCTTCCCTGAAGTGAAAAGATTAATTTTCCTTTTTTTTTTCTGAAAAAATGTTTATGTTTCATAAAAGAAAAAAATATTTCTGGCTACTCTACTTTCTTCCCACAATTTAACATTCAAACATTTGGAACTGGTTTGACTAAAAGGGAAAGAAAAAGTTTAAAAATGTTAGCTGGCAATGTTCTAACATATTATAAAACAAACAACTGAAGCTCACGACCACCCATGCTGAGAGCGGCTGCCTGGACTTGTGAGATCAGTCGAAACTCTCTTGAAGAGACTGTGTATTGCTTCAGAGAACCTGGCAGGAGCTGGCAAGGACTCCGCATGTTGACATTTGTGCTTCAGTTTCACTACGGATATGATTAGTTTTTATACCTTCTCTATCTGTAGGCAACTTCCTCCTATTAATCAACATTTAACTGAAACAAAATGACCTATATGTGAGGATCAGGAACCCTTCATTTTATACACGGCACTGCCATTTTTCTGGTTGTGTTAGATAGTATGATATTCCTGAACTTATGTTTCTTGAGAAACATCATTTATTATACATATTTAATGCAGTTCTAAAAATTAGTGAAAAATTTGCTATACTGAGTACTCTATAATGGAGTTTTTATTTATAATGTTCACATTCTCTACTGGATAACTTTTTCTGAATGCTATTCAGGGTTTTTTTTCCCATCCATATTTGATAACAAACTTGGGTCAACTTGGGCTTTGGCCCATAACATTTTATGCTTGTATTTAGAAAGGAAAAAAAAGAAGCTCATGTTATAATACACACTGGCATTTCTGTGTCAGAAGAAAAATGAGAAATGTTTAAAGCACATTTGAGGTAAAAAACATGCCAGCATCTTTAACCAATGGCTGGGAAGCAGAAGCAGCCCTCTTGCTCACACTGCATTGCCCAAGACTGCTCCAAGTAGGAGGCCACTTTCACTTGCTCAGGAAGAACCAAAGTTCTCCTATGGATAAAAACACCTAAGGAAAAGATGAAATATAAATGTTGTAGGAATATGCAACACCCTAATGAGTTTATCTATTATCTATTTCTGGGATATACTGTGTGTGTGTATGTGTGTGTGTGTGTGTTAGAGAGAGAGAGAGAGAGAGAGAGAGAGAGAGAGAGACAGACAGACAGAGAGACAGACAGAGAGACAGAGATAGAGAGACAGAGAGATACTATATAAGTAGCTTACTTTGAAAGTGGAATTTTCCTAATATTATCCCCTTCACTAGCAGCACTGGCATCTCCAGAATTCAGCTCTATTATCTTAAATACATTGTTTTAATGTCTAAAATTTACAGGTTTTAAGTACACTTAATTTTTAGAAGATTGTCAGAAATTTTGCTACATTAATATATGCTGTATATTTTATTTAAACTATTGAGTTATGTGCAAGAATAGAGTACCAAGGGAAGAATGAAGAAAAGGTTCCTTCCATGTCTACTTGGTGAGTCAAGTTCAGTGAGTTTAAATGATTATGAATAAGCAATTATTTACAGGAGCATAAGTGGACCACAGACAGCTGTATTACTGAAAAGTCTTCCCCTTACATGAAGTAAAACTCTTCACAGTTAATTCAGAGAGTTTCTCCTCCAGTTAAACTTTTACCTATTCCACTAAGAATCTAGCATCTTCTTAGGTCATGCATAGCAGAGGCAAGATTACCTACAATTGAGGGTGTGGGATAGGAGGGAAGGAATGATTTGAATCTCAGGTAACCATCTGATGTCCCCCATCTCCTCTTTCTGTAAAGGATCTTCACCAGGTTTTATCTTTTTGAAGTCCCCTATGGATTGTAGCAGCTCTAATTACAATGGTGATTGCTATGTAATACCTTTGGGCCAGAGTTTCACAGCAAGGAGTGTGTTCTGTGAAGGGGGAAATGTGGGAGGTGTGAGTGTGTGAGGGGGTGGGGGCTGTGTTGCTCCTCTAATGAGAAACAAGAGTCCCCTTGGAAATATTCTAGATCTCTTTCATGAATCACATAATAAAAGAGGACAGAATTCATCAGTTTATAGAGTTTATTTTCAGGTCGAAATATGGACAATGAACTATTATGATTAATTGCAAAGACAGAAGCTTAGTGATCTGAAGACAGTAAGTATGGCAAAGGAGAAGACACTTTGCAGTACAATGTAGAAGGGAAGACTAGGGACTTTCTTTATAAACAGAATGTTTAGCTTGTGTGAGTCTCTCTGTAGGGAGGTGAGAATGGTTTCTAGTTTACAAAAGCAAATGATCAGAAAAGACTGTGTCTATTGTGTTTGCCAAAAGGGTCAATGTGAACTATATATAGAGAAGACAACAAGGCAAAGAGTGAGACATGAGTTGGAATAGGAAAGATGATAAGGTGGCTCAGGCAAAATATCCTGAGTACATGTTAGGCTATAATCTTTTACTCCAAGAGAAAGTGGAGGAGAGTGGAAAATTTTAAGAAAACAAATGATATTATTTTACCTGCTTCTTACTATAAAAATAACTATAATATTTACTTGGTGCCTGCTGCTTGTTGATGTGAGTTTTGTGATGGGGATGCATTGTGTTCATGGTGGATGGTAGTAGGAATATGTTATATGATTCAGTTGTGTGTGACATGCAAGTTGAGAGTAGAGGCTTAGACTAGCAAGGAAGCAGTAGAGTGGGGCCATGTGAATGGAATCTAGGCACACATTGGTAGCAGAGCCAAATGTACTTGAGTACAATTTAGACAACTTGAACAAAGGCCTGGAAGACTAGTATAGAGAAAAACAGAGTAAATAAACTGTGAGCATTGAATGTTGAAGCTATTTATTATCCATAGAAGTAGAGACTGAGAGAAATGCCATCAGAATTGGAGATCCAATGACCTGTGCTCAATTTGAGAGATACTGTATGTGTTACCACAAATGAGGTGGCTTAGAAAAGAGAGAGAGTAGAGAAGTGTACATAGTGTTAGAAGTCAGAAATATGGGATAAAGCTTAAAAAAAAGATCTAATCTCTGATTCCTGCAGGGTTTTAGGAGGCATTCTACTGTTTTATCTGTGTCTTTTTCTCTAGGATACTAACTGTATTTGCCTAACAACACCCTTCCAGTTTCTCAGCAAGCATAGCTTCATCATTTTTTTTAAAAGAGGACACATATAAGCCCGTGAGAGAAATTCTACATTCTAAGAGGAAAATCTTTTTTTTAAAAATGCCTGGGTATTGTCATAAAATTCTGTATCAACTTTATCTGTTTTATTCTTTTGATGAATGCTAGGATATACTTTGTAGAATAGATGAAATCTATTCCAGAGTAGGCAACAAGGATATAATGTTAGTTTCTTTTCAAAATAAGAAACTTTCAAACCTTTCAAACCGAGAAGATCATGAAGTAGACCTATGCATAGGAATTGGAAGGTAAGAAAGTACAACATTTAAGAGATGAGGAAAGGCCTTGTGTATTTATTTGTTTCCTGGCTGAAAGACTACAGTTTTGTATAGTTTTTGCACTTGAACTCAGGGTCTAAGCCATGTTAAGTAAGCATTCTTCTACTGAGCTACAGCCCTAACCCACATAATGCCATCTTTGAAGAGCTGTGATTTTGTTCTCAAATCATGGACAGTCTCCAGAAACCATTCCTCTGAAGAGATGAAATGTCCATGGCACAATGGATGAGCAACTTAACTACAGCAGCCAGGGAGCAGGTTTCTCAGTTAGGTAAACAAAACAATTGCTCCAGGTGGCTCAGGTTCCTACACTTATTTTGCATGCAGTTAGTATCCAAATGTCTATTGATTCAACATAGAAAGCTGCTGATGAGTGATAGGATGGCTGAAATGTGAAAATCAAGTTTGTAAGGCTACTACCCAATAGTTCACTACCACAGACTTGGACAGTTCTACTCCCTGACAGGCAAACACATAGCCTTCAGATTTTCACATGTCTGATCTTTGCTGAAACTTCCCATGTCAACTCAAAAGGGCCATTGTTACTATTTTAACAGAGAAAAAGAAATGTGCTGAAGTGTTAATATGCCTGTTGGAAGGCAGCATTAATAAGTTTTGTCTCTGAAAAAGTACTTTTAAAATTTAATCTCTTGGACTTTGCTGGCCAGATTACTTGATAACAAAGGGATAGTAACAGTTCTTGGGCTGTGTTAGCGTGGCTACAGCATAGATGTTCAACAATATGAGCCTGATTTGGCTCTTTCCATTCTGAACTGAACCTTGCACTCTTTGTCTTCTTACCTCAGTGTGTTTGTATGTCTGTGTGTGTGTGTGTGTGTGTGTGCGTTAATGAGGTTATGCTACAAAAGAACTCCCCAATTGGGTTGTTTCTGTTCTACAACACTGACAACTCTAATATGTGGAGCCATTCATTTAGAAGCCTTAATAAGTTATTTCAATTACCTTGTCAGGAATAAGCCAGGAGCAAACACCGTGTTTTCTCTTTCCTTCTAAGGTGAGATTACATTTAAATGATAATAACAAGTGCCAAAGTGATGTGAATTCACAAATCACATAAGGTGATGCCCTTCCTGGCTGACTGGGTTTCCATTGAGAGCTTGTCATAACTCATCAGCTGGAATCCTTTTGTACAGAGAGCAGAGGGATGCCTAAGAGAGTACAAGGACCCCCAAAGCCTTCTTTCAGCTGGCTCTGGGTACTGAGCTTCCCTCCATGGAGAGGTATGTGTGGTTGGCAGGGGGTTCTTTCTGTGAGTTACTACTGAGGTCAGGACCAAAATTATCAAGTTTGGTGGACACTATTCACCCTTATCTAGTCACCTGGGCCCAAGTGTTCCATGTTCTGCTCTGTTTTCCTTGGTGTAAAATGAGATAGCTAGCATCTCTTGAAGCAGCTTTGAGGATGTCACTACATTCATTCCTTTCCATACATAAGATGTCTATTTCATATACGTCTTTTTCCCTACAGCTTCACCCAAACTTATTTGTTTTCTTTAAAAGAGGAAAGATCTTAGAAGAATCAGTCTGCGGGGGGAGACAAAGAAGAGCCAGGAATATTGGGAATTGTGCATGAAAAACATAGCTATTTGGCATTAAGCCTTCATATGCTAAAAGTATGAAGAGACAAGGATCTCATACTCAGGGCTTGCTTCCATCTTTTCTGTTTGTTATCTGGGCATTCAGATGCATTTTCCAAATTGTTGTTATTAGCCCATGGTGTGTGAGTGTGTGTGTATGCAGACTTTAATAATTATCTGAACATTTTAACTGCCTGTGAAAGGGCATCAGCTTTGATTACTTTTTCTCTTTTCCTGTTTATTGAAAAGAGTATTTAAAGTGAGTCTAAGTCTGCTACCTTTATTATTTCATATAGCTAATCGATTATGCATTTTAAGTCACATTTCTGCCTATGTTGGCTATGATGATATTTCATATTCTGATTCCTAGCCTTCTTTCTGAACTCCTAGAAACCTTTCCTGCATATGCTTCAATTTAAAAAAAAAGCACAGTTATTTTTATTGTGGATGTTGAGGCAGCCTTACAAAAGCAAGATCATGGCATTCAAAAGAAGGATGGATAGGCAGCCAATGGTGAGTGTCAGGAAAAACAGATTCTTTAATCCCTTGATTTTGAATTCAAGTTTTCTATTTTTACAAAGATTATTAATTATTACATTCCCACAAAGCCAAAGGCATCATATTTCTAAGGTTCATTTTTACAGTAAAGGATCCTGGGATCCATCCTTTAAAGTCCAACTTGCAAGATACTGACAGTGTCTGTTCTCAGTGGGCCAATGGCTACAATTTTCTGTAATTGATATATTTACCTTTGGTACATCACACATATCTAGTAGGACAGAGGGTAGGTGTGTTCTAATATTAACCAAAATTTCATGATGAAACACATCAACAATCAAGGTATGCCCCCCCCCCCGTTTTTATTAGAAAGAAAATTATTTTACATGTCAATCCCAGGTCCCTCTCCCTCCCCTCCTCCCCTGCACCCCCAACTAATGCCCTACCCATCGCATACCCTTTCTGCTCCCCAGAGAGGGTGAGGCTTCCATAGGGGGTCTTCAAAGTCTGTCATATTCTTTAGGATAGGGCCTAGGCCAACCCCCTGTGTCTAGACTCAGGGAGTATCCCTCCATATGGGATGGGCTCCTAAAGTCCATTCCTATGGTAGCCATAAGTACTGATCCACTACAAGAGTTCCCATAGATTTACAAGGTCTCCTCACTGACACCCACTTTCAGGGCGTCTGGATCAGTCTGGGGACCAAGATTTTTCCCTTGTTCAGGTCAGCTGTTTCTGTGGGTTTCACCAGCCTGGTATGGACCACTTTGTTCATCAGTCCTTATCTGCATTTGGATTTCAGTTCAGTTCAAGGTTTAGCTGTGGGTGTCTGCTTCTACTTCCACCAGCTGCTGGATAAAGGCTATATGATGGCATATGAATTAGTCATCAATCTCATTAACAGGAGATAACACCTGGGTAGCCTCTCCTCTGGTGTTTAGATTTTTAGGTGGTGTCTTCTTTGTAGCTCTCCAGACATTTCCCTAGTGCCTGATTTCTCTTTGAACTTATAAAGTCTCCCTCTATTACATTATCTCTTATCTTGCTCTCTTGTTCTTCCCCCAAATCAACCTCCCTGTCCAATCATGTCTTCCTCACCTCTCTGGTTGGCACCTTCTCATTCTCCTAGTTATGTCTCCCCTCCCCCATGCTCCCAATTTGCTCAGGAGATCTTATCCCTTTCCCCTTCTCCAGGGGACCATGTATGTCTCTCTTAGGGTCCTCCTTGTTTACCAGCCTCTCCGGCAGTCTGGGCTGCAGGCTGGCAATCCTTTAGTCTATGTCTAAAATCCACATATAAGTGATTACATACAGTGCCTGTCTTTATGTGACTGGGTTACCTTGCTCAGAGTGGTTTCTTCTAGTTCCATCCATTTGCCTGTGAATTTCAAGATTCCATTGCCTTTTTGTTTCCACTGAGTAGTACTCCACTGTGTAAATAAATGTACCACATTTTTTTTTATCCATTCTTCAGTTGAGGGGCATCTAGGTTGTTTCCAGGTTCTGGCTATTACAAATAATCCTGCTATGAACATAGTTGAACAGATGTCCTCAATCAAGGTATCTTTGGGTGCAATTCGAAGCTACTGTATTTGAGTTCAGCAAAGAAGGTAAATCAAGCTATACTGGGAGTGTTTGCTCCCTTTTGGCTCTTCTGTAAAATATTTGATTTCCTAGAGCTAACATATCCTACACTGGATTTTATGGATTTTTTCTTTACTATTTAGTAAACATTAAACTTGCTTATATTTCTAACTCACTTCAGATGACATGGGCTGCTCCAAGATTTCATTTGAAATAAGCAAGTATCCTTATCCCGTAAAATCACATCACATGTTTAAGTTTTTCCAACCCAGTGGCAGTTTCCTCCAGACCACCATTTTTTCCCCTGTTGCACTTGATCTTTGTGGTTTTTACCAACAGAATCATATTTAAACAAGAAACCGGAAAGATGATTTTGGATCCTCAAACTATGTTCATCAGGTTGGCTAGGAAAGATTTTAAGACAGACATTTATTTATGAATGCTTTTATTATGAGGTACTCTTGGGACTGACACATGCAAAAAGAAGAGGGAGAACGGGACTGGGAAGAAGGGTATGTCAGGGATCCCTGCGGTGTTGCCTATGATTAATACAAGGGATTGGGCTGGTTGCCTCTATCTCATACAGATGTGTGATGCCTGTCAAAGGAAGCTGGCTATATTTGGGGAGTCTCTACCTTGAACTCAAACAAGCATCACATTCCCTAGGATGTGATACCCCGTTCAGTCTTAATGCGGGGACAAGGGACTTGGTCCTGCCCCAATGAATGGGCCCAGTCTTTGTTGACCCCTCATGGAAACAATTCTTAGGAAAGGAGAAAGGACAGAATTGATGAGTCATTTGTAACTTGGGATATGCATTAAACAGTCCTAATATGTGATCTGAGGTATGCATTGTCATCTGTCTCAATTCACCTATTTTTCCCAAAATGATTTTAGGTTCCTCAGAAAACAGGTGTTGAGTTTGGAGAAACCCCTACTTTGGTTATCAAAACCAGAGGACATCAGGAAGGAAGAAGCAGATTCAATTACTAAATCTGATTTTTCTCATGTAGAAATTGTGTTTTTATGCATAAGCAGGGATCTTGATTTAATAGAACCAGGAGTTACAAAGTTACCAGCAAAATAATGCTTAGGGCAGAAACTATGACACAAGAAATATAAAAATGAAGCAAACTGGATAGAAATAAGCTAAAATGTCCTCAAGATGCTATATCCTCCATTCCATTCACTTATCATGAAAAGAGAAAAGAAAACTATATTAAAACAAAGAAAAATAAAGGAATACCAGCACTGTGTAAGAGGAAAATGAAGTGGGAATCCGTTCTGAGGGATTTTCAAAGCAGAGGTGAGAAGGTAATAACAATAATGATTGTCATAATGATAATGATCAAGTGGAAATAGTTGTGATAAGGAATTGCCAGGGAGCTATGTATGAGTCATAGAGTGTGACAGATTTCACTTTGGTCTGGTGTCTGGGGATCTCTTCTTTGGCAGAGTAGGGATATGCCAATAAAATGTCTTCAGGTGCTTCATATAAAGTCTATCCTTATCACCTATCTCCTTTTATATAATTGACCTCTGTTTCATTTCATTTTTCTTCTGAGACATCCCCCTTTTTTTCCTAAATACTTTTGCTTTTAAATTTCTTCTTTTCTCTACTTAAAGATAGAAATAAAATAAAGAACCTAGAGAGATAGTTTTGGAATTTTGGAGTGCTTGATGAGATTACTAACACTAGATCTCAGCATCATACAAAAGTAATTTCTATCTTTTTTTAATTTCACAAATTTGTATCTGTTTAAAAATTCAGGTATGTATTGACTTTTTATCACCGTTTTGTGTTTTGTGTGTATGTGTGTGTGTGTGTGGTTGCACTTACACACCCGAGGGTAAGAGGATAATTTGCAGGTGTTTTCTTACATTATGCAGCTCCTAGGGATCAAACTCAGATTATCAGTTTTGGAAGCAAACTTCTTTATCCACTGAGCTCTCCTGTGAGTCTAAACCTTTCATTTTGAATGTCTTCCAAGGCCAGGTATTATGGGGTTTATTTCTATTGAGACTCTGAAGGAAGAGCATAGAACTTGAAAGATGGGACCCAACTGAAAGTTTGAGAGTATCTGTGGTGTTTTGTCCCTGCTTGGCTTCCTCCTTGCTCTGTGTGCCTTTTGAACTCCTAGTACTTTGAGTAGCATTGCTCCTGTCATTGGTTCCTGCCTCGATGAGAGGTTTTATGACAGGCATTAAACTGTGGAGCCTGCCAATCAACCCCTGGGAGTGAGAGTGCTTCCAAAAGAGTAATCCCAAAAGATAATTTGATTAACTCTGGCTGATCTTATACAAATTAAAGGTCCATAATGCACTTTAGAAGCAGTTAGGCATGGTAGAAAATTTAAGCAAAGTAAGAAGTAAGCGATGATCAAACTTAATGCTGTCATTGTGAAACCAAGAAACACAATTCAGCAGATCTGTACAAATCAGTTGAGATGGAGGAGGTAGACAGTGAGGTGGTATACAATGAGCTATGTAAATATTGTGTACTTTCTATTACACCAACTCTTTAAAGTAGGGCTCATGTAACTTTCAATGTGACTCTGGACAACTTTCCCAAATGTTCATGTTTCTCTAAGAACTGAAGATTGCAATAAATCTGAATTCATGGAGGAAATGTGGAGGTGAGCTGAGTCCCCTATGAATAAACAGTGGAAAACATACAATAAGCATCCATAAATGTGCTTACCCTCACTTGGTGTCTACTTTCAATTCTTTTTTTTTTTTTTAATTTTCTTTTGACTTTCAATTCTTAAGCAATGACTTTTCTCAAAGAGTAATAAAGAACTGCCCTTTACTGATGTCTTTTTGTTAGTTTTTCATTTTATTTCTTTTTCTTTAGTTTAGAAACAATCATATTTTACATATCAATCCCAGTTTCTGCTCCCTCCCATCCTCCTTTGTTCCCCACAGATCCCCCATCGAACCCTCCATCCAACTCCCAAGGAGGGTGTGGCCTTTCATGAGGGAATTATTAAAGTTTGTCACATCATTTGAGGTAGGGCCTAGGCAGTCCTCCATGTGTCTGGGTGGAGACAGTATTCCTCCTTGGGGAATGGGCTCCCAAATTCTATTTGTGCACTAGGAATAAACACTGGTTTAGCTGTTCGAGGTCCCATAGACTGCCCAGGCCTCCTAACTGGCACCCATATTCAGAGGGCTTGGTTCAGTCCAACGCTGGTTTCCCAGTTTAATAACTGGGGTCCCTGTGCTCTCTTAGGCAGGTTCTGTGGGTTTCTCCAGTATGGTCTTTCATAAGTTAAATGTTATCTATTGAATATTTTCTTCTTCTCCCAGATCTTTTCATATGATTTTTTTTCTTCTGTATGGTAGATAGTATTGATGTTTTTGGTTGCTACATTTCTATTCACTTCCTACCTTCTCAATTGAATCTTCTTAATTAGCATCCTCATTGCACCACTGCTCTGCTAAAAAATTAAAAAAAAAAAACAATATCCCCTCTGCCTATCACACTCTCACACAAACATTTATTGCTTTACACAATCTGACCCAATATCTTATACTTCACTTTCCCTGCCACCCTTCATTAAATAAATTATTGATAGCATACCATAGGGCAAGACACCAAAGTTCTACTGATTAAATGCTCTGCTGGTTTAGAACACTCAACCTTGAAAATGATCTGATCCTCTAGGAGCACATTACAGTGTTCCTCCTACCTGATTTAAAGTCTGTGATTCCTTCTGGCTGAAATGACTTACCCTTCCATACACACATGATTGAATCTAAAGAGCTTATGAGCTTTACCTCTTTCTGTTAGAAGCATATAGTTGCCTCCATGCTAGTACTGATTTTTACTTTGATTAGAACTTTCAATTTAGTTCATTATATAATGCTTAATTGTGTGCATTCATTGTCATTGTTAGATTAGAACCTCCTTGAAGACCAATAAGGTGTTAGAGTAATATTTATATATTTTATACCACCTGATATATTTCTTTGTAAATAGAAAAACAGAACAGAAATTAATGTAAAATAAAATGCAAAAAAATATTGTTTAATGGATCCCTACAGGATTTAGTTCTAATAGTACCACTGAGTTTTCAAACTATCTCACCAAAAAACAACATCAATGACAACAGAAATTAGAGCACAGATACTAGTGTAACAAACAGATCTTTGTGGGTAGAGTACAAACTGGGACTTTGAATGTTTGATATGACAATCATTAATACACATTGTCTTCTTGACTAAATTCTAACAGTAACACTCTTCCCAACGTTCTACTGGATGTTACTTTAGCTTTTTCGTATTTGAATTCATCCCCAAATTGCCAATAATTGGGAAATTCCTGCTGAGTCTGCCTAGAAAAACCCCTACCTTAGATTTGAGCAGCAAATTGCTCTGCATCTTTCTGGCTTGTATTCAGCAAATACTTCCATGTCTGTTGAGCATGTATCAATAACCCCATTTCTTTGTAAGTGTCCAACAACCTTCCACTTTGATAATTGTCTATATGTCCCCAAACCTCCTATTGTATTTTCAGTTTGGACTAATACCCGTCTCCCTTACTATGAAATCCTGGAACAAAAGCCTTCCTTTAATAAGTTCTTTTTATCGGTTTAAAAATTTCTCAAGAATAACATTAAGAGTAAATATAAATTTGTATTTGATTTGATGAGTTTATGCAAGGAATCCCAGTAAATTTCATACTGCTAGTAACATATTGAATATCCCATTTAAAATTTTGAAAATATAGATGTTATTAATTTCTTCATTCATTGGCATTTCAAACATGGCTCCTCTTGTTTTATCTTTAAGAGGATGTGTCTGAAATGTGATCTAATGACTAGGCATGAAGAAGGTCCACTACATAAATTCAGTTTTTCCTCCATATCTTAGAAATGAAAAGTAGACCAGAACTGCAAAAGTACAGACGAGAAGACACTCAGATTGTGCCAAAAACTCAACCCTCCCTCAGGAGACCATTATGTATCATCTGTAGAAGACATAGAGCCTTTCCATGCCTAATACTTAGTAACAAAATGTTTGTTCAATAAAGTAATAAGCATGAGAAGAAAGAATAACCCTTCAGTTTCTGACAAAATTATAAATTTGGTAGTGTTATGAAGACTTTAGAGGAAAAATGTATGAACAAATGATATGCCACTACTTCTGGACCTGTATACCTAAATAAAAAACTGGGTTGTGTTTTTACATGAATATTAAGAATTCAAAAATATATCCCACTGTCATTTATTTCTCATTATTTGAAAACTATCTGATAGTGTAGTTGGTTTACTTGATGATTCTATGAACCTTGTGAAAGACTTTGAGCAAAACAGAAACAAACCACAAGAGCTTCTTGAGTCTTTATTGTTTTTCTTTTCTTATCACTACTCAAGAATGCAGTAAGTACTTCTGCTTATCTTTGAAGTAAAAGACTTGTGGATATTACTACATAGCTGCAAGGGCAAACACTATCAGATACTTGTCAAAACATTTCAATCTTAAACACAGCAAAGAAATTGTAAAAGGAAGCCATTCTAAGCAGTTAAAAATCAATCCATGCCTGTAAAGCATTTTTTTAAAGATGGGTGAAGCAACTTTATAAGGTCTAAAATTAGATTGCCCGATTACATAAAAAGCAACAGGCTAGTTATATTGGAAATAGATGCTTTGGATTGTAAAGTCCCCCATGCACTGAATGAAATCAGAAAGTAAAATACAAACTATAATGAGTTGGACTAAATGCCAAGAACTGTCTGGGTCAGGGCAAAAAGGAGACTATTTTTTTAAGCCATGTGGTAATGACATTAAAATGTGCAACAGCATATCCTGGGGTAGAGGGAGACAAGAAAAACATTGGTTATATCATGAGAGGAAATCATGCAGGCTGCTGTGGACAGGAATGGGGCAAAAGGTCAAAAGGATTGAGTGACCTATGAAGAGTCAATAATCTCCTCTGAATGAAGAATGCACACAAACATACACCTCACCAGAATGACTTCCAATGCTTAATTTTGTATAACTCAAGAGATTGTCAAAAGTGAGAAAGCCTACTGAACCAACTTGTCAAAGTTTCAAGATTCTATAGAAGTTGTATATTTATAGCCAGCATTTAAAAACATAGTTTAAAATTAGATGTTGACAGTCTAAAAAAAGCACATGATGAAGCCATAAGGTAAACAGGGGTGAGAACACTTCATTCTATTTTGTACTAAGTAATTCTCCTACACATACCCCGTTAGACACACTAAACCTGAAAAAAAAATGTGGTATAATGCCACAAGTGTGGAATTGATATTTTCCTAAAAAATATATGGGAATTATATACTTTTATTTTATTATAATATAAATTAGATACCACCTTGTTCCAAGTTCATGAAAATTTAAACCATTTTAAAGAACATAAAATTGACAATCATTTAGGGAACCTGTACATAGAGGCAACAGGGTTTAAATATCTTCACTTGGCTCCAAAGAGTGTACTAGCCATGGATCATGCTGGAGAGTGGGACAAGGAAGGTAAGATGACAAAAATTCAGTGTGAACAATGGGAAATATTATAATATAGGAGTTGAGCAGTGAATTGTCTTCAGGACAGGCTAAATCCAGTGCCTCTCATAGGATCATCATATCCTTGCCAATATATATATATATATATATATATATATATATATATATATTTTCACAGGATTTGTGATTGTGCTCGTAGTTGTGCCTGCAGTTTTCTAGGCATACTCTTTCCCTATAACATACAACATGTTTCAGCTCAGCCCTGGATTCATATTCTTCTGTTTTATCATTGCATAGGTAAAAGCAATTTCTCTTGCCAATATCATTGCTGTCTATGGCTCTCCAAATTCTATATGATCTCTCCAGTGACATAAAGAGATACACCTGAGAAAGCATGACTAACAAGGAGGTTGTTTCTCAATTTAGAAAAATCTGCACTTCACTGTATATTTGGAAGTGGGTTGGGGTGATTTAAATACATTTTCTTTGCAAACCAGCACAAAACATAGTGCTGTCAATAGAAAGCATCAAGAAGCATCCTCACTTCTGTCTTGGTATCTCCACACACTTTTACTACTCAGTTGTTCAATTACTAAGACCTCACAACAAACCACAGCTTTGCCAGTGTCAGTGATTGCAATGTAACTTTTCCAGCATCTTGTTCCTGGAGGGTTCCCAGATCAGCAATGTTCAGTTCATGAGAATTCCTCTAGGGAAAGTTCCTTAACTTCTTTAGGCATTATTTTCAATGTTTATCACATGATATGATAATAGGATCTATTTGGAAGCTATGTTTGAATAGATTTCTATAAACAAAATACCAAGAGAATAGGGAAGCACTATTTGGGCTTGCTACATTTTATCCTTGGTAGAAAGGAAATGATTGTATTCAAATGAGTATTATTATTTTAATTATTATGAGGTGTCTTTTTTGATGCCCCTTAAGATAGTATTGAAAAGATACCAATATTATATACTTTAAAAATATGTCCTAGCCTCTGACTGCACTGGACACCTCTCTTAGATTACAAAAGCAAAAGCATGGTTTATACTTCTTAACACAAAATAGAGGTGGTGAGAAATGAGTAAAAGCTAGAGAGATTTGTCAGTTTTATTCTGCTTGTTTTGCTTAAGAGAATATTTGCTTGTTTTCCTTTATGTGAAAAATGATTTTCAATATTTAAAATGAAAAGTTAATCAATATTTTATCATGTGCCTTTTACCAGAAAGTATCTTTGCATAAGAATGTCTGATTATTGTTGGCGTTTAGTGTGCAGTTTAATTCTAAAGCACATTTGTCATTCAACTTGTCATCTCAGAGTTCTGCACCTCATTTATTTCCCATAGCTTAATTAACATTATTTTGTGTATGAGAGATTATTGCTGCCTCCAGATAGAAATGACAGACTAAACAGATGAACGTTTAACAGTATTCAAAAGAAACAACTTCTGTTTTCTGAAGACAGAATACATTTACCTCCCCAGTTAGGGCTCCAGAAATTACATGCAAATTGAATCACCCTTCATGGACACAAAGAAACCCTGCAAGATACATAGCTGGAGAGTAATGTAACTTCATACCTCATAAATCATAATCTGAAACATGCACTATTTTTAATTGCCCCATTAAATAATTAAGTTTGACTTAAGGAGCAAGTCACACCCCGTCCTGGAGGCACTCCAGAATAGACAGGCTGATGTTTGCTTAATGAATACCTATCTTCAGAGAGCTAACTGCTTTCATCCATTAAGTCTGTGTGCTGGTGGGTATTTTGATTCATTTGAAACAGTTCATACAATCATTTAAATTAGATTAATGAGGGGCTTATATTTTCATCTCATCAGTTCTAAATTAAGAGTAATTGCAAATCGAACAAAAGACCGGTCAAAGATTCTGCTAGCTTCTGTTTGGAGATTTCCCATTTAAAATGTAAAATTCAACAGGAATGAAATGATTGAGATCCTCCATGCTTGTAGAGTTCCCATATGCACAATGTTTAGACATCCACTATTTGTTTTTCCAGGGAACATCTTTTTCAAAGTCCTAACATATAAAGGAGTTATTTGTGTTTGACCTAAGGGTATGGCTCACCTATAGACCTATGAGAAATCCATCAGGAGAAAGAGTGACATGATACTGCCTATTTTTTTTTGTCAATATCAAAGGTGATAGTTACAAAGTTTTTTAAGTTAATCTTCCATGTCCTTTAATCTCTCCTCTCTCTCTCTCTTCTCTCTCTCTCTCTCTCTCTCTCTCTCTCTCTCTCTCTCTCTCTCTGTGTGTGTGTGTGTGTGTGTGTGTGTGTGTGTGTGTGTGTGTGTGAGTTTGTGCAGGTGTATCACATGGGTGCATCTTTGTATGGTCAAAAGTCAATATCAGGTCACCACTTAAGCTTCCCACCTTGTATTTTGTTTTGTTTTGTTTTGTTTTGTTTTTTGAGACAGTGTCTCTTTTTGACTCACAAATCACAATTTATGCTTATCTGGCTGGCCAGTAAGCCCAAGACTCTGCTTGTCTCAGTCTTTCTAGCACTTGGACTAGAAATGGTTTTGTTTTTTCCTGGCTTTTTCACTTGAGTTCCATAGTTGAAGCTTAGGTCTTCATGTTTAGACAGCAAGTACTTTACTGAATTGAACACACACACACACACACACACACACACACACACACACGGGGGGGGGGACGCACAACAAAATGTTGGGTGTAGAAAAGAAAATATTTTCTCCATTTCTTTTTTTATTTCATTTTAAATTCCAATCACAGTTCTCCCTCCCACACCTCCCACCCTTCCCACTCCACCCCTCTTGAGCACTCCCATCCCTAACCTCTGCCTACCCTCACTCACTTTCCTCCTAGCCCACCCTCAGTCCATTCTTCCTGACAGTTAAAGGTCCCATGAGGAGTCAACATAGTCTGGTACAATAGGTTTGGGCAGGACCCAACCCCTCTCCCATGCATTAGGACTGAGTATGGCATCCTACCATTGGGAATGGGCTCCAACAAGCTAGCTCTTGTACAAGGTTTGTATTGTCATCCTACTGCCAAGGGCCCCTCCAAGTTGCACAAATGTCTCCTATGTAGGGAGGGCCTAGTTCAGTCCCCTGGAGTCAGCTCAGTTGTAGGTCTAAAGTCCTTGAGTTTCCACAAGCTTGGTTCAGTTCTCTCTGTAGAGAAAATATTTTTGTATGTACATTTTACCTAATCTTCACCAGAAACTCTAAACTTGACTTATTTCTTCCACTCAAGAAGAAACTAATGTTCAATAAGTTTGTGTGACTCACACACATACATATGCATACAAAATTGTAATAAGTCACATGAGTCTGACGTAAGGCAATAGTCCATTTTGCCTTAGCAACACTGTCCCTAAAAAATTTTGGGTAAAGTCATTTTCATTAAAATCAACACACATATAATTAATGGAAGAGAATATATTAATTTTGGAAAGAGAGAAGACTCAATGCATTTGCTGCTCATTCTTTTCCTCTACTCTGTGTTCATATATCTCTGATATTAATTTTCCCTCTGCAAAACACATAAAGCAAAGCTGACCCTACTACATAGTCTCTTGTGGAGGTCAAGAGTAGAAAATGTCCTCTCTGAGAGTTTAATCCTGGATATTTAGACTGTGGGACAGACTGAGTTGTGGCAGACATACAATTTGTCCAGCCAAGTGTGGGGTAGTCCTACAGAGTTTGTTTTGAGAAAGGTTTGAGAAGAAAAGCCAGTGATGTCCACATGTCCTTCTTCCTCTCTTGATCTCACATACTGGGGTCAGGGTGTGAGAAGAGATGACATTAGGGTGTCCCAGTTTCTTCCTCTGAAATTGCTTTGGAACCTGCAGTTCCTGTTTTGTTAGGTGCTTCTGCAACAATGTGTTTAGCAGTGTTCCCAAGAGCTTGAGATTGGTTATGTGAACAGAAACAAAGGGCTATTGATATAAGGCTTGTATAATAGTATGTAGCATATATGTGGATGTTTCCACAGCAACACTGATGAGTTTAAGAGACCTCTAAACAATGTTCCACAATGAGTCACTGTTCTGGGAGGAAATGAGTAATAGAAGGAAGAAAATCCACCACCAGTTTTTCAGATGGTGATCCCTTATCCCTCCAGCAGACATTCACATCATTACCTACTTGAATTCTAGGGAATTTACACCCCTTGACCTAGTAGATGCAAGCCAATAGTACAAAAACAGAAGTTCTTGAGATGGTGGTTTTTGCTCTAGGGATCTGTGGGAAGACTCAAAATGAAAAGACACCAAAGTGTGGCCACTAAAGCCTTGAAGAATTTAATGTATGCATCCACTCATGAAAAAAGTTAGTTTATAAACTGAAGCCATTCCATCAGTGCAAGCTTTCCAACATGCTAGCCACTGACAATCGTGCTTGTTGAGTTCTTTAAATATGGGTAGGGCCAAATGGTAAGTATACTTTAGCTATACTGAAATAAAATATTATTGTTTATTTTATATGCCATTCTCACATTCTTAATGGGGCTACAAACATTTCTAACTTGATTCCCATTGTTTCCTTAATAGAACAGGATGACCTAGATTTTTTTGTGTAATCTTGTGAAATGTACTAATTGAATGTGAATTGTTTATATTTTTAGACTATGCATAAACTTACTCACCAAGTTTATGATAACTGTTCTTTTTGACTTATAGAAATAGCTGATGTTAAGGTTTGATTAGTTCACTTTTTCCTAACTTAATAAACCAGCATAATGCTTAATGAATATTTACTAAATGAATGGGTGAAAGCATATGTTCTATTACCACACTTTTCAAGGGTGCGTTTATTTTATTAAGTTTCTGTGATTTGATTTTTGGTAGTTAAAATTTTTTTCATAGGCTCAGTTTGTTTTAAATGGTAATGTATGGTTTAATAAAGCAAAATTTTTTGAAAAATTCACTCTTTAAATTTTTAATTAAAATGGTTCCAGGGAAATGAAAGGAATAGGGAGGAGAGGCTGTGCTCAGGATGTATTGTTTAAGAGATGAATACATAAAAAGAAAAATGCTGATAATATTAAAAATAAATAACTTGTTCTTTGATAATTTCAAGCATGTTTATCTTCCACTCTCATTTATCTCACTTGACCTCAATCCTGCAAAGCTATTTCCCACCTTCAGACCTTTTCGTTTTGTTTTTAGACCCATTGAGTGTAACCAGGGCCATCTGTGTGCCATGATATTGGAACTATCCATTGCAGGAAAATGAACTCACCAGTATATACCCAATCAAATGCAATGCCTGTTCCTCTAGAAGAATCTATGCCTATTCCACAACTGCATCAGGAGGGACAAGACCCACAAGCTGCTTCCCCACAGATGGCTGACAACAGATAGTTCCAGACAAGCACAGTTGCTCAGAGTTCATGATTGCATTGGCTGTGTCATATTCTATGTGTTTTATTTTTGCTTTTTAAAGACAAGGTTTTTCTCTGTAGCTTTATAGACTAGTCTGGCCTAGAACTCTCAGAGATCTACCTGTTTCTGCCTCTCCAGTGCTATGGTTCAGGCTGCATGAATTGCATAGGCTGCATGGGCTGCAGACTCTAGCCACATCTCTCTCTTGGTTTACACTATGTAAATATTATCTCTACCAAAAAGTTGAATTTTTAATCAAATTCTACTACACTTGTATGCCCTTCAATTGGTCCTTGTATGTATTTGGTTATGAGGTAATGTGGATATTATTTTTTTAAAAAATCACAATCTGGTAGACAAGACATATTCTCCAGAAATTAAACTAACTTACTTTTAATTCTCAGATGAGTCCTCCTGATAACTTGGTCACAGTTTTAAGATCATTCTCTGCAGATCATTGTATGTGATCATTGTTTTAGATCTTTAAGACAAAAACTCTAAAGAAAGCAAAAGTGAAGGTTGACTTAGATCTGGTTTTTAAGGGCTTAATATTTCTCCCTCTTTTCCTCCTTCCTTTCCTTGCATTTTGAAATTTCCAAGGTAGAGTTTAGAGCACATTATTTTCTATAAATAAATCTAATTTGATCAAGCCTACACAGCTTGAATAAAGAATTGTTTGAACCTCAAGTAAGAGTCTTAGTGATACCATCTACATTTGCAATAGCACTGTGAGGGAGAGCAAAAGGCAGGTGCTTTCACATGTGTTGCTGTGAGAATAAACAGTGGAAAAGAACAGTCCATGCTTAGAGAGTCATCCCCAGGTCTCTACTGGTAGTTTTCAGCAACTTATAAAACTCTGTTCCTGCCTCATCAAGTAAGGGAATTGCTTTCTTCACTATACCAAGACATAAACTGGATTTGCAAAAGAGATTGTCACATTTTTAGATTCTATTCATACAGCTAGGTAGGTGACATTCAACCTGACTGGAG
This sequence comes from Cricetulus griseus, assembly GCF_003668045.3. Taxonomy (NCBI): domain Eukaryota; kingdom Metazoa; phylum Chordata; class Mammalia; order Rodentia; family Cricetidae; genus Cricetulus; species Cricetulus griseus. Next base: position 110,011,088 of record NC_048598.1, read on the forward strand.
GTTTTCCACTAAAAATCTTTAAGATATGAGTCAGATAAATTGCTGTCTTGACTGTGCAAAAATAATGCCCAGAAATGAACAGACTCCATCCTTTACTTTTAAACAGAATTAAGATAAGACCTCTATATAAATAATGGATCCCCTTTTTTATTCTCTCTTACAGGATGGCCTCAAACTCAAAATCCAAGTGTGTCAATTCTGATGTGCCAGTATTGCAGGCATTCATTCCTCCTTAAAAGATTATTTTCCATGCAATGTGATATTTACTTGAAGAGCCTTGATCCTTACCCATAATAGATACCTCATGAAATTGTGTGTCAAAATTTCATTTTCCAGACATATTCTCTGTTTGCAAGTAATATGATATGGACACTGAACAAACAATGGAATTAGATTTGTGTGCCTTGAATCACTTGTTTATCATTAATTTGATCATGAACTGTAGGTATTCATTTGTTTAATATTCAGGTATTACTACAACAGGATTACCTCAAACTGGCTTAAATAACTTATCTCTGCTAATCAACACTCTCAGTAATAGTAACATTCAGAGCCACAGGAAAACAAAGAACTTTCTGTAGTATAGAAGTCATACATTAGGGTGAAAATTTTTATCCTTACTTTTAATGTTAACTTAGCTGATTACTCTTTTGCTATTAAACCATGAGTATATCATCTTATTCTTTATTTTTACCATTAATTTATCTGATTACTTGTTTGGTATTACACCATGAATATATCAGCTAATAAAACAAAAAAGTAAATATAAGAGAAATAAAATGGGAAAGAATTTCTGCAAATAGAATTTCACCTTAAATATTTATTTTAAAATTAGCTAAGGCTCTATAGTTCTTTCTACTGGCTACATACAAGTCTTAGCAGAAATAGTTCCAGAAAACTCATGATATTAATTTATTTCTTTATCAAATTCTGACTGAAGAATTATATTCAACAATTGACCCAAGTGACCAAATAATGAAATGATGCAAACAACAAAAATTTTCAGTAATCTCTGTCTTCTAAAAGGGTGTATGAATCCATATGTGACAATTCGGTGGGTTATGGCAGTCAAATATTATTGCAGTTATATTTGTTTGCTAATACCTTGTTTCATATACTTCCAGTAAACTTCTGCCTAACTTCTTGAAAAACTGAGCAAGTATATATTAGTATTTAATAATGTCATGCATCATTATACAAATGGGGAAAATTATTCTATGAATAATTTTATCAATTTTGGAAGAATGCTATTTTTATCCAATACTCATTGATGTTAAATCCAGGTTGGGAAAGGTGTGGTGCTTTTAAAATATGTCATTGGTTTATAGCAGTGAGTTGAGTTCACCTGTCACAGTTTGTCTGGAATTTAAATTGAGGGTGTTGTTATAGTTGGAATAAAATTCATTATGATACCACTAGAGAAGTCTATCAAAATCTCTGTTTGCTTCATTATACACTTGTCTGATCAAATCCATTTATATTTAAAGTTTGCTAGATCCAAAGACTGACAAGATGACAGGAAACAGCTGGTAAAAGGAAACACAGTCCTTATGCTCTGTCATATAATTACAAGCAGGTTTTCAAGAATGTTCAAAGGGATTACTTACAATTATACTCTATTATGATATCATATATTTTCCTCCCAGAGTGAATAGTCAAATTTATCACATTGTACAGCTATCAATACCAGTTTATCTTTAAGAACAAATTACAAAAAATTATCTTGCTAAGATTTATAGTTATACAATCTAAAAAAATGATGAATGAACCATACCACCATAATGCATACCCAAACATGGAGATAATTTAATTTTCTACAAGTAACTTTACATGTCATATGATTTTTTTCAGCCATATTAAGTGATGATAGCTGGTATTTTATAAAACAAAATCTTTGCATTTAAAATGATTAATTTTATTTATTTGTGTGTTCACTTAGTGCATATGTGTGTATGTTTGTGTCTGAATTTTTATTATTGTTTTTATTTATTTTACATACCAACAACGGTATCCCTTCCCTCCTTTTTTTTTGTTTCCTCCCTCTACCTCCCATCTACACACCCTCATCCACTCCTTCATTTAGGAAGGGGCAGGCCTCTCATGTCAGTCAACAATGTATGCTATATCAAGTTGAGGCAGTACCAAGCTCCTCCCTCTACTAAGCAAGGCATCCCAGCATAGGAAATAGATTCAAAAAGGCTACTTCATGTACTGTGGATAAGAACCCATGCCACTACATGAGGCACCACCAACAGACCAAGCTACACAAGGCTCTTTAGCTGTCAGTCCATGGTTCATGAGCTCCCTAGCTCAGATCAGTTGTCTCTATGTGTTCCCCTGTAATGATCTTGAGCACCTTTGCTGGTATGATACCTCCTGCCTCTCTTCAGTTGAACTCCTGTTGCTCAGCCAATGCTTGGTTGTGGATTTCTGCATGTACTTCCATCAGTTACTGGATGAAGGCTCTATGATGACAAATAGGATAGATAACAATCTGATTATAGGAGAAGGCAAGTTCAGGCACCCTCTCCACTATTGCTAGCATTCTTATCTGGGAGCATTCTTGTATATTCCTGCGAGTTTCCTTGGCAGCAGGTTTCCCCCTAACCCCATAATGGTGCCCTCTAAAAAGATATCTTTCATTGTCTCCCTCTCCACCCCTCCACCAATTCTACCATTGTGATCCTCCATGTTTCTACTCTCCATCCCCTCTTCTATCCCCACACCTCAAGAATCTAGACATCAAAATACCAAATAATCCACTTAAAAATGAGGTACAGTTTGAAATAGAGAATCCTAAGCAGAAGAATCTCAAATGGCCGAGATTCACTTTAAGAATTGTTTACATACTTAGCTATAAGGAAAATGCAATTCAGAAAGACCCTGGTGTACCATCTTACACCTGTCAGAATGGCTAATATCAAAAATACTAATAACAGCCTATGTTGTCCACAATGTAGAGTAAGGGGAACACTCCTCCAATATTGGTGGGAGTGCAAACTTGTACAGCCAACTTGAAAATCAGTATAGCTGTTTCTTAGAAAATTGGGAATTAATCTAGCTCAAGAACCAGCTATACCATTCTTGGGCATATGCCCAAAGGATGCTCACTCATACAACAAGGATATTTGGTCTTCTAAGTTCCCATCACCCACCCATTTCCTGCCCCTAGTTTACCCAGTAGATCCCATCTATTTCTCCTTCCCAGGGAAATGCATGCACCCCTCTTAGGGTCCTCTTTGTTACCTAGCTTTTCTGTGGATGTGAGCTATCTTTTAAGACCCAGGAAATTTTATTTGTTATAGCCACTTGACGATAGTAACATTTATGACTAGAAACATGTCCAGATTTTCTAACTCTAAACACAATCATTATTTGCCTTTAATATGTGATAGGGAGAAAACATTCCAAGAGGTCCTCCTGAAGGTGGCAGAGCACCTACTGTTTTTCATGCAATGTATCGTTAAATTTCCAGTTATTGTTATTATTATATGTATTTTTATAAAATTCATCTTTGTTATTACCTTACAGAATTGTGGATTTTTTTAATTTAATAACAAAACCAAATCATCTAGCTTGATAATTTAATTCAAATTTGCCTGAAATTATTTAGAGACAGAGAAAAAAGATGGAGCATCCTTTGCTTGGTTGTTCATAAATTTCATGTTCTGATCATGGATCTATGTTCTCTAAGTTTGACAGTGTAGTATCTTTTGTTGATGGTGGACTTTCACTATCAGAGGCCCATGTAACATTTTCCATCATTAAATATATGCCAACTTTGGAAGGAATATTTATTATGCCTATCTGAATTAGAAACAAATATTGTTCCTGGCAGACTAGTACATGCCAATAATTCCCAAACTCGGGTTGTAGAAACAGGAGGATCAGGGTTTAAAGTTAGCTTTGACTATCTAGTAATGTGTCAGCTTGTCTGAGCAACATGAGACCCATTCTCAAACAAAGAAAGATCAATGAATAAACAGACAGCAACATTTTTCAATTACACTAAAAGAGAACATTTTGGTAATAGCAATGTCTCTCAATAAAAATGTTTGATGGTAAATGAAAATTTACATCATGGTAACTAGTATTTAAAAGGAAGAGAAATATTAAAATTTCTAAATTTGTCTTACATGATCTTAAGGATCAAATTCAATTTGGAGATAATTTTGCATTTCTTCTCATCATCTTTTCTGTTTATTTTCCTTTCTTTTCTTGATGACCCAAATGTTCTCTGTTGTATAGTGGGCATGAGTGTAAAGGAATCACTGACATTATGAAACAAGAATGTTATCATGGATGTTTCTGACCCCATGAAAATTCATTAATAGCAATCATATTAATTTTCCACTGACTTCCTCTGTTATATTAAGGCATCAAAGTTGCATCCACAGTATCTGTATCTTGTTCTGAAAGCTTTCCACTAGTTTTCATGAGGAATCAGACATCCTTCAAAATATAACTTATTACAGTTTTTCTCACCAGTTTGAGATCATTAAGAATTAATTTACTCTTTGAATTTCAAGGATAATTGTAGTAACTCTAATTCTATTTTGATACTTTCCTGAGAGTATGTTTCTATTTATTTTGTGATTTTATTGATTTTTAAATACAGTGTACTTAAAATGCATCATACCACAGTTTAAAAAATGATATTAAAGTCGAACCAACTGTTTAACATTTAGTAAAAATTAGAAGTTTTATGTTTGTTCACATTGCTATTGGCCTACAGTTGTTCTGTAGTGCTGAGAAAAGAGTCCAGGATCTTGTGCACACTTGTTAAAGAATTATATAGTTGACCAACATTTAGCAAGATGCATTTGGTAAAAACCATGTGTGAGACAAAATGTGAGAACGTGATCCCCTGAATGTGGGTGTCAGTGAGGAGACCTTGGAAATCTATGGGAACTCTTGTAGTGGATCAGTACTTATCCCTAGCATAGGATGGACTTTGGAAGCCCATCCTAATGGAGGGATACTCTCTGAGCCTTGACACAAGTAGGTTGGCCTAGGCCCTACCACAAAGAATAAGAAAGACTTTGAAGACCCTGCCTATGGAAGGCCTCACCTTCCCTTGGGAGCAGAAAGGGTATGGGATAGGTAGGGTGTTATTTGGGTGCGGCAGGGGAGGAGTGAAGTTAAAGGGACCTGGTATAATTTTCTTTCTAATTGAATAAAAATAATTAAAAAAGAAATGTAAAAACAAGTGAGATATATATTTGCCATTCTCCAAATGTTTGGGCATCTTACTTGATGGGCTTGATTAATGTAATATTTATTATTATGTAAAGTTAGATATCAATAAAATATTCACTTGATAGTCAAATATTAACAAGGAAAATCCTTTTTAGTTCTGTATTCATGATTAACTTTTTCATGTTAGTAATTTTTGGCAATTGAGAAAAAATGAAATAGGAAAAAATCTTAGAAATGAAAATTTACTGAACTTGAAAAGGATAATGATAGAAAATTTATGAATTTTTAGTAATCCAATGACTTATTTTTAAAATTTTCCTAGAAAACTCATCCAGGCTCCTGCATATTCAATGCTTAATTCTTTCTGTTTAGTACCTTCAATTGACATAGTCCTATCTTAATGTCTACTTGAATAATTTAATGTTTAAAATGAAATTGAGCCCACTAGTCTAACTGAATCTTGTTTTTAAAAGTTTCTATAAGGTAAGGTAATCTTCATTTTTTGTTTGGGTAGATGTAAAAAATCATAGACACAGAGGAAAATGTATATATGTGAACATAGAAAATATAATGGTAGTTTTGATATTTCCATTACTCTTTCAGATTTGTTTTTTTATTGTAATGACAAATGTTAGTAATTATTGAGTAATCTTGATAAAGAAAATTGAAATTAATGTACAAGATCTTATGCATTCTGCATATATGTGTCATTAAATATATGCCTAAAATTTCTATTAAAAAGAATGTTTTAAATAAAAAACGTGTTTAATATATTATCCAAATGTTCTGAATGAATTGGAACCACTGAGCAAATGTAAACAGTAATATGCAGTACAAAGAGAATTTGCAGATACAATCTACTGTCCTCATTGATATTTTGTGCTCATGAGAATCCAAGGAGAGATTAGAAGATGAAAGTAGAACAAATGTAACTGTGTCTATCAAATTCTCAAATTGAAAATAAGAAATTATTTTAAAGAAAGAATGTACCTGCGTTATTTTCATTGTTTCCTGAGGTATAGATTTTAAGCTTTCTTTAGCAATGTAAATATTTTACATCAGGTATTAGCTCTTATGAATCATCGGTTACTTCTAAGGAATGATAGCCTTGCTTTCAGTACTTTAGAATGAAGGTGCTATTGTAAAAGGTCCTTTAGGCTAATCTACATTGACCAAGTGCACATGAGACTGGATAAAAGGAGGTAATAGGGAAATCATTTAATTATTTAAAAACTTAGACTCTTTATTTTAAAAATATGCACCTATTTACTTCTAGAGTATTTGCAGTCATCTCTTGGCATTTCTTCCATTTTCATAAAGTTATTTTACCATGGTCAACAAAAGTGAAAATTTTCCTGAGTTGTCTGTAGGATAGAGTATGAGAACTTCATATATGGGGACCTATCTTTTTTGACTTCTCACTGTAGAAAATATTAAATTAGAGTAATTAGTTTATTAGCTTACATTATTAGTATCCAACAATTACTTCGCATCTCAGAGTTATTTTACCATCATTAATTTATATGTGAGGTATGACAAACATTTTTACTGGTGAGTAATGAAACTAAATGAAAGAGTGTGGCTAACTGCATTACAACACTCAGGCAAAGTAATTATTTGATGATTAAATCTTGTGGTGTCACTTTCAGGAAGAAAGGAAACAACTCATTGTGTTTATTGAAATTATTTATAAAATGAAAATCCCTGTTTTGTTATTTAATGAAAATAATGGAAAGTAAAGATTTACAGGAAACTGTCCTTAGATTACAAAAACAATCAGGAAGTACTTTTACATTAACAATATTCTCACTTCGTGAAGTATTTCCTACAAAGTTGGAAATTGGGTTATGCAGAGGATTAATTTTCTGAGGTTTGATTTTGTTGGCAAGATTTATTCCTAAATAGGGTTGTGTCTTTTAGCCAGTGACTTGAAAAGTATGTTGTTCTTGTGGGATGACACAACATAAATGTTCAAAGCTAGAGATTGTAAAGGAGACTTCCCTTCTGACTTGTGAAATAATTTTATTATTAGAAACTTCTTCACATAAAAGATTTGGCTATGAAGTATTTAATTTGTTTCAAGAAGATAGGACAAAATGTTTATTTTTTCCTTTTTTTTTTTTTTTCGTTTTTTGAGACAGGGTTTCTCTGTGTAGCTTTTGAGCCTATCCTGACACTCGCTCTGGAGACCAGGCTGGCCTCGAACTCACAGAGATCAGCCTGTCTCTGCCTCCAGAGTTCTGGGATTAAAGGAGTGCATCACCAACGCCAGGCTATTTTTTCCCTCTTATTTATCACATTTAAGTAGATTTGGCTCTATAGTCTCTTTCAAGGAAACTATTAAACTTTCTGTGTTGGATATGGCAGAGTGGATGTCATTATGAACTCATGGAATTTTAACAGCTAATGAGTTAAAATCTGTTGTAATCAACACTTAGATTGCTGCTCATCTAATTCCACCTTTCACCAATGAGAGCCCTTTAGAATTAATTCTGAAATATTTTTCCCATGGATTAGGAATTGTTTACAGCTGTTCTGAAATAAAAAAAAAAGGACTTGACTCATGATCATCAGTGCACTGAATGACCCAAAACTGCATTTCCTCATTTATTTTCTAAGAATCTTTGGGTTGTTTTATTTAGATATCTTTCCAAGAAGCTTGCTGTGTTTATTGTTACTGGCTTGTTTATTATTTCTAGGCCTTTTTTTTCCATCAATCTGGGACAGTATAAGAGCAAAACTTAAAACTTGGAAAATTGTACATGAGGAACTTTTGTATTCTGCAAATAACATGAAAAACAAAAAACAGTACTAGACAATCAGCCAGGTGGATGGTAGGTAGATAAATTTTAAAACAGTATTTTGAATATTGACACTATAGGTATTTATTAGGTCAAACATTCTATAGTAGTTTTTTAGGGTTTTCTAAGTTAAGGATCACATAATTTATCAATAAAGGCAGTTTAGCATCTTCCTCTCCTATGTTACATCATGTCTTTCTCACATGTACTGTATCAAGTAAGTAAATAGAGATTAGGTTTCCTTGTCTTATTTATGATTTTAGAAGAATTACTCTGTTTATCTCCATTAAATGTAGTGCCTGAAATAGGTTTATTTTATACACCCTTTATTATTTTGGGGTATTTCTATCTACCTCAAGGATGTTAAACTGAAACATTAAGGCCAACTTGTTTAACTTGTTTATCTAAGGGAAACATGCTGTATCCTATTGTTTTTTCTTTTATGGTTTTTCAAGACAGGGTTTCTCTGTATTGCTTAGGAGCTTATTCTGGAACTCACTCTGTAGACCAGGCTGGCCTTGAACTCACAGTTATCATCCTGCCTCTGCCTCCCGAGTGCTGGAATTAAAGGCATGCATCACCAATGCCTGGACTAGTATTTCTTTTTAAAAATCACTTTTATTACCTTTGTCTCCTCCCTCCCTCCCTCTTCCTTTCTGTTTTTCTTCCTTCCTTCCTTTCTTTCTTTCCAGCCTTGGTAATGAAATCTAGAGATTCACACATGCTAAATGTGGACTCTGCTACTGAGTACACTGACAACACACTCTTGAAATATCGACTGCTTTTTGTGGAGAACAAAATCCATGTGGTAGGTTTTTTTCATTATCTTTTGACAATTCTTTTGCTAAAATCTCCCTTGTTTATGAACAGTTTGTAGGAGAGTGGTGTTTTAATTTCTGTGAATGTCCTACAACTTGATAATCTCTGAATGAAAGAAATCATGACTATCACAAACTCTTACTAAATTCTCAGAACATGAAATTGTGTTTTTCTTCAGAATTCTGCTTTTCTCTCACTGGGTTGCACTTTACTTTCATAAATGTTTCAGTTATATGTTGTTGGTAAAGTGTATTTCTTTCTCTCCCAGGTCTTCTGTCAAAATCCTCAAGTCACTGAAAATTTATCATCTGAAACTTATTTTACTTTTGTGCCCTAGCTCTGAATGAGTCCAATGTTTCCCCTCTTCAAGCATAATTGGTACCTTATTTTCAAATTTTATGTTACTGCTGTGAGGACATACTAGAAACTGCTTGTATAAAATCTCTGATGGGAGATGTCCTTCTGTATGTTGTGAAAATATGTTTCTCTTATTGGTTGGCAAATAAAGCTTTTTCAGTCAATGGAGAGGCAGGATGTACCTAGGCAGGAAGTATAGGTGGGGTTGCCAGACAAGGATAATACTGGGATAAGGATGTGGAGAGAGTGGCTCACCAGGGAGGTGCCATGTAACTACCGGGAAGATAAGATGAAAAGGTATTAACATTTAACACAAGACCATGTGGAGATACACAGATTAATAGAAATGGGTTAATAAGTAAGAGAGAGCTAGTTAATAATAACCCTTAGTCATTGGCCAATAAGTGTATTGGACTAAAGGGCTTCAGGACCAAGAGGGACAGAAACTTCAGTCTACTTATGTCTCTATGAGTGTTTTTAGAATCTGGCTATTCATATTTTCTGTTCTGTGATATTCTACCATATCATCCCAAAGTGATACTTTGAAATTTCCAATGAAGTTAATTTAGAACAAATCTCTTTGTAAGAACACCAGAAATATTGAAGATCTGTTTCAACTTATATTCTCTCTATGGGTAAAGCACTGGAATGCAGTATGAAACTGTATTTCTCATATCTCATGCCTTAGATGACTTGCAATAAAAGGCATAATTAGGTAAAACCTAGATTTTTGCCATTGTTCTTTGACAATTTTCTTTCTAACAGTGGTTTTGTGTCCTTGGCATAAGGTTTGCCAGTGTCTAAGGAAATGTTGAAATACTGCTGGCATTCCACATTTTTCTGTGATTACTACAGAATAATTTTGCATATTCCCCACATCAATGTACTTATATTTTACAACTGGGTAAATTAAAGAAGTAGTATAGAAACTTGACTCTACAACTAAATACAACACTTTCATTGTTTTAGAACTGACTGCAGATACTACAGCATTGCTCTGTGAACCATCTCAGATTTCATGTCTCCTCAGTCTAACCTAGGTATGAGCTGAGAGTTCTCAAATTTGCATATAGATCTCTGGGTCTCTGATTGGCTCTTCCAATCTTCAAGGCTAAGCAGAGTACAGTCAATATTGCAAGTCAATAATGCTCATGTGAACATACATACTTACCATGGCCATGGTATCTCAGGGAAAAAGAAGAGAGCAGACTTCATTAACAAATTATAGATGCCTTTTGTAGCTCTTAGCAAAGATCTGGAATAGACAAAAAATAAAACATAATTGTAGAATTAGGAATCAGTGAATTCCCCAGTGGAAGTAAAATTTACAGAAGTTACCTGTATTCAATAAAGAAAGAGCTAACCCAAAACTTAGAGGGCAGAAGGGCTAATAAAACACAGGTGCAAACTGATGTTTGTGATTCTCCTGTTAAGTACAAAGCACAGGAAAGTTAATAATATCTAGCACTCTGAATAACACTCTAAATGCTTTTCAAGATTTTTGGGAACATGTAATAATGCAGGGAAATTAAATAAGAGAGAGAAAGGAAAGGCTGGAAGAAAAAGAAAAGTTGGGATGGTAGAAGAAAGAGAAGAGAGAAGACAGAAAATGAGAAATATAAAGATGGAAATAATAAAGAGAAGAGAGAAAATGAATGAATGAGAATGGAGGGAGAGAGAGAGAGAGAGAGAGAGAGAGAGAGAGAGAGAGAGAGAGAGAGAGAGAGAGAGAGAGAGAGAGAGAGAGTGGTTAACTTAAACTAAAACATATGTGAAACTGGAAATACTGTGTCACTTTCAGGCTTTCAGAATGCAATTAGTCATTTCAAACTTATTCTGAGTGCAACCATATTAGTGTTCCCAAAAGGAAGCTCCCAAATGTTTTTATAGAAAGAAATTTCAGAATCATGGGATATATATTTATGATGCATAGTCAGGAAGCATTAGTATAATAAATAACTCTTAGGACTGCAGGAACTCCACTTGACAACTCTCTCTATTTCTATTGGGAACATGGATCAGAGGAGACATTCTAGAAAATGATGCTAGGGAAATGAGTGGTGCTCATGTCATATTAGTTTCATTGCATGGCATTGGCTGCGGGAAATTTTGAAGTCTGCCTACCCGATGGTGAAGACATGAAGACATACTTTTATACTCATTGTTAACAGAAAAAATAGGCAGTGGGGAGTTGAAGAAAGGACCAAAGGAGGATGAGTAGAAGCAGGAGACTGAAGGAATGACTTGTTCATGTCTGCTCTGGACAGAAGCATCTCATGAGTCTATAAATTTGGGCCATAATAATATAAGGTATTCTAGTTTGCAGACAAAGTAGAAAAATGGGTAAGTCTGAATTTGGACTGATTATAATTTAGTAGTTATAAATGATATCACCCACCTTACAACCTTAGAATCATTGGCAGACTTGTCCAAAATGGTCCGGACTAGAATAAGCCAAGATGCTTTCGATAGCAAGAGCTTCAATTTATGTGCTGATCAGGCTCAAATTTGTGAACTCTGACAGGGCCTGAGCAGATAGCTACACACAGTGGTTGAAGCCTGAGGTTGCCTGCTGTTTTCTCTAGACAGCTGTCAAGGCTGATAAAACCTGTCACTATTTCCTGGGCTGTGCAGCCATTTAATAGCAAAAAGACATCACCCTAGGAAGCAGAGTCAAGAGGCATAACAGTTTTAGAGATGGATGGATGGATTCTTTGTTGTGTGTCTCCTTACAGCTTAAATGTCGGCCCATTCCCCGAAAGTGTCCTCACTCACCCCAAGGAACTGCTTAGGACCTTATTTCCTGAAGTCTGAGGCATATGATGGGCACCTTGCCACTTAGCTGATGGAGAGATAGGAAAACCACAAGGTCAGGAACAGAGCTGTTAGGCAGTGTGTTAGGCAAGATTTAGCAACAGGACAGTTCAGAATGTCCTAAATTACTTAGGTTTCTCAACGTGTCATGAAAGCATTTTATCTGCTTTTAAATGTCAAAAATAATAAAAATTTTTAAACAGCTTGAAAGACACAGCCAATGGATGCCAGGATTTGGGTCCTCAAAATGAGCAAATATAAAAGTTAGATAATATCCTTGACAGCTAGTTTGCAATACACCAAATTTGGAATGAGAAAAATCTTGGTTAACAGAGGAGTTGTGCAATTCTGTTTTACAATGGTTTATTAATTTTTTTTTTTTTTGGTTTTTCGAGACAGGGTTTCTCTATGGCTTTGAAGGCTGCCCTGAAACTAGCTCTTGTAGACCAGGCTGGTCTCGAAATCACAGAGATCCGCCTGCCTCTGCTTCCCGAGTGCTGGGATTAAAGGCATGCACCACCAACGCCCGGCGATTAATTATTATTATTATTATTATTACTTTTATTATTGGAGAACAAGTCCCAATAAGTAAACTAATTTAATGAGCTCTCCCACAAAATATATTTACATGGTTTCATGAATAGAATGATTTCTAAATATAACTAAAGTTTTCAATGTTACAAAATAGATGGCAGAGGAGGCAGTTGCACAGAAATTGATGGAAAACTTGTCTGACGGGGGTGTCCTTCTGCATTCTGTGAATATATGTTTCTTTTATTGGCTGATGAATAAAGCTGCATATGCCATAAACAGACAGGATGTAGCCTGGCAGGAAGTATAGGCAGGGCTACCAGACTAGTAGAATTCTGGGAATAGAAAACGGTGAAGGCATTAGCCAGGGGATGATGCCCTATAGCTGCTGAAGCTGTAATATGCCAGATCATTACAGGTAAGCCACAGCCTCTTAGCAATACATAGTTTAGTAGAAATTGGCTAATAATTAAGAGAGAGCTAGCCAATAAGAAGTATGAGGAATTGGCCAAACAGTTTATAATTAATATAAGCCTCTGTGTGTTTATTTTGTATTAGGCGGTAAGACCAGGTGGGACAGAAAGTCCATGATAACTTATCTTCTAATATTTAACACATTTTAATAGTTTTGTCTCTTTTGTTCTGTATGTAGTTGTATACGTATGGGATACACATACTGGCCCATGAGGGTGTGTGTACATACATATGAATGCTAGTTTTGTTTTGTTTTTCCATAAGAGAAAAGGGTTAATCCTAGTCTTGTGGATGCAGTCTCTCATTGAAGCCGGAGTTCATTCATCCATTAGCTATGTTGGTTTCCCAGCATCCACCTGTCTCTGCCTCCTGAGTTGTGGGATTATATAACCTTGCTACTAAATCTAGCTTTTGTATGTTACCTGTGGACACATTCTGAGGTCCTCATGGCTGTGTGGAAGGCAACTTGTTGACTGAGCTGCCCCTCTAGTACTCTCTCTTTCTCTTTCTGTGTGTTTTTATCACCCCTCAACTCTAACTTTTTCATTTTCTTCATTATACAATAAAAGAAAGATCATGTATCTTTTGTTGCTTTGGGTTGTGTTGTTATTTGGTGAAAGACAAGGGCATGCTAGCCCCAGTTCTGTGTCTCATTTACCTCATAGGTTTTGGTCTGTCTTCTGTCTGGACCTTAAATCAAAATTTCAGTTTAAAAAATTGACAAAATAGAGAGCAGCCTGTCTTCAAGAGATAGTTCCAGGATAGGCTCCAAAGCCACAGAGAAACCCTGTCTGGAAAAAAAAAACAAAAGAAAGAAAGAAAGAAAGAAAGAAAGAAAGAAAGAAAGAAAGAAATTGACAAACATCACCAGAAAACTTGTAGTATCAGCCCCTGAGAAATACACTGTCTGTGTTTTCAGTTTAGTCTGTGAAGTTCATACATGAATGTGAGAGACTGTTAACTTGAACATACTACTAAAGAAAATCCATTAAACATGTTTGTGCCCAGAATATTTGAAATTGATGAGTGTGTGTTTTTGTTTGCTTGGTGTGTGTGTGTGTGTGTGTGTGTGTGTGTGTGTATGTGTGTGTGTATGTGTGTATGTCTAGGTTTGTTGTAGCTTTTTTCGAAGGATCATTATTCAGATGTATTACTTGAAATTGGTGCTCTGTACTTTGGAGTAAAGACAAACAGAATTTTGAAATTAAGTAAGAAAGCAGTACTTTATAGAATTCAGACAGAGATGATGTCCATTTTTTTGGCAATAAGTAATGTCAGCTGTTTGAATGTGTTTTAATCTAGCACATGTATAGATATTATAACTTTGCATGATATGTTTGCATTTGAACTGAGCTGAATAACATGAGCAAGTTTTTATTGACAATAAAATTATCTAATTTTTAAAATATTAGAAGCATTTTTGAGAAGAGTAAACTACCTGTGAAAAATAAAGTCTTTAGATTAGATCCTGCCCAAATTTCATCTTCACTTCATAGAAATCCTCACATATAAACTCAGAAAAATACTGTTCATTCAAACAGACTTCCAGAAAGAGTTTTTTTTTTTTTAATTCTTGTGGAGAGAGATAAGAAAAATAAACCAAAGAAAATATATATGTGTTATTAATTCATATGTATAATATTTTAAGTACATTTCTTGTTAAAATGAAAGGACTTTAATTTTCAGTCAAATATCCATTTTATTCATTGCTAGTAAAGCAGGGTGAATTATATTGTAAGACACTTTTCTTCAAGCACTGAACTCATTAACATGACTCAGTGATTTGGTGTTATGAGTCAGTTCAAGGAAGACACTGAAAGAGAGAACAAGCAAGAGAATTACTTTTTGTTGACTCAAATGGAAAATTCATGGTAAATATCTTTAGTAAAATAATGAAAGCCATGAGTCCCTTTTGCTAAATTAATACCCAAATTCTAAAATATATACTATTGTAAGAGATTAAATTTAATAATTAGTAAAAGAAATTAAGGTGAGTTACCAGTCAAATTCACACGTTTGTTGTCTACTTTTATATATTAACAACTTTGTTTATTCAATAAAATCTGTTTAATCCTTCTTCTGGAACCCAAACTGTTCAGAATCACAAAATAAGCAGTGAGGCAATTTGATCCATGGGAGCGATTAAATTTACATTTACAATGTAGGAGAGCATTTCTATATGGTAGAACATTAGTACTTTATAATTACCTCAATGATCTGAGTTCAGAATAGGATTGTTTTAACTATGATGCCATTTTCTGTACATTACTTGAATTGAAGTAGGTGAAACAGTCATTGGTGAATAGTTTACATGGGACAGACTTTTACTTGACTACTGATCTAGCTTGTCCTATGTGCCACTGGTGGTTTAGAAGGCACTACTCTTAATTCCATGCTCATCTCCTCCACTTCACAGCTTATGAACACTATGTATTAGGGTATGATTCTTATCAAACTGTTGTTTGATATCCAGCTTCTTCATTAAGTGATTTAACTTCTCTGCAGTGCTCTTCCTTTTAAAATGTGATAAAAATACTCTCCATCATACAAAATTCATATGAAGCCAAGAAGTTAATAGATTCCAGGAACAGGACCAAAGTTTCACAAATGTTAACTATTGTGCCTCAACCCTGCTCTATGTTATTTTCAGGCTCATCTGGCCTTCTTGGAACTTGAGCCTGGGACCCTATCTGTGGGAATTTAACATCTGAGAAAACATGAGCAGAGGGAACTGAGCAGAAGGTAAACAAAACAATGACAGTAAATTTGTAAGCTGAATCTTAATAGCACCAACAGGAGGAATCCTCATTTTTTCCTTGACAAAATCCAAGTCTCTCTCTCTCTCTCTCTCTCTCTCTCTCTCTCTCTCTCTCTCTCTCTCTGTCTCTCTCTCTAAGGCGGTGAATATTCCAATGATATACTTGCCACTACTGCTTCAAACACTTTCTGGCTAGATTTAAGTCCCACTTTTCAATATGAAATTGATACCTTTTGTCAAGATCCTATGACTATTCAGGTAATAGACCTTAAAAGAAGCATTACTACTGCTGTTCTGCTCAATGGACAAATTATCAAACTGACACATGTTGACATATTATTAAACCCATAAATAAATGTATCTCTCAACCATCACTAGAAATTTTCTTTTTGGAGAAGATGGGAATATCCACAGAGACCCACAAATGGCAGAGGTATAGAGAACACGATAATGTAAAATTATTAGTCATAAATGGCCATCTATGTAACACCCTCTCCACCACTGGCTCAGATACCATTGCAGAAGGAGAGGAAATATTCTAAGAGTCAGTGACAGTGGATAAGTATAAGGAAACATCAAGATATCTGACTATATGAACTTACAATGGCTGTGGCAGTATACACAAGACCCATGCAGGCTTAGGTCAGATAAAATGCAGCCTAGAGAGGAGAAGTAGACATGAAGTTCCATACATACACTAGGAGCCTACTTGCAATTGATAGCTTCTGAGAGAGGGAGAATCAGCATTCTTTAAGAGTATAGACCCTCGGCCCAGCTTGAGATAGGCTAGTAGGTAGTCTTCATCACTGATTTCTAGTTATCTGACAGAGCTTTGGTAAATGTGCAGCCCCAGCCCTGGATCTTTGTGCACTGAAGACAACTCAAGCCAAGAGACCTTCTACCCCAGAATGCAAAAGATGGGCCAGGAGCACATGTCACTTCATAGACACTTAGGCTCAGGCTTCCTCCAAGACAACCTCTCACAAGGCACATAACAACCCATTCTCCACACAATCACTGCCCTACATTGTCAACCCTAAGCTCCCTACCTCATCCAGGGTTACTCCGATGCATTGCTAGAGCTCGATACTTTCACAGTTGCCTCATTTTCATCATGTTTTCTCTTTTCTTTCCCTTGATTGAGTAAGAAGTTAACAAAGTTACCTTGGAACCTTCCAGCCACCATGGCCATTTCCCAAGTCTGGAGAGGCTGATGAAGTGATATAGGAGTCTTTGAACACTGACCTTCAGAAACTGATGGAGAAGCAGGGAATGGTGGACAAGGAGATCTCTTAGCTAATATCATAGAACTACAGAGTAAGTGAATTGTAAGACCACATCTCCTTGTTCCATGAATACAATGACATCAAGGAAAGTAATTCAGCTGGTCCTGGGATATCTGGCTGTGAATTGAGATATCACCATTAAGGAACTATTTGTTGAATTTATCTTGACATCAGTTTCTCATCAAAGTGGCAGATTCTTATCAAAGGTCCACAGGTACAGCTGGAAGGGACATGAGGATTAGAATGCTCCATCAACACATTTACACTGTTTCCAGAGACAAAATTCTAGAAGACCAATATTTTCTTAAGAGCGCTAACTAGTTTGGGCATGTATCTAATGTATTCCATAGAATAGGGATGTCGAAAGAAATGGACATTGTTGGTTCTGTATTCCTAAGTGCCCTTGTGGTACTTGTAAATGCATGTATATACAACTACCTTTGTTAATAAATATATGAGCCATCAAAAATAGATAAAATGTATATACTAGTGATTTGATCATACTTCAGTGGAAGGCCACACAGGCAAGAATATATGGGCATCATAATTTGGACTTGATGAGTGAAAATAAAAGAGACAAGGACACAGAGATATTTGTACTACTAAGCAGAAAAAAAGCAATGGAATCTTGAAATTCCTAGGCAAATGGATGAAACTAGAAGAAACCATCCTGAGTGAGGTAACCCAGTCACAAAAAGACAAATATGGTATGTACTCACTCATATATGAATTTTAGACATAGAACAAAGGATTACCAGCATACCATGCTCTTCACCAAAGAAATTAGGAAACATGAAGAACTCTAGGGGATAAATCCATGGACCCCAGAACTGGAAAGGGACAGGAAATACTGAGCTAATTGTGAGCATGTGGGTAGGGGAGAGGGAGCTGCCAGAATGACAGCAGTAGAACAGGAGAGGAGAGGAGGAAATGGAGGAGCAGAAATATTGAGTTGGGGGAAGAATAGAGGAGAGCAGGATGAGAGATACCATATTAGAGGGAGCCATTATAGGTTCCAGGAGAAATCTGGCACTAGGGAGATTTCCAGAGACCTGCAAGGATGACTCGAACTGACAATCAATGCAAAGGTGGAGTGAATAACCTAAACGCCCTTCCCCTAAAATGAGATTGATGACTACTTTTTATGCCATCAAAGAGCCCTCATGCAGTTGCTGATGGAAGCAGAGGTGGACATCCACAGATCTACACTGATATGACTCTTGAACTTAGTTGCAGAGAGGGAGGAATGAAGATCAAAGTGGTCGGTACCAGGCTGGTGAAACCCACAGAAACAGCTGGCCTGAACAAGGAGGAACATATCGACCCCAGATGGTGTCTGGGAGGCCAGTACAAGACTGATCCAGACCCCTGAACATGGATGTCAATGAGGAGGCCTCTGCATTCTAGGGGACCCCTGGTAGTGGATTAGATTTTTCCCTGGTGTAAGAAGGAGCTTTGAAAGCCCATCCCATGTGAAGGGGTGCACTCCTGCCCTGGACACATGGGGAAGGGCCTAGGCCCGGCCCACGATGGTGTGGTGAACTTTGTGGAGCCCTCATTGAGGGCCCTACCCTGCCTGAACAGTGGAGGGTGGATGGGGTGTGGGTAGGTCAGGGTGGGGTAGGAGTGCTGAGGGTGAGGGGAGGGAGAGGGAGAGGGAGAAGGGATTGACATGTGAAACAAGCTTGTTCCTAATTTGAATTAATAAGAAAAAGAAAATTTCAACTTCATGTCATATTGCACACTCTACTATTTCTTTTAAATAAATTTTTATTTAAATTAAAAACAATTTTATTTTATAGATGAATCCCAGTTCCCTCTCCCTTCCCTTCCCCCATGCTCCGCACCAACTCCCATCCCACTCCACATCCACTCCACAGTCTGACACATCATTTGCAGCAGGACCTAGTCCCTCCCCTGTGTATCTAGGGTGAGAGAATATCCTTCCATGGGAAATGGGTTTGTAAAGCCCATTCATACATTGGGGATAAATACTGGTCCCATTGGCAGAATACATCTTTATGGACACATGTCGTTGGAAACAGGATCTTCCCAATGCACACATGAGAAGAAACACGAGTAGAGAGATGAGTATAGGATTTTATATCCTTAGAAAATGCCAAATATTCCAAATGTACTTTAAAAATGACAATTTCGTGATCTAAAATGGTTAGTTTGACCTTCATTAAATGTGTTGTTGGAAGAAGTTGAAGTGGAATATGAAAAAAATTTACTGTAAACAAAAGTCAACAACGAAGGAATGGATCCTTTTTTTTAATCTTGAAATACTAGGGATGATCTAAACAACCAACTGGTTTCACTAAGCTCGTGTATTTTAGGGACTCGTCTTCATGATACTTCTAAGAACATGTGGACAGTTTTAGAATCATCATCTTATACAAGATTCAATATTAAAGCAGGACACGCCGGGCAGTGGTGGCGCATGCCTTTAATCCCAGCATTCAGGAGGCAGAGGCAGACAGATCTCTGAGTTTGAGACCAGCCTGGTCTACAATAGCTAGTTCCAGGACAGGCTCCAAAGCCACAGAGAAACCCTGTCTTGAAAAACCAAAAAAAAAAAAAAAAAAAAAAAAAAAAAAAGCAGGACAGATAGAATTTTCTACAGATGGGCAGTCTTTTGTAAATTCGAATTGGTAAAAACTTGTGAGAGGGTGGAGAGATAGTTCAATGAATAAAATGGTAGAGTCAGTGAAGAGTTTGTCTTGGAAGAATGAGGGCCTGAGTTTGATCTCCAAAACTCAACTTTAAAATGCAAGTCTGATAGCTCGCATGTAGTTTCCCACATAGAGAGGCAAAGTAAAGCAGCTCTCTGGACATCAGTGGGCAAGAGCTTCATCAGCTTGTAATTCTGGGGACAGTAAGAGGCCCTGTCTCAAAATAAGTGGATAAATAAATAAGGGATGAATGGTCCTGGGGAGGAAAACCTCAGGTTTTTGTATGGCTTCCACATGCATATGCACACTTGTGTGGAAAACACACAGAGAGATGCGTAGACACACACGCATATGTACACACACACACACACACACACACACACACACACACACACACACACACACACACAAAATTATGGAACTGAAACCCCTGTATTTTCAATCATCTTTCATCTGTATGTCTGTGTATATTTTCATTATATTAATATAAATACTTTTTTTTCTTTACAACTTAAAAAATGTGTTGAAATTTCAAAATTAAAAGCTGATTATTTACAATCAAATTTTCCATTCAAACTAAAGTATTTGAAGGTTTTCAAAATAGACTTAAATGATTTATAAGGGTTATCTACAATATATTAAAACTTTATTTTTTGTAAACAAAACTGGCTGTAGGTGACCTGGCTCTACCCTCTACCTACATAGCTCATACAGCGAAACTTTTCTCACATATCATGTTATGTACTTAGAGGAAATCTCTGCTAAGGTAAATGAAATTGACAAATGGGTACAGCAGATGAACAGATGTATATAAAATCTAGCAGATGGGTCTCCATTTTCTTAGGTGAAGTGATCTATATCTATTTTATCAAGTTACAATGATGATAGAATATGAAGCTAAAATGATACACAAAGTGAGAAAATATAGATGATTTTAACATAAAGTAAAAGAGCATCAATGTTTATTAAAATTGAAATATACATGTGTGGTGTTTGAAAAAATATTTCTTCATTGGTGAGAGTGCAGCAAATACTATAAACAATCATCCCAAATCATCAGTCACCTGCAGAAGGGCTCAACTCACAAGTGGGTATGCTTGTATCTTGTACTTTCTATAAACACATGTTATGATTATTAACAAAATTAATGAATTTATTAAGAGCAGTTGTAAGAATGATTAAATTGCTTGCTGAGAAGGAAGAAATGGAGGACATAGAAATAAGAGAAGTCCTGCAGATCACTTTTGGCTTTTCACACTTTCTTTATCTCTTCCTTGTAATAGGATTATTTCTAGTTAGAAGGAGAGATAGTGGTAAAGGGGATAGTGTTGAATTCCCATGGAGCTTCATTAGAAATCTTTAGTGATACAGTTATAATCCTCAATAGCTCTTTCTCCCAATATTGCTCTTCAAAATATGTTTGTAGCATTGATGATTATTTAACCTTTACAACCTTGTTTTCCTTGGTCCCTATTATTTTAAGATGTTTTAATCTGATATTTATGTAAATGCAATGATAATATTTAAAATAAAATACAATTTGGACACCTGAACTTTATTCAAAAGTCATCAAGCAATAATTGCTATGAGAAAATTTAAATGTTTGCATGACACATTTTGCCATTTATGTTTAATTTACATTTGAAATATCTGAAATGTCTTAGGATGACCAAAATACAGTTTCAACAGCATCATGCCAAAATATTTAATATTCATAAAAATTGTGGGTGTCTTTGGTTTCTCATATTAATAATCTTATTTAAGTACAAATGTTTATTGGAATTCATGGACAACTTTTCAATGAGTTATTGTAATGCTAGACACCATAACAAACTAACCAAAAGAATTAGAATTTCAACAAATAACAGTGTTTTTAATATATATTACCACACACAAACAAGATCTTTAACCTTATGGCTCTAATGAGCAGTGGATTGCATGCTATTGTTATGTTACAATTTGTAACATCTGAGATGGCAAGCTTCCTCTCCTCCACACCTGGAACAGAGAAAACAGATCACCTGAACCAGAATGGCCTAGAATGGTGCACTTGGCCATTATTAAGGATGATACAACAAATTATCACATATGGAGAGACTTATAAAAAAACAGAAAAATGCATTTCTCACTATTGAAAAATTAATTTAAGCTGAAAATAATGGAAAATAGTTTCTAATAAATAATCACATACTTCTGGAATCATATATAGCTGTCTTTGAATGCTGCCATCATGTAACTAAAAAGATTAAGAAGCTCTGAGGTTATCCTTCAGAATATCCCTATTCCCACTGATGTGTTTTTGGTTTTATAGCTTATTTCTTCTGAAAGATTGCACCAATAATATCACTATAATGAGGCAAATTTCTTCATAGGAATTATTGGGAGACTCACACAATGGTTTGCTTATATTTTATTGTCCTGTCTTTGGCTACCTGATGGAGCATATCATTTCTCTTTTTTGTGGCTTTCCTCTCTATTAAGTTTCTTCACTCAATGGTCTCCTCAGTTCTTTGTATGATGCTTCTTGACTTCCTGGCAGGTGAAAACATTGTAGCACTTCCTTACAAATATAGTTCAGAATTCACCAAACAGTCTATTTTCCATTTTTAACACAACCAGTGAACAATCACTTGGATAAAAAGAGATTATAAATTTTGGTGATAATATTGAAACAAATGAGAGCAATATAAGCAATTGTTTATGAGGAATGTTCTCAGTTCAATCATCTATGTTCACAAGACATCCTAAGACAGAGAACATGATAAATTTGAGAAAATAAAGCAAATGAAATGGAAATCCAGGGAAAAGAATGAAAGAAAATACATCTAATTTTGTCACGACATAAATGAGAAAATTACTACGAAGACTGAAAAATAGCATAAAAATAAAATAAAATGTATACAAGACGTAAGAATCCAAGAGACACAAATGCAGATTTCATAGGTACTAAATGTCACTTTAAAATTGACATGTAACTTGAATGAAACTGAAGTCCAAAAATATTAAAACTCAACAAAAACAATTTAGCTCATCTTTATAAACCTGAATTTTGCAAATCATAAAATAATTTAAAAGCTCTTCCTAACAGATGAGATGGCTCATTTGTATTACAAGTTTCTTCCAGTACTAGGGATTGAATGTATGCCCATGGCTGTCTAAAGAGTGCTCTAGCACTGCAATGCACATTCCAGAATGTTTGTTCATAAGGAATACTTAGCACTTAATATCAAAAATAATATTGTCGAAGATAAAAACAAAGATAGAAATCTCTCACTAATTTGAACACAGAAATTCTATGAAGTATTTTGTCAAATCAAACAATAGATCTGGATTGTATAACATGATGAAGTTAAATTTACTCTATTATGTGAGACTAATTTCCAAAAGTAACTAAATGCAGTCACCCATATCAATACCCCAATAGAGAAACCTATAAGCTTTGTCCACTGATGGTTTCTAACAGCACAGTGTAAATAAAATCAAAGCAAGCTAGCAATGGAAGCCTATAATCCAAACTTAAAACAGATCACATAGGAAACATATAGAGCCATCTGGGGATAGAGGGATGCCTTAGTTGAAGATCTGAAACACAAATATTCGTTCTTATCAATGCTATTCTATGTAGCATTAAAAATTCCTCACTATTTTGGTAAATAAAAGGAAACTGATAGTGAAAATCTAAAACCAAAGAAATCAAATATGTTTATTTAAAAATGAATTCATCATATATATGGAAATTTCTAAGAATTTTGTTAAATAACCTCCTAGATATAGTAAAATCAAGTTATATAAATTTGTAAATAATTATTCATATTTATATACAATAACCTTGTGTCTGAGAGTCAAAATTAAAAAAAAAAAACTTCATAGAGTCTGTCCAAAATAGATAAAATCTTAAGGTATGCATGCACCTACCAAACCATTTATTTTGGAAATTTATAAGTTACTGCTGAAGAAAATCTAGGACCTAAATAAACAAGGAAACATATTGCATGAGAGAGTTAAAAGTTTCATGGGGTAATGATGTCAACCCTATATTCCTAATCTGTATGTTTAACAGAGTTCCCAGAAAATTTATAGTAATGCTTTACTGTGTCCATGGACAAGCTGATTTTGAAGCACAGACACATGGAAAGAAGTAGGTTCTAGAACAAGAGAGGAAGGCAGAGAAAAGAACATAGTGAGGAAGATCATACTGTATTTTACTGAAGCTCATTATACAACTGCAGTTTCAAAACCAGATTCTCTTGTCAGAAGAACAGACAGATGAATGGAGTACAATAGGCACAATGAAGGAGTCAATGTATTTCTGTACATGTGACAAAGCCATGCTGAAAGCACTGTGTGATTTTAATGTGAAAACTAAACATGTAATCAATATTAGTCATTGAATTACATTTCAGGTCATATTGCAGAGGAATAAAAACAAACATCTGCTAAGATGCATTCATACAGAATTCTCATTTAACTTTTTTTGCTATGCTACACACCTCTAATTGAAAACAACACAAAGTCTTTTCATAGTAGATGAATGAGTAAGCTATAGTATAATCATATGAGATCATATTCGTGGTACAAAGAAGGGCCAAATGATACACAAATTTAAATGGCTTTTCCAAAATTAAAAATTCAAATTTTAATAAAAATTACTGCTAACAATTCACTCACAAAATATTTAAATGAGGAATTGAAGAAAATGGGCTATTGGTAAGAAATGAGGGACAAAGTGGAGAAAGATGAGGTGTCTTTAAAAAAGCAACTCCACAGATCTCTTCAAGAAGCCATGACTGTAGTATTGACAGAATTCTGTACAACTAAATGCATAAACAAAGACAGCCGTAGAATTAAACTGAGAGTATCTACATAATATTAGTAATTATATTGATCTGTATATAAACTGACAAAATCTTGTGATGTCTTGTTGTTAGAGTACAAAATGCATCCTACAAAGAATCTTCATTTTTTCCCCTTAAATTAGCATGTGTATCTATGACAGAGAAACAGTCAACGAAGAGACTTTAATCAAGGTTATCTTAAAAATTGGCCTATCACCCAAAGTTCTAGACTCTTCTGAAGTCCATAATGGCTCTCATTATGTTTGCTTAGGGTAAATTCTTATCCCATACTCATTTAAGCTTTTTCCATCATGAGAATCCTTCCTTTCCTCAATGAGGTTAAATATGAGTTACTAGAAGTAAATTGTATGACTCGTAAGTAATAGTTTGATACATAGGATACTGCTTAGCAGGCAGTGAGGTCTGGCCTCGGAAGCCTTGGAAGGCAGATCATGAAGAACTGGAAAATAAAAGAAAATTCAGAATTGTAAACAGATGAAGCATATTGTATTCTCACCAAGTGAAGGTTCTTGCCGTAATAATATTATACCATATCACAAAAGCTGTCTCTTTGTCGGGTGTTATTCAAAAGTTTGTATCATTGGCTATGCATGCTTATGACTTGTAATTCCCTGGGTACCCAGTATGACTTGTAGTGTTCCTTAGAGCTTTTCACTATCCCATATCAAAGAACATTCAAATTTGTTTTCCACTTTCCCAGGTTATAATGAGAAAGTACTCTTCTCGACCTAAGGTACTAGTAATATCTGATGATTATTTAACACCCATACTAGTTACATTTGCAATTACTTTTAAAAATACCCAGCACATTAAAGAAGGAGGTATTCATTTTCATTCATCACCTGAAGAGATAGTCCTTCTTGTTGAGGAAGGCATGGTAGCATGGACATGAGGCTTCTGATCTCTGTGCAAACACAGGGAGCAGTAAAGATGAAGAGCCAGCATGCAGCACACTTCTTCCATAAAGTCTGGGATCATAGCTCAAGGGGTGGTGCCTGTGTTCATTGAGATTAAGTCTCATTTCAAATAACTCAACATGGAAAACTTCTCACAGAGATTTACTTCTGAGTTGATTATAGATTCTACCAAGTCAGATATCATCATAATATCTAAATCTTAATTCCAAAGTTAAGCTAAGTTTTGCCAAATTACATAGCTTAGATGCTTGGCACAAGAGTTATCAACTTCTTCTTCTTCTTTTTTTTTTTCTTTTTGGTTTTTCGAGACAGGGTTTCTCTGTGGAGCCTATTCTGGCACTCTTTCTGGAGACCAGGCTGGCCTCGAACTCACAGAGATCGGCCTGCCTCTACCTCCCAAGTACTGGGATTAAAGGCGTGTGCCACCAACGTCCAGCTGAGTCAACAACTTCTATATTATGTTTATGTTTTAAAAGTTTGTCTTTAAGCCAGGCATTGGTGGAACACAGCTTTAAGCCCAGCACCCAGGAGGCAGATGCAGGTGGATCTCTGTGAGTTTGAGACCAGCCTGATCTACAAGATCTAGTTCCAGGACAGCTTCCAAAGCCACAGAGAAACCCTGTCTCAAAAAACAACAAAAAAAGTTTGTCTTTAAAAGTGTAGTTTTCACTTCTTCATTGAAAAAGCTGTCTTCAACTGAAGAGAATTCAATTATTTTCTCAGTGTCACTGGACAGGAGGCAGGGTGATGTGCCAAGGAAACAATAGATAACAAAAATTGATTGACAATATGTAATATCTTCTATAAATTTTTGAGTAAACATCATGGAAAGTTTAGGCAATAGGAATACTCCATATCTTCCAATTTCTTGTAACAAAAGCATAGAGCATACAGTCAATCCATAGGAGTCTAGTCTAGGTGACTCTAGGAGTTTCTATCGTTAGATTTATTTCTTAATACATTTAGTCTTGAATTGGGTATGCATACATGTGGAGGCTGCATGTTCCACAACACAAATGTGTGATCCACAGGGTAACTTACAGTTATCTTCTCTCTACTGTGGGTCCCGAGATTTGAACACAGATCATCAGGCTTAGTGGCAAGCACTTTTACACAATAAGCTATTTTGCATAACTTATTCATCTGTTGTTGATTCCTTGCAAATCTGACTGCCAGTGAGATAGTGAGAAGGAACCACTGTGACTCACAAACACTTCACCCCACCAATGGAAGCTCCCAGAAAATAAGGCACATGTTTATGCAAAAAATAAGATGTGGCTAAGGTTTATATAAATTTTAATACATTATTGCATTAGAGTAATGGAAATTATCTGTAGATTTGCTACTGTGTTGGACAAATCTTATTTTCTAGCTGAAGTTTTACAAACTAATAATCACTGCCTAGTATTTAAAAGATAAATTCACACTTTGTAAAACATCAGTCAACTTTCCCTCATCATAAAATATTAATTTCATTCACATGCTAGTCAGCTGGGTGTTTCCTGATAAAACTAAAAAATTGTAATTTTAATTTCCCTATTGATCGTATCATCTCTGTTTAAAACATGGAACATGGAAAACAGTCACTTGCAATAACATCTTTTGTTCTATTAATCTAATAGCTGCAGTTCATGTGTTCAGGTATAATTATGCAACTGAGTTATTTAACAGTCCTTTTCCAAATATGAGATGCTAACATAACTTTAAACTAAAGTAAGTCTTAGGCAAAATCATATCCTGTGAAAATCATGCCACTTGTATGAAGTTTTAGTAATCATTCATGTAGCAAATCTCTGCATCTCTATAAGATGTAGTTATTAATCTGGGATCTTGGGAACATTTAATGATCCCAAAAGCATACACTAATTAAACACTTCAGCCAATAGCTTAGGGGGAAATAAACCAATATATGTCTAGGTTAAATGTGTGACAAATTGGTTTAACTCCTAACACTTCTTTTTAAAGACTTAACTCTACCTGGAGAGTCAAAACAACAGCATTACAGTTGGAATTTAGTCTATGACACTTCTGTTCCTAGCTTGCAATGTCACAAACACATACAACCTATAAATAGATAAACGTGTCTGAAAACATCAACTGTGCTCTGTAATACTTCATCATTTCAGTCTGTCCTTCACAGAGCTCAATTTTAGTTTTTAATACTGCAGCTGAATTGTTCGTTCCAAAGCTGTTCCACTTCACATATGTCTCCAGATTTCATTATCAGGACTGTCCCTAAAGAGAAGCTAAGTGGTCACATGTTTAATAGAATTTGAGAGCTGATATTGAAAGACATGCTCCTCAAAATGAATTCCCCATCTGTCTTCCAGGTTCTCTAAAATCACATTACTTCAAATGTATCCTTTACTTACAGTCATCAGGTTTCAAGAAAATCACTTTTATAATAAAAAAAAGATGAAAGGGGAATTTGGAAAATATGAGTGTATCTTAGTATTAGCATTCAGAATTTACAGAATTAAGATTGGCTAAAATCTGTAAAAAAAAAAAAAAAACCCTTTAGGGTATTTTAAATTAACCACTAATTCCATTTACTACAAAACCATTAGAAATTAAGGATTTATTTGCAAGATTCTTAGCCCTTCTGGCCCAAATAGATCAATACTTGAGAGAAGGGCACGTTATTATGCTTGAAGGATATGTGTTTGAAATACTGTATAGTATGGTTCAGCACCATACCTATCAGTTATTATTGTCCAGTGTCAGAAGGAACAAAAGTTCAGGGTAAGGTGAAATATCTTCTTTTAACTTGATTGTAGTTCACACTGAGCTATTGAGGTAACCTCAGTTACATTCATTAAATTAATCATTAGGTTGGCTGGAAGTTTTCAAATTTCAGCTTAGCTTGACTGAGGTTTCCAATATGAAACACATTTCAAATAGTCAGATTGGGTCTCTTATGTGTCTCCTCCACCTTGGTCAACAGGGAAGCTAGCATCCCATCACATGGCAAGGGTTTAGCATGCTGAATAAATGGTTGATATTTTTTGAGGGTTACTAATTGCATTAGCTCATTGCTGTGAATTAGTACACTATGGGTTCCTTTTAAAGCATTTCTACAGTATTCAGAAAGACACAAACTTCAAGATACATCTTGGAAAAGGGTCAGGGTAGATTATGTTTGCAAATTTCAAGCAGCACTACTGGGCATAATTCATGAAGAACATTATACCCAAGAAGAAGACCTATAGAAATATACAATGGATTGACCATGATAAAATGAGTTTTGTGCGTGTTAAAAGATGGCTAAATATTCAGCAAATTTTGGAGTGGCCAAGACATATGATCTGTGTGTGCTGAAACATCTGCTGGTAGAGTTAAGATCTTCCAGTCAACTCCACAGGAAAACAAAACTGAGCTATGTAAAAATACAATGGGCTTTTTGGAACTATGAACCACTTGACGCCAAAATGATGTTGTGGACTGCTATGATGAGGTTTTCAGTGGCATCTTACAGGCAGTTCAAGGGCAAAGATGAATGAAAGCTGAGGCCTATGGGAGAAGCTGGATTTACCATTGGTGTTCATTGTGCTGGAACAGAAAATAAGAAAATAGGATAGTGGAGTGTGAATTGCCTAGACAACTTTTTAAAGTCTAAATTGTGTTGACCTTTTACACAAAGGTGCCATGGGTTTCCTTGACTGAATGCGCTGTTCAGGCTTTAAACAAGGACCTTTCATTATGAATTTCCAGGGCTCCTGCGGCAACACTGCACATATACCACACCTTACTGTTTCAAAGGTAGCTGGGTGGATGCTCTGGGATAGCATATTATATATCAGATAGTTTTATCTTCATAAAAATTCATTACCACAAATACAAATTCTTAAACACAAGCAACAAAGACAGTACAATGGGCTTCAGAGAATGTGGTGTTTTACATCTGTCACAAGAAGAGCTCCACAGTGTTGGATGAATTGATAAGTTGTGGACATATAATTCTCCAAAATAAGACTGGACAGAAGGAAATGTCTGTAAACAAGTGCCATAAATGAAATAAACATACAGTTTTTCCATAAAGTTCTATTTACTCAGTTTCCAGTATTATGTCTTACTGCAAGACTATTGCTCCTAATTAAAGTTTACCCTTATTTTAATGAAATGTTCTTGATTTTCATAGTTACTTGAAAAGTGTTAGTGAAATTGTAGTTGTTTCTGAAGTTTTAGTCTTAGGTTATCAGTGTGACTGTGGTGAATGTTCACACCCCTTCTTTGTATTGACATGGACAAGCAGAGCACAAGCTGTTTGTCTCATCAATAGACCTCAGCAACAGTAGTCTACACTGTTCATTTAGCAATTACTCTAAATAAAAGAAACAATGGATCACCCTACTGTCCAAAACTGCCTTCGGCCTCAGAAAATCACTTTCTCTTTTGAAACACAACAGTCTCTTCTGAACAATCATTCATGGCCACAGAGAGCATCTACTATTGACTGTTGATAGAGTTAAATTTTGACACATTTGATTGACATTTTCATCTCTTCATAAAAGAGATTATAGGTCTCTTCCTTCATACATCTCCTGAGCAGATCTCTGTTTTTTGCTTAACTTTGAAGTAGGCAGAGATGGTGGCTTTTGCATTGTTTGAAGAACTTTCTGGCTTCTATCAAATAAACTAAGATATTAGTTTTGATGAGCAAGATTCCTGAAGGATGTACAAATACCTTTTAAAAAGCCAGTCAGTGCTAGAAAGATGGACATATTTTACTTCTGCCACTTTGGTCCTCTGCTCCAAGCAACATAACTTTCTAATAATTACTTTGGTAATTATTAAGGGACTCATATGTTACTTTAAAAGTATTACTTATATTTATGTTTGAGAGAACTGATTAATTTCTCTTCTGTCATTGGGTTAGGGTTATAAGTGAAACTAATTTCACAAATTAATTTTTAATTAACTACTACAAATTGTGTGTCTACAGAAGAGAAAAACCTAAGTAGAAACGTCAGGCTATCTTGTTTTCAGCAGGACTTTAACTCCAGACATTGTTCACTGAACTGAGATTGTACTCAGGCTTTTGCATTAATTCCCTCATTAATTTAAAAATAATACCTATGAGTTTCAGAAAAGATTATTCGACAATAGTGAAATTTTAACAGAATCCTAGGTATTTCTGTCAGTGATTCTATTTCTTCTGGTCTTGGAAGAATATTCTTTCCCTCTGAGAATGTATGAAAGCTGCATAAAGAAATCATACACAGCAACTTAAATCTCTTAAAATATTGAATACCATCTGCCAAATAATATCTGTTCTTCTACTCTTTCACTTGAGTTGCTGAATTGATAAAATGTTAGAATATGATTAAATTGCATCTAATCTTCCCTTCACTTTTAAACATGATTTCAATTGCTCTCAGAGTGGAATATTTTCTTCCATTTCTATTGCTTTTTCTCCCTAATAGAGACTTGAAGGTAACAATAATAGCTATCATTATGGAATATCTGTCAATTTTAGCATTAGCTAACATTAGCTCTTATCCCAACTTATATAAAATTAATCCCTGATTTATAGGTGAAACTATGAGATAACAAATAACTTCCTTAAGGTCATAAGGACTGTGAAATTCCCAACCAAGTATCAAACTTCAATTCTATGCTTTTTTCCTGTACTACACAAAGAATATCTGAGGGAACTCAGCTATGATAAGATGGCCAAAGTGCATAGTTGGAGTAGTACTGGTGTTTATTTGACTATAAATAGACTTCTTTCATAGAACCGTGTGGGAAAGTATATTTTTCTTTTAAAAAGCTTCAATTACCATATATTGTGGGTTTAAGTAAAGCAGTCATATAAAGCGACCTGGATTTTTCTGTATAAACATTCAAGTTTTGATTTAATGTATAGGTTTACCTATCCTGCTGCTATTCTAAGCAGCTGTAGCCCTTAGGCAGAGAACATGAGATCCAGTGCTCTGTTGAGTCACACATTAGACCTCTCAGGACCAGGGAAACTAGGCAGCAAGCTGGGGTGAAGGCACAAGCAACTTTATGCATCTTCTTAGTCTCTTAGTCTCATGGAATATCAGACTCTGAAAAGATGTGAAGAGTGGCTGAGGAAATGGCTCACTTGGGTAAACTTGATGCAAAATTAAAGCTAGTATGTTCTAGTCTTTTAGCAAATATAATAAAATCCCAAGCACTGTAAGAAGTATAATCTGCACTTATTGTATAATAATGAAAAAGAATAAAATGTAAAGTTGGAGAGGTATAAAAAATTCACACAGAAAAAGAGAAAGAAGGGGCTGGAGAGGCAGCTAGGCCAGAAAAGTATTTGCCACAGAGGCATGGGGACCTGAAATTCAATCATCAGTGATTATGTAAAAGTCAGGCATTGCGGCATGAGTTTGGAATAGAAGCACTTGGGTGGGAGACAGATAATACGTGGAGTTTTTTTGACTAGCCAGTGTAGCAGAAATTGTTAGTTCAGTGTGAGATACTATCACACACAAGGAAGGTGCTTCCGCATGAAAGGGGCTTGCTGTAAAACCTTAGTACCTGAGGTTAATCTCTGGGTCCCACAAATTTCCCTGTGGCATCCACATATGTGTACATGACATTCACACACACACACACACACACACACACACACACACACACACACACACACACACGCACAAACACCATATGATTTTATACATAGATAGGATAGTCCCACATGCTTAAAACACACACACACACACACACACACACACACACACACACACACACTCCTACAAGCAGATATAAAAATTCAATCAATGAATAAATCAATTAAAACATGTGAAGGTTTGATTAAAAAGAAAAACACGTACAAATGCCAGTCTCTCTCTCTCTCTCTCTGGCCTTCACATGGACTGCACAAATGAGTGTTTCCACACATGTAGATGCACACATGCTTGGCCCCACACCCCAGATATAGACAAACTTTAAAATGTAAAAGATATGTAGAGCATGTTACCCAGTTTTCTTATTTGGGGAGAAAATGTGGAGTAAAGTGACCTTCTGCTCAGTACCTCATTGGCTGATATTCAAGTTCAAGTTATTCTTCCATTCCTGAGATGCTCTTTCTTTTCTCCATTGCGATTCCTCCTGTGATGTCTGGATACTGTGACAAGATCATATGCTTTTCATGTGATCTGCTTCATTTCTCATGTAGTTCATGATCAGTAACCACTGAGTGACCTAGAAGCAAGGGGTGCTGCAAACTGTATGCACTGTTAATATCATGACGGGGGTTTCCTATTTGTTGCAACCTGTGTGTCTTACTTAGGGTTACTATTGCTGTGGTTAAACACCATCATCAAAAGCAGCTTGAGGCCAAAAGGGTTATTTTGCCTTAAATATCTTGAATCTCAGACCATTTCGGGAAGACAGGGGAGGAACTCAAATCAACAAGGGAGGAACCTTGAGGCAGCACCTGGTGAAGAACCATAGAGGACTGCTTTTTACTTGCTTATCCTTCCTTCATAAATATAATCTATAACCACCAGCCTAGGGGTGGTATGATGCACAATGGGATGGGCTTGTCCACATCAACCATCAATTAAGAAAATGCTCTACAGGCTTGCTTATAGCCTGATCATGAGGGCATTTTCTCAACTGAGATTCCTTCCCCCAAAATGATTCTAGCTTGTGTCAAGTTGACATAAAACTATGTCATATGGTTTGAGTACAAAATCCTACCATAGGCTTATGTTTAAACCCTTGATACCCAGCTGGTGGCTCTACTGGGGAGGATGTTGTGTAACCTTTGAGTGGCAGAGCCTTCCTAGAGTAAGTCAGTGGCTGGGGACATCTTGGGATTTTATAACCCAGACTCCCTGTGCAGTCTTCCTGTTTCCATGACTGTGGCCATGGAAGCAGCTGGCTTCCCACTCCTATCTGCATAACATCCCCTCCATGACGGAATATATTCCTTTGTATGTTAAGTCTTAATAAACCCCTCCTTCTTGTGTTGTTCAGATCTTTTACCACAGCAAGGAGAAAAGAAAGTTACACTCTCTATTTTTTTATCACTATTCTTGGCATTTTTTCAGGAGTGAATCAGCAGCTTTGCTTAGTGGTCAATTGTGGGAAATACTGAGATAATAGCATGTGCTGTCCTGCATAAGAGCTAGATTCTTACAGGATGTTCTGCCCCTGTGATACGGCAATGATTAATGTAACTGAAATGAAAGAAATGATAGACTACCCTTGAGAATGTTGGTATACAACCTCAGCAGTACTACATTTGACAACATCTGAATGAGTTAAATTTTGTGAACATCTCCAAAGGATCAACAGTTAACTACTGTTTTTCTTTACTGAGAGGAATTGGGTTATGATTAATATGTTGTTTTACTGTTTTGTTCAGAGGTATATAAATATGTTAACACTTAAATACATACATACTCACATATAAACACACACAATTCATATGTATGCCCATTACTTGTATCTTCATACATATACACATATGCACCAAGTTTTGAGGCTTAGTTACATAATATTTTAGGTCATCAGTTGCAAGAAAAATATCAGGGGTTATGAAAGAAGTCTTACATATTATTTTCTGTGATTTTTATTTTTATACCTTTTAATACTTCTTTCATTAAATCTATACCCCTGAAAAGAAAGAAAATTTATTTCGTTGTGTATCCTATCCATCAAAATAATAGCTGTCACAATATTTGTTTTTCACACCACCACTTTTTATTAATAAGGAATATATAACCCGAGGATCTCATGGAGAAAACAATGAGAGAGTGCTTAGTAATTGCTGTACTTTAAATAGATTTCTGTACAATTTATTTATGATGTTTTCCATGATTTTTCTATCTGTGAGGCACAGGAAAGGGTGAAGGCAGGGCGATGGAAGGGAAGAGCTATGGACACTCCAGCCTCTCACAAAACGTTAGTTGGTGTCAGCACATGTAACTGACAAAACCATGTACATGAAGGATGGAGTAATTAGTTTTTCACTTTAATGGCCCTCTAGTTGCGTTTTTTTTGACCCATGTTTGTTAAAGTGCTCGCCTCTTCTCTATTTTTAATGAGTCCCTTTATAATGGACATAGTACTCATTCTAATTAGTAGTACTGTAGGAGGCATTCTCATCTTATTATAAAGAAGCAAAGATAAAACAGGACACCCATTTGACTCAAGGCAAACAAAAAAGAGTGCATCAGTGAGGCTGAATCAAGACAAAGAACACATTAATGACTTTGGAAGACCTGACATTGGATTTTGCAAGCAGAAAAACAACCAGCACATCCCACCACTTAAGAGGGGGAACTACTGATTCCTCAGAGACTCAGCCATATGTATCTATGTTATTGTTGTGTCATAATTAAAGTCCTGATTTTAGAGGTCAACAGGATACTACAAAGTGTATTGTTTATTATTATTATAATTAAAATAATAATTGCTATTATTTTATATTTGAACCAAAGCTTCCACTTCCTTTTCTCCTCCATGTCCCTCCCTCTTAGCCCACCATATGCTGCTCTTCCATTTCGCTCCAGAAAAGTCAGGCCACCCATAGAGTCAACCAAATATGGCATCTCAAGTTGCAGTAAGACTAGGCACCTTCTCAACTATTAATACAAGATGTGCTGAGGTAAAGGTGGTGCAGAAATTATGGGAGTGGCCAACCAATCACTTGTCCAGTTTGAGACCCATGCCTGGAGAAGGACCCCACCCCTGACACTGCCTCAAGGGTGAGTACCCAGAGGTGTGTTAATGCTAAGTGGATTGCATGTCTGTATATACTACAATATTCAGGCTCACTGCCTACTATTATTTTAAGTTCTCTGAGGTAAATAATTACCATACCTTAGGTATTTTTGCAATAACAATACTTAGTTATATTTTGTAGGCAATATAGAAATTTTATTTCCAGAATAAATGTTTGTAACTTTTATTACATTCTTAGCTTAAAATTTAGCAACTTAATTTTATACTGGTAATTAAGCTAATATTTTATGTATTCATTGTGGACTCCAGTATCAGGAAGCTGTTTAGAATGTTTTAGCATGACTACTACCTTGCTTTCCTGATATTCTGGTATGGGTATCAGTACTTGTCCATCCTCACTCTGTCTCTGAGAAGACGTTCTTCTCTCTGTGGGTGTCCATATAGCTATGACTTCTCTCAGAAGGACATTTGCATTGTGGATTAACCCAACAAGTCATTTTATTTTAAACAGCTATATAATAATTAGAAACCCACCATGTTCAAATAATGGCACAGGGAGATGCTTAGTAGTTAGGAATGAAGGAGCTCTGGTCAATATAGACTGCTCAAAGTTTACTCACTGTGGTAAATACTTTGAAAACTAAGGTTTCATTTCTTTATCTGACAGAATAGTGATCTTTACATATCTATGGAACTGGTAGTGAGGTTTATTTGAAGCAATGTGTATTGATTTTGACACTAAACATGGCATATTGAAAGGAATGTAGAAAATATCATCTTAATATATCAAACTGCAGTATAATTATGCTTATAATAATTATTATTTTGTTGTGTGTTTATGTAGCTGCATATTTTTTCAGGTATGTACATGTTGTGCATGTAGAGGCCACTGGGGAATTGTGATTGTTTTCTATGTTTTCTTGGAGAGATTTCCTTGAGATAGAGTCTCTCAGTGAACCTGGAGTTCACTGGATCTGTGACAAGCAAGTTCACAAAATCTTCCTGTCTCCGTTCACCTGGCACTGGACACACAGTTATAGGGTTGCAGACAAGTGTGACAAACCTGATTTTCTACATGTGTGCTGAAGATATAAATTGAGCGCATGTGCCCACTGAGCCCTTTCCCAGCCTTTAGTATGACTTTTTTTTATGGCAGTACCTTTGAGTACATAACAGTGAAAAATGCTGAAGCAGTTTCCTGCCCAGAGTTCAGTGAAAAGACAAGAGAGAGTATAGATGTAATCTCAAGAGAGATCATAAGAGCAAAACTGAGTCAAGTAGTGGTTCAGAAATGTTTGACTTAGGTACCATACACTTGTACGAGGATGCTCTCAGAAGTCTTTTTATATAAGTTAAAACAAAACAACTAACAGAGGAGGGCACTTGAAATAGCCTGCTGTGGTTTAAAGGTAATAAGGTCAGCACTGACTTGCAGTGGTCCAAAGGGCATTTGAAAAAGAATGAACATGGGGAAAGCATGGAATTCATCTCCTTCAAAGATGGCTTTTGTATCATACTTGTGATGAGAATAGGGTACTAGAGAAAGATAAATAAGAGTAGGTACAGTCAGCCAAGAAATGGGGGAAGAGAGAACAATTTAAGTTGCTCAGTTGAGGCAACAGCCTCAACAACCTCTAGCAATTTTAATATCAGAACACCAGACACTTCCTTCATTCTCACACCTTGCAATGACGGTTACTACCAGAGTCCCATATTTTCGGTGAATGAAACTAAGGCACAGTTGATGGAGACATGTTGATAAGCACAAAGTAGTAAGCAGCAATAAAAAAGCATTGTCATAGGCAAATTATTTTTACTCTATACTGTTCTTATCTAACTGAAAAAAAAAAAAACAACAACTGTATTTTCAGTATTTTGACTCTAAGCATCAAAGAATTTTTTTTTTCTTAATCAGTAACATACCTTCAACAATGGGAGGCTGCCCAGTTAAAAATAAATATGTAGGTTTGACATGACTAGATAAGCTTTAGGGCATGCTGCTAACATTGTTCACAGATATGCCTGCTGATCAAATATGCATATATGATCCTGACTTTCAAGAATGGCCTTAGGGTTGAGGCAACCATCTTGTCTACCAGCTTCCATTTTTGACTGAAGTTGTTATTTATAGGCATCTACACCTTGAGAATGCAAGGGAAATCATTACAATGAAACAATGAATCTGAAATAGTTAAAATTATGTAAGAATTAGAGTTCAACAGAATACCAAGTAGCTTTATTGTTTTGAATAAATGGAAGAAAAATATTTGTTTGATTATTATTTACTCTTCTAATACTGCATTCTATGAACAAACATGCTTTTCAATATTTTTCCCCTTTTTCAGAAGAAATTTGTTATGTTCTTTTTACATTTTATTTCCCTTCAAATTATCTTAAAAGAAAAAATCAAACATAAGATTAAGTGTTAATTTTCAAAGGTATATTTTAACTCTGGATTTATCACTAATTAAAATAAAAATTTCTGCTGGTATAAGCAACTCAGTTGAATTGAGTGGCTTAACGAATATATTTCTTTTTAAATTAAAATGTGCAAGTCAATACTGGCACCATTCTGTCTTCTTCCACTACATCTTAAAATATGATAAAAGAGAGAAGTGGTAATTTTTATTCTGTGACTTGGTAATTTGGGGGATAACAGACCACCACAAAGCTTCATGACCTTAATGAACAAGAATATAGAAGTAGGATCAATGTGACCTTAAAAGACAGATTTAGCAAGAGTACAATCAAAGTCTTGCTGTTCCAAAGATAGTTTGAGATTCATGTTTACTAATGGATATTTGCCCCATAGAATGAACTAAGAAACTAAAAACTGTTATCCAGCCATCTTATTCTTAACATTGATAGTTTATTAACACTATCCTTGCAGCCAGCTACAACCTTTCCTTAAAAAAACTGATTAAATTATGGAGATCTCATTCTTAAGTACCAAGGCAGAGACAGAAATTTGATGTTTACTTAAGTTTTGTACTCCTGCATCTAATACATAGGAGTGTAGTGTGTGTGCATGTGTATGTGCCTGTGTATGTGCCTGTATATGTGCCTGTGTGTGTGTACATGTGAGTGTGTGTATCTGTTCATTCACTCACGTTCATGCCCTCTCTTTAGTAAGCTTGAGAAAAAGGAAGACTTGGAAGATACCTTTTGTGAACCCTGTGGCCAAGAAACTGTTCTAACTATTGGATAATGAGGACAAATGTAGAATATTCTTTCATTGAAAAGTGGTGATTCATTTTTTTACACTACCACTCCCTGTAACATGTCCAGAAAAAAACAAGGATGAAGAAGCCATAGTTTTTCTTCTTATAAAACTTAGTCACTATAAGAACATACAGTAGGCAAAAACATGCAGACTATTTTAGATGTATCTACAAGTCTGGGATATGATAGTATCTGAGAAAATAGATATTTAAAGAAAAACAAATTAGAGTTAATTGCAATACTGAGCAGGCAGACCTTTTTTATACTAAAAGTAAAGAAGGTAAAAGGTTTAACAAGGTTGTTTAATTTTTATTTCATCTGTAGAAATTTAAAAATTGAGAAGTATTTGAATATATATATATATATATATATATATATATATATATCCATGTATACATTTATTGACATAAACCATGGCACCCTGCTAGCATGCACACTTACTGTCAATTAAATATTTTTTTGTGAAAAATTTGGAAATTTGGGGAATTTTTTTAATAGTGCAAAATGTAAATTCATTACTTATGAACCATGACTAAGACATGTTATTGAAAGTGGTGTGTGTCCAAATGCACTTTTGCTTTTTTGTGTATAACATGTTTGAAGCCTCGACTCTTCAGTCCTCATTAATATTATATTGGGATATGAGAGAATTCTGAAAAGTGAGTAACCATATGTGGCTTATGCAGAGGTACACTGAGGACATTCATGTCACTATGGATTTCATATATTTACTTGGGGATGGATGGAACAGGCGAGAACATTGAGAGTTACAGTTTGAACCTGAGACTAGGGTAGGCTTTGATGGCATTCTTTCCTTTCCTGAGGAGGGAACCTTGAGTGGTTTCCTTTCAAAATGCTTTTGGAATATGCAAATACATCACACAAACTCTTTACCACAAGGCAACCACATCCTGGACAAATCAGCTTTTCCTAATCCTCCAAATTGTCAATTTAATTCCCAAGGTAAACGAGGCTTGGCACTTAATTGGCACATATTTCAGAGGCAGCCGTGACAAAGGTACTAGGTACTGTTCCCTGGATGTATGTATCAGGAGAATTTGTGCTGGGATATTTAGTTATTTTCAGAGCTTGTCTTGTAGTTTTTAAGGTTGTTTTGTTTCTTTGTTTATAACAGCTGTAAGTGAACTGTAGTGGCACCTTCTGAGTGTGACTGTTGCCATAATTGTGGCTTTTGTGGAAAAAATTTATTCTATAGTAGATAAGAAAAGTAGAAAGTGTTGCTTGTATCTGTGCTCTTCACATCATCCCCAGGGAAACAATTAGTTCTTTTTTAACTGCTAATAATATATCAAAATAATTTCTTTTGGAAAAACAAGAGAGGTTACTAGAAAAAATATTAGTCACCCTTCCAACATCTATCTTGAAGTTCAGTAGAGATATTTTTCATCTATCAAGCTGCTAGTACTGTTTCTAAATGCCTAAATGTCTTTTCATTTTCCAGAAACAAACTCCAGTCAGTGGATCCCACCTATAGTACAGCCACAAGTAGTCTACAAATGAGGTTGAGGGGGGAGAAAAGCAAGCTATAGATAATACCTGTCTAATACCTTTCTTATTCAGGACTACTATTTTTTTTGCAGTAACCTATGTTACTTTCTAATTACTTAAAAGAAAATATTCTTTAGGTATTAAAACTTTATCTCTTTATGGAAATCAAAATGAGAACACCTATCAGAATGT
This sequence comes from Cricetulus griseus, assembly GCF_003668045.3. NCBI lineage: Eukaryota > Metazoa > Chordata > Mammalia > Rodentia > Cricetidae > Cricetulus > Cricetulus griseus. The sequence continues at coordinate 110,051,173 of NC_048598.1, forward strand.
GTGTGTGTGGGGGGGGGTTGTGTGTTGTGTGCCTACAATAAACTAAATTGAGAAGTCGTTCATAATTTGCTTGAGATGAATTTTTAAAATGTAACATAAAGAAGTACATCCTATGAAATTCTGGCAGTTATGTCTATTTTGCAAATATAAAAGTTTCCACCTAATATCAGAATAAAATTATTTCTTAGTTTCTCTTTGCTTCATACTTTTTATTCAGGTAGCCTTTCCCTCGTGTGTCCTTTGCTTTGCCATTTTAATTCTTATAAATAGGAATTTAATATTTCAATGTTCTGAAGCCTATAGACATTTTGACTGTTACATAGTTTCCATTTGTAAAAGGGTAAGATATTTTTAACAAAAAAACACAAATATAGCATAATTAAAAAAATCAAACTACATTTTGACAATTTGTCAGTGTGCTACTAATATTTACTTTTCTCAGAGATGTCTTGGGTATTCTTTCTTCATAATTGAGTAGATGACCTTTAATTTTAAAAATGCATGCTGTTTCTTCTCGTAAGACTAACACTGAAGATAAAAAGAGACATTACAATTTTCATGATTATATGAAACCATTTTCAAACTTAAGCCTTGTTTACATAGAGAACCAATCATTTCTCCCCTTTTTCCTCCTTGTTGCAAGGGCAATCATGCCAAGCCTCATTCATATGGAAATGTACTGGAAACAAATTAAAATGGTATTAATGGAATTCAGTATGCAGCAAATTCTTACCAAGGCATCTATTTGTGATTCAATACTTCAAAAAATATTTGTCATGTCCTTTCCTGAGCAAAGGGTAAGGCTTTAATTAGCTATGCATGTCTTTGCATGCCACATATTTGCATTTGGGCATATTAAACCTCTCTTCTTGCTTAGATAGCCATCAGAGACATGATTCAACCACTGCTTCCAATTGCATCTAAGACATGGGTAAGGGGATCAGTCTTTTTTCATCTTCACAGTAATTAGTCTGGGTAATTCATCTCCTAATGACATTCGTGATAATGAAGTAAAATATTGCCTAGGCCCAACCTGGTACACAAGAGTCATCAGGAAACACACAGAAACAACAGAAAGGACTAGGAATCACATAGAAAGAGAAATGTATCACCACTCAAATATGACTAGGTCCTAAAAAGGGAAAATGTCTGTGATGGAAGGGAAACATTTGGGAATTTCCTTTTGACCTTGCTATCAGGCCTTGAATTTCCTGAGGGATTTTTGAGAAAGGAGAAAACTGAGCTCTGAGAAAGCAGAAAGGGTCTCTTTTGAATATTTAAAAAATTCTGTTGGAGATTTAAAAATTTGATGTGAACCACAATATTCTCGGCTTAAATAAATGGTGTTTTCATGGTATAGTTATTAATAGAATCAGAAGTAATTATTATTAGGAGTTTCAAAGAATATATTATAATTCAGATGATGTTTCTATTTAAGAGACTCATACATGGAGTTTCATATTTACTGGAAAGACATTACAATTAGATATTAGATGGGAAATAACAAATCACTATTTCAATACATATTTATAACAAAATTGACTTGAAGACAAGATACGGAATAAGAGGTTGGTGATACATGTATAATATAAGCACATATAACAACATGTGTAGGGATATACAAATACACATGAATATACAGACCAATCTATTCAACATAGCCTTCCTACTGTAGCAACTACTGTAGCTTCCTACATAGCAACTACTGTAGCATGTGTAAAAGCCAGTTTATAGGGTTTAATTTTTATTCTGATGAATTAATTCACTGGAAAATAGTGAGCACTTTAGACTATGATGTCCTTTTATTAAGTATTTTACATATATAAGATTATGAAATCCTGAAGACAATCTCAGGGAATTATATATATATATATATATATATATATATACTGTGTGTGTGTGGTGTGTGTGTTTGAAACTATGGGTTTCAGTCAAATTAAGGTATCTTGAAATAGCTGGTGCTGACAAGCTAGAAATCCTCAGGAGTCTGATTCATACAGTATATTTTCCTGAAGTATTAATGGAACCTATGACTGTCTTTTACCTATTATAATATGGCAAGGATGAGCAATATCATTTGTTATATTTATTTTGAAGACATTATATTAAGTAGGCCAACCCTAATGAAGATGGAATTCTGAAAGGAAGCACCAAGACTTTCACCCAACAAGTGGTTGATCTGATCTTTAGAAGCCACTGAAGTTTAAATCCACAAAGTGTTGGTTGTTGGCAAGCATTGCAATTATTTTTGAAAAGGATACCAATTCTTACATGAGAGCACAACCCAGCCAACCTCTGATTGTAGCAGTAGAAGATCAGAAATGGACCATTTGTTCATTGACATCTGGACTCCTGGATCACTTTTCAGGATTGTATTCCTAACCACCATGCAAACCAAGCATTCAAAGATAATCCATGGAGCCTTGTATCTTACACATAAGCAGATACTCTCCTACTTCATAGTTTTTTAAATTGCAATAGTTTTATTTTCAGATTTGGTTGACACAATTCTCAAGAATACCACCAGGACTTCGAACCTAATATACAGCCTAGTGTAGCCCTCAATCTTGACCCTCTCACTCTAATGTGCTAATGCTGGAATTATGGGCAAACCTAACTACATCCAGATCACATATGTTTTAGATTTTTTTGACTTGACAGTACTATAAAATTGATACACTTCCAGAATAATCTGTAGTTCAGCTCCTAAAATGTCAATATTCCCTTGTGAGCAACTCACACACTGCTCTGTTCTTATCATCTTGGGAAGAGTAATGTGTATTTCCACATCAGACATGTGATCCCAGGGATAAACAACTGCCTTGCTACCAAATAAAGGGTTGATAAGCCTTATGTCCTGTACAATATGTGCACACACAATTTTGGCATAAAAAGATTATGGACTACATCATGTTTTCTAAAATATAATCACATCATAAATTAAGGGACATATTTAGGGGAATCTAAGAATTTGGAATTTTGGAAAGCTTCTACTGACTTCTTGCGTTGTTTTTGAATCCCACTACATTACTGAAATTGTTCATCAGTTGTAAGAGATTTCTTGTGGACACTATATGATATCTTGTGTAGAATCCTGTCATCTGCAGATTAAGATAGTTTGATTTCTTTTATTATTATGCCCCTTTTTACTTCTTTCTTGTATCTTATTGTTCTAACTATGTTTTCAAGTATTACTTTGAACAGTATTGGAGAGAATGGATACACTTTGTCTTATTCCTGATCTTAGAAAAGCTTGCATTTTTCTTGATTTGGCCTGATATTGGCTATTTGTTTACAACAGGTCAACTTTTGGGTATATACCAAAGAGTGGGAATGCTGGATCTTGTGGTAGACTTATTCCCATTTTCTTTTTTTTTTTATTTAAAGATATTTATTTATTTATTTATTTATTTATTTATTATGTATACAGTATTCTGCCTGCATGTATGTCTACAGGCCAGAAGACGGCACCAGATCTCATTACAGATGGTTGTGAGCCACCATGTGGTTGCTGGGAATTGAACTCAGGACCTCTGGAAGAACAGTCTGTGCTCTTAACCTCTGAGCCATCTCTCTGATTCCCATTTTCATGAGGAGTCACCATAGTGATTTCCAAAGTGGTTGTACAAGTTGGCACTCTCACCAGCAGTGGAGTAGTGTTCCCTCAACTGAAGAATGGGTAGAGAAAATGTGGTAAATTTACACAATGGAGTACTACTCAGCAGAAAAATACAATGGAATCTTGAAATTTGCAGGCAAATGAATGGAACTAGAAGCAACATTCAGAGCGAGGTAACGCAATCACAAAAAGACAATCATGGTATGTACTCACTAATATGTGGGTTTTAGACATAGAGTAAAGGATTACCAGCCTACAATCAACCCCACCAGAGAAGGTAGTATACAAGGAGGATCCTGAGAGAGACATGCACAGTCCCCTAGAGAAGGGGAAAGGGACAAGATCTCCTAAGCATATTGGGAGCATGGGAGGAGGGGTGAGGGAGCTAGAATGAGAAGGGGAGATGTGGAGGGGTGAGGAGGACATGAGGGAGCAAAAAGGTTGAGTCAGGTAAGAATAGAAGAAAACAAGAAAGAAGCTACCATAATAGAGGGAGACATTTTAGGTTTATAGAGAAATCAGGCACTAAGGAAAGATCTGGAAATCTACAAAGATGACACAAGACAACAATCTAAGCAACAGAGGAGAGGCTACCTTAAATGCCCCCCCCCTGCTGATAATGAGATTGATGACTGTCTTATATGCCATCCTATAGACTTCATCCAGAAGCTGGTAGAAGTAGAAGCAGATACCCACAACTAATCACTGAACTCAACTGGAATCTAGTTTCAGAGGAGGATGAATGGTGAGCAAAGGGGTCCAGACCAGGCTGGTGAAATCCACAGAAACAGCTGACCTGAACAACAGGGAGTTCTTGGTCCCCAGACGGATAGCAGGGATACCAGCATGGGATTGATCCAGACCCCAGGAATGTGGGTTTCAGTGAGGAACCTCAGAAGTCTATGGGACCTCCTGTAGTAATTCAGTACTTGTCCCTAGCATAAGTGTGGACTTTGGGAGCCCATTCCACATAGAGGAATACTCCCTGAGCCAATACACACAGGGGTGGTCCTAGGCCCTATCCCAAAGGATATACTAGACTCTGATGACCCAATATGGAAGGCCTCACCCTCCCTGGGGAGCAGAAAGGATATGTGATAGGTAGGGTTTTAGTTGGGAGGGAGTGGTAGGGAAGGAGGGGAGAGGGTGGGAACTGGGATTGATATGTAAAACAATCTTGTTTCTAATTCAAATAAAAAAATCTGAAAAAAAGATGGCCATACAATTTCAGTATTTCTATCAATTTTATGACGAATTACATTTATTGATTCATAAAAATTGAAGCACTCCTGAATTTCTTGAATGAGCCCAAATTGATTGTTATGTCTCTTTAATACGAACTTGATCTTGAATTAAATTTTTCATATGTTTTTATGTCTATCATCATAGTGAACATTTATCTATAGCTTTATGTATTTGTTGTTTCTTTGTCTGATTCAGGATAAAACTAGCTTCTTAAAACATATTTGGAAACATGGGAAGAATTACTTCCTTTTTTATTTTAGGAAATGATTTGAGTGGTATTGGTTTCAGTTCTAGGACCTTCTGGTAGAATTCTTCTCTAGAGAAAGGGTGACACGCACTATTAACAGGAGTGTAAATTAGTATAGTTACCTAAAAAATCACTCTAAAAATTTCATCATAAAACTAGAAATCCTCAATTAACAAAATAAGCTAGACTTAGTAAACACCCCATGAGAAGTCTTTCCCTTCTCTGTGGGGTAGACGAGGGGACCAGGGTGGGTGGGAGGAGGAGACAGAGGGGGAAATTCTGCTTGGTATGTAAAATTAATAAAAAAAATTAAAAGAGTTAAAACAAATCTAGAAATCATATTATCAAATTATCCAGCTATACCATTCCTGGCCATATACTCAAATGAATCTGTATCATGTGACAGAGCTATTTGTACATCTAAAGAATTGAAGAAGCCTAGGAGCCTGTCAATTGGTCACTAAGCAAATAAATCAGAGTAAAAATAAACACAGAGAAATATTATTAAGCTGTGAAGTAAAATGAAATTATGAACTTTTAAGATGTATGGATGGAGTTGAAAAAATAATACTGGTAGAAATAGTACAAGCTGAGAAGTGGGAAAGCCATATGCTCCCTGTCATGTATAGACACTAGGTTCCATTCCTTTTCTTCCAAGATAGGATTGTCCCAAGAAAGGTAGTCATTGATTCTTTCAGGAGGAGAAGAATGGATAATGTAAACAGGAAAAATAATAATTATAAAAAAATCTCTCCTTGAGTGTTTTTTATGGATGTCTAATTTCACTTTTTCAAGAGGTTTCACTTAACTCAATCACCACATAGAAGTCACAACTTTACAATTTAGATGTTTCTATGCTGATATATGCTTTAAAATAAACGGACAAGACAAGAAAATTCAAACAATCTTGGCATTTTGTGTTGACTATTGTGTTGTTAGTTACTTTGCATTTATTTGTGTTCTTACTTTCTGTACTTCTTTTCAGTAATTAGGGAAACTGTTTACCAATGTCAAATACACACAGAAAGTAATAGTTGTTCTTGGTGCTGCCTCATTCTTTAGGTTACTTGCGTGGCCTTGAAAAATTCTTCAGATTACTTTGTGACACTGGAGATATTCCTTGTGTTGAAATTGACTATATTAACTATGTTATGTAGAAAATACTAAAGTTGATTTCCTCTTACATGGCTTAAAATCCTTCTCAAAATTCACTTAATGAGTAACTATTTAGTACAGTAGAATATTCATCTTCACAAATTCCATAAACATTGATTCCTTTCTCTTTTTACCAAAGATCAGCTAGATTTGATTATACTAACTTTTGATCAAAAGAGAAAACCTCAGGGAGTCTTTATTTATTGGGCTATTGATAATTTGTTCACCTACCAGGTTCTTAAATTCACATTCATTTTTTGCAAGCTGGAATAACTAAGAATTAACAAAAATGTCAAATGAATATAACTGTATTTTTTAAATTCTACAAGATGATGCATGTCAATTGCAATTATCAGAAAAAGAAGGCAGGTCTCTGACTTTATACATGGCTCTCATTTTACAGGCTATGTTTTAAAAAGCCACATAATTTTAAATTTGTCTCTTCCATCTTCTCTCCCTTATAAATGCATCACTACCTCTCCCAGGAATTTAGAAACATTAATCCTCTTGTCAGCTTCCTCTCCAAACATACATTCCAGAGAGCTGATAATTTAATTTTCATTCTGTTTAGTTTCATTTCTTCCTTCTTGGGAAGAGCTTTTAACAGTCTCCTCTGGCATATTGTGCATATGCTTGTGGAATAGGGAACCAGCTTGAGTACAACAAGAATAAAAATAAACCACACAGAACTAAACTCCAAACTTTTTGGGAGGTCCTCAGTGGTGGTGCCGTTTGTGTTTTCTGTCTTTCATTCTTTTGCATGCACATGTCACCAATTCCTGTTTGGAACCAGAGATAAAATCCCCTCAAATACACAGACAGCAAAAAAAGATGACATTGTTCTCCAAAGCAAAGGATCTAGCAAGAACTGTGAAATTTTCTTCACCTCAAGAGATTTGCAGGAGTTTTTTCCCTGATCAAAAACCCATAGCAAAGGATGAAAGTCACTAGATGTGTTTCTCTAGTGGAGAATATGGGTAACTTCTTTTTGACATCATGTTATAAAAGAGACAAACAGGAAACAGCAGGCACCATGCTAAAGAATAAAAGCCCCCAAAGCCAAATATTTAAGTCTCAGCTACTCAAGAAGCAATGGAAGTAAAATGGAATTTTCTATTGAAATCCCTTTGGCAATATATTCCTGCAGAATGTTTTCAAAACACACAGGGCAGTCTTCATCCCTAGGGTTAGGCTTTCTCTCTTGATTTATGTGTTTACACATGTTCAACTTCTCATTGTATTGTCTATTACAAACCCAAATTCAGACCATTCACATGGGTTGGGGTCCAGGTGATGCACCAAGTGATTCAAGATGTGGTTGTTCAATGTTTTAGTGCCTGGGTGGTGTTTCAGCCTATGTGGGGATCGGGCAAGATCATATACAACAGAAAGGAAGAAAGAATCTATGGGGAGTGTCTTTCTTTTGTAAAACTTGCTAACCCATCTATGGCAGTCTGACACATCTGTGTTTTGTTGTTTGGATGATAGCAGGGAGATAGACAGAAAAGCTGATTATTGTTTTCCACAGCAGAAAGTTTGATGGAGTGATAAGACAAGAATTTAAAACAACACACAAGCCACTGGTAGGAATAAAGCCACCTTGCTTGCTCTAGCTTCGAAGCAACCATGACTGTGGTAGTGACTCGAAGTAGAAGATGGGAAGTTACTCAGCAGGAGACGAGTTTCAACATCTAGAAGATGAAGTGAGTGACAAGGGCATAAGTTCGAGAATCTGAGGCTACTGGAAAATGGTACCTGTCCTCTGCTATGGCTGACAGGAAGAAAACTCTTATTTTAATTTTGGTTTAACTAGAATGCAGGTTGCACAATAAAATGCCTTGCAGAGTGAAAAGTTAATGCAAATAATTATAATTAACTGCCCATAAATGTACAAAGGTGGTCACTTAGGAAGTGACCTTTATGTTTACAAAGGAAAATGTTCCTTCCCTCCATAAAATGGATTAAAAGTGACATGGGTAGGAGGTAGAGAGGATCTGGCAGGAGACAGAGGGAGGAGAAACCCAATCAGAATATATTCTATGAGTTTTCAGGTAAAAACCAATATTTTTCTCTGTAAAATATACAACAGTACAGCAAGCATGTGGTCAAGGGAAACTGAGATGATATAGCTTCAAGAGACATGGAATCATGGGAAGCCAGATTGTTTGAACTCTTGATGTGTTGAGGCAACTGAAATTGTTGCATCAGTCCCATTAAAATACTGTACAGAAACGAAAAACAAACAAAAAAAAACAAAGAACAACAACAGAAATTACCAATGCACACAGCCAAGCATAAATGCACTCATTAGCAACTAACCTATAACTTCACAAAGAAGAGAAAGGCGTCAGAGGTATTTGAACAGTCTAACTTTTAGGAAGTTAACAAAGCTATTTTTTTTATTTTTTTCCAACTTATCAATACGCTGGTTCCAAATGAAAGCTCCTATGAGAAGCTCAGATTTTATTCATCTGGCAAATGCTAAAGCTTTTCTATTTGCAGAGCATGTGTCTAAAGCATTTTCAATTGAAACTGACTACATTTGAGAACACATGAAACATGTTTTCAGGTAAGGTGATGTTACTGTCTGTGAAGAGCAGCAATATTCAAGGATTGAGAAACACTCATTTTAGCCCCTCAGTGTTTATGGGCTGAGTGGTTTTCAGGGACATTGATCACCTATGTTGCAGAACACAATATATTTGGTAATAAACTTTTAAGCTCTATTTATTTGGCTACACCTACACAACCATTACTTTCTTGGATAACACCAGTATTTCCCCTAATGGGAAAGATAAAGAGTGATTTCAATAAGATACTTCAGAGAGAATTTGACACTTAAGAGTAAAAATGGATTTGGATCACCTACATTCATTTTCTCTGGTGTGCTATGCAACATAATATTGATTGATACCATCTTTCACTGATCTCATACATAGGCATGGTGCAACTTTATATGTGTTGTGAGCTACAAATTATTATTTACTTGGCATCAAAGAAAAAAAAGTTTACTGCTTGAGAGAAAGACATCTGAAAATTACAGGTGATTTTTCAATGACAGGGAGAATCTTCTGCTGGTGCAGTATTTGAAGCTGTGTGATGATTACTAGATAATTTATGAGTAGTTGGCCTACTTTAAATATACATGTGACAAAGGAGAGTATATTGCAATGCTGGGTGGAAGTAAAGTGCACATGATGCTACATTATTAGTATTATATTTTATGACATTTGATATGAAAAAAGTGCTTGGTGAGCCAATCTGGGGAAAGTGTAGTGTGTATGTGTGTGCCTGTACTTGTGTAGTATCTGGGGCATTTGTCTACATACTTGTGTGTGTATATATATGTAGTATGAGGTATGTGGTGTCTGTATGTACATGTATATGTGTATGTGGGGTATGAAGAATGTGTTGTGTCTATGGTGAGTACTGTGTGTGTATGTGCATTTGTCATGAATGTGTGTGTGTGTGTTATGTTCTCTGTATGCTTATCAATTTGTGATGAATATGTGCATGTTTGAGTGTAAAGTATTTGGGGTATGTTTATACACACACACACACACACACACACACATATATATATATATATATGTCATCACAAATATATATATATATATATATATATATATATATATATATACAGTATGTGGTATGTGTGTGTATAGGATGTGGTATGAGTGATCTGTTGGCTTGTTTTGCTGTGTAAGTATAGTGTCATGTATGTGTGGTTTTATGGTATATGGCTTATGTGTGTGAGAGTATGAGAGTGGTATTCATACATATATGCATATATACATATATGCATACATGTAATAAATTTATGATCACTGTCTCAGAAATGCCATTTAGTCAAGTATGATGAATATGCCCATAAATCCTCAGCTCTTTAGTAGTGTAATTGAGCTTTCCACTTCCTACTGACTTTGTTTCATCACTGCAGGAAATATCCTTGGCTCTCCAGTATTCTTAGATGCATGCTTCATTGTGGGACCATGTATGTATCTGTGATTCTTTTGCAGAGAATTTTTTCTATTTCTTGATATTAAGTAATACTTATGAATTGAGAAACTTTTAAAAGTGTTTGGTTCAAAACGGACACAAGGAAATAAGAGAAGTGTAAAGTTACAGTTATCTTATTCTTGGAGGAGATAATTAAATAAACAAAAATGAGAGTGCACTTGACTATAGTAAATAATTATACTCATCTTAGAAGAACCCCAGCCTTGCTGGCTAAAAAAATGATTCATATTGAGAACAGCAGGCCAAATTGAACTTTGTTTTTCATTTTGAAGATACCATGTTGAAAAGTGAAATTGTGTAATGTTAAGTCAATTTTGTTTGAGGTTTGTATATTTTATAATGGAAAAGAGTGAGAATGATGAATAAATACCACATATTTTTCAGAAGCAAATTTCACAATCTCATTTTGTCTTGAGAATAAAAGACTCAATGAGTGATATTGACAAGCATCTTAGATAATTTAGGCAAATGGTTCTCTCTCTTTACTAATACATGATGCCTACTCAAAAGTTAACTCTATTATAGCAAGATTTAGCATCATAGTTTTGGAAACTGAATGTGTGCTGATGGATAGTAACTTTTCATTGCTGAAACTGAACAGGAAATACCTTAGGGTTCTGACACTGTAGCCCAGACAGTCATTTTTATTCTGTTGAACCCTTTTTATACCGGGATTGGGGGATCAGGATCTATTATCAGAATAAGAGTCTAATTTACATGAAACTTCACAAGTAAATATTGTACAAATATATGAATGCTCAGTCATTAAACTGCATATATTTCCTTCTTCATCAATTATTTGAAATTAGCAATGGAATGTTCCAAGTTAACCTCCACCATTTTGTGTTCATAGTAAAAAACAAGGACATGTATTATTTTATGCAAGATAATGTGAATAGCAAATATTATACCTATAAAATAATATGAACATCAAATACCATGACATCATGTTCCACAGGGCAAATCGCAGAGTATCAGAAAATTGCTGAACACAGAGAGGATTTACATCACATCAGAGAAAACATGACTTTAGGGAATTCATCTCACACAGTATATTAATCAATACTACCTTATGTTCTAGAGGAAGACATTGTATATTCAAGATTGTTTGCTTTCCAAACACTGATGAAAATGCAGTGAGAACAAAAATAGGATAATGAATGCTTGTTGTCAATTTGAATGAATTATGGTCTACCTAAACCACAGATAAAGGGTTATTTCTATTCAAATCTGTATTATGGTGGATAGAATTGCTCTCAGTGAAGGTAGGCGCCATCTAATTTGTTCTAGTGTACATATATGAAAGTCAAAAGGAAAGTTAATTATCTTTTTGTTGTTGCTGTTGTTCTGGAATTAGTCTATATGCTTATGCTATTCTTGGGCATGGAGATTCTAGCATCCCATCATTTTTTTGTAGTATACTTGCAAGTCTCCCCAGTTTCCTTGCTTTTAGACTTAGGGTAAGAAACAAATTACAAGATCTCATTGTTGATGTTTACAGTTGAGACATGTTATTGACATATTTCCCCAGCTCTCCAGCTTGCTATTATTTTATCATGGAACTTAATTTCAATAAACCCATATATTGTAAAATATTATTTTAACATGTGTTATATTCGTTAATGCTGTGGAACATTTGTTTAATGATACAAAGATGTGCTGCATTCTTTGTTGCATTTGTTTAAGTCTGTGAAGCTGTGTTACTTTGCCTGTCTAAAACATCTGGTTGGCCTATTAAAAAGCTGAATGGCCAACAGCAAGTCAAGAGAAAGGATAGGCAGTGCTGGTAGCCTGAGAGAATAAAACAGGAGGAGGAACAGGAAAAAAATGTCAAGGAGAGAAAGAGAGAAGAAAGAGTACTCTAGGGGCCGGGCACCCAATGTTACAGCCAGCCATGGAATAAGAAATAAAGAAAGGTATATGGAAATAGAGGTAGGTAAAAGCAAAGACACATAAGGTAAACTGGATAATTTACATTAAGAAAAGCCATCTAGAAAGAAGCCAGGATAAAGCTTCAAATTCATAAGTAAGAATAAGCCTTAATGTGATTTGTTTGCGAGCTGGGTGGTGGCTCCCCAAAAGAACATCAGAGCAAAGAGTAAAAACAACTAACTACACAATATGTCATTTCCCTCAAGTAATCACATCTATGTTATTCTATCTGTATATCTACCTATCATTTATCTATTCACTTATCCACTTTTTCTCCATGCTTTCATTTATTCATGCATAGTTTTATTTCTATCTTCCGAGAGAATCCTGACAATTACAATCTCTTTGATCAAAAGAATTTGAGAATTTTCAGAGACTCATACACATCTATATCCTAATAGTGTTTCTTAATATATATGTTAGGATCTGGACACATATACTGTGAATGCTATACTGTTAAAGTTTGTACATTAGAAACTATTATGTTCATCATAGCATAAAATATAAGGGGATATATGTATCTATACTTACACAAATGAACTATGTAGCGATAAGTCTTTACACCAAAGCCACCCGAGCCCTGCCGCCACTTGAGCGCTTTCTACCAGCCTCCCGAGTTCTGCCCACCAAGTTCCACCTGCCCCATTAGGGCCTCAAATAACACACAGAGATTTATATTAGTTTCAAATGCTGCTGGCCAATTGACTAGGATTTCTCATATGCCAACTCAGTCTTAATTATCAACCATAATCATAAGACTTATGGAGGATGCAGGCAGAATGCATATTGATAATCTGAAGCTGATTCTTAGACTATCCATAATGAAACTTCATCAGAGTATAATTTTTATTTGTTCAAATTTAATAGACTACCCACCCCTATAATATGTTTTTCTTAAATTCTTTTGTATCATATCAATACAATCTTAAATTATGCCTGCACTTAGTACAGGATAAGAATTGAATCATTCATATATTCACTTGGCAGACAAATTTCAATTGGGGAGGGTATTTTCTAATAGCATACAATGAAGCCAACAGACACAGAAAAATGATGAATGAACGAAAATCTTGACTATAACATGAAGAGTGTTGCAGTGTCTCCTTTTAAAGTCTTTTTTCTTCAAGAAAATTTAGAAAATCAAGCTACTTCTATAATGGTATGTTTATCACAATTAAATTGAAGTTTTTTTCTATGGTAGCAAAGATCATAATTACGCCTTGCAAATTAATTAATTAAAGCACAGGGGAAAGTGAGACCGTGACAAGTATCACACAGTTTATAAACAGTAGAATAAAAATTCGTATCCAAATCAGTTAACCAAAACCTTAACAATCCCCTGTAAAGGCTACAATCTCTGAAATGCTTTCCTTTCCTAATTTAGGTTCTTTCAATTGTACATAATTCAATTTGTCACATTTTAGAGATATGTTTATATTTTCAGAATATATTTCCAGTTATTTGGAGGAAGTCCATACAATGTCTTCAATCTTTTATTCAAGTTAGAGGATCATTTTAAACATGTGTTTTGAGCTGATAAAAATATCTTCATTGCCTTAGTTTATAAAAAGATTCTTGATATATGAAAAACAATAATTAATTTTAGAAGATAAAAAATTAAGTTCATGCCCATCACTCATGAGCTAGCATTTGTGTCTTACAGTTTAATTGTGTATGCATTCCTTGAGTATTTTCTATCTAATTAGAATGTTTTTCTAAATAAAACAGTACTATATTTATTGATTATATATAAATACTACATTTTCTGACCACTGAGTGAATTAGCCTTGTTTATGATATATTATTTTCTGGATAAAGTAAAAAATGAATTTTATTTTCACATATCTGTTTGGACAAAACCAAACCAAATTTGCACATAAAAAAGCAATTGCATATTCTACTCAAAGAAAAACCAGAAGTTGAAATTTCAAAAATTCAATCATTAAAATAAATTCCTGTGTTTCTACAAGCTCATGTTTTCCATATCTTATTTTTGTTTAGTTTGTTTTATTTTATTTTAGTATGTGGTTCTATATATCAAACCTAAGGCATTGTACATGCTATGCAAATGCCACACCTCTTAGGCATTTACATGAACTGCACCAAGTTGACATATATTATTATTAGTGTATTTTTATTGTATATGTCAAAGACCACAATTTGCCATTTCTATGTAAGTAGAAAATTACTGTTGGTCATTGTCGCCTCTTTGCTACTCTTTCATCCTCCTATTTCTTTATTCCTTGTTCTTCCACATCTGAGTACATCCTCTTTTACAGTATGCCTTTTTTCTCCATGGGTGCCACATAACAGTGGACACAAGTGTTGTTTATTTGTTTATTTTTCTGATCCTGACTTACTTGGCATATGATGATAATCTTCAGTTTAGTACACTATTTTTTTTTCCTGAAACTAACATACTGTTATTCTCTCTTAGGGTTAAATGTTATTTGTCGTAGAATATTACTTTAACTATGTAATGGTGTGTTGCTTTTGTTTATGCTATATTTGTTTAACTCTGAAAAGATGTGTTGCATTTGTTTCACCTTTTCCTGCCTAAGGCACCTGATAGGTCTAGTAGAAAGCTGAATAGCTAGTAGATAGGCAGTAGAGGGATAAGTGGGGCTTTGGGGCAGAAAGAATGAGTAGGAAGAAGAATCTAAGATTACAAGAGAATAGAATGAGGGAGAAATAGAGGCAGACATTCAGTGCCAACCAGGCAGGCAGTAGCCACCCAGACAGACACAAAACAATCAGGGAAAGTAGGATATACAGAATGAAATAAAGGTAAAGAGAAAAACCTAGGTATACTTTAGATAAATAGAAACACATTACATTAAGTTGCAAGAGCTAGAGGAATAAAGAATAAGATAAAATGAACCATTCATAACTAAAAATAAGTCTCCATGTCATGATTTAGGAACTGGTTGGTGACTCAAAAGAAAGCCTGCTATAGTTATTCTATTCTGTAAAGGTACATTTTATTTATCCATCCATCTTCTATTGGGCAACTATGGCCACAAAACCATGGGCATACAAGTATCTACAGAATAAGCTGACTTTGATTCCTATGGTATGCACTGAGCAGCTGTGTAGCTTAGTCATGTGGAAGTGCAATATATACTATTATGAGGAATGAGCATACTGATTTCCACACTGGCATTTCACTCACAGTGAATAAGGTTCTCCCACTAAACAAACGTGTCATCCTCTGAAAGAGTCACTGCTTGTTTCCTTAATGTGTGACTCTTCTGGTGTGACATGAAGTGTCAGCTTAATTTTGATTTGTATTTCCCTATGGATACTGATGGCATACAGTTTTCATGTACATGCTGTTTATTCATATTTTTGTTTTCTCTACAATTTTTCCACTGCCTATTGCTTAGTATGTTTATTTTTATAAATTGTTGTTGTTATTATGATTTCATAATTTAGTTTTTGTTTATTTATTATTTTATTTATTCTTCTCTCATACAATGCATCCTGACCACAGTTTCCACATCCCTGCACTCCTCCTACTCACCCCCACCTCCCCGTTCCCCAAGATTCACTTCTCCATTTCCCTTCAGAAATGAGCAGGCTTCTCAGTGATATAAACTGAAGACAGTATAACAAGTTACAATAAGACTAGGCAGAAATCCTCATATCAAGGATGGATGAGACAACACAGTAGGAGGAAAATAGTCCCAAGAACAAGGAAAAGAGTCAGAGACATACCTGATTCAACTGTTATAAGTCCCACAAACCACCAAGCTGAGAACCAATTTTTATAACACACACACACACACACACACACACACACACACACACACACACACACACGTGTATATGTTCATAAGTATCCATGGTAGTAACTAAATACATTTTGTCACATTTCATCACTAGAGCGCAGAAAACCAAATCTTACAAATGAAAAACATTGAAATATGATTTTAATTAATGTGCCTTACAGGTTGACTCATACATCTATACTAGCTACGAGAGAAGAACATAGAAATTCTAAATTCTTTATTTCACTGTGGTTATAATGCAATTATCTATATTTTCAATCTATGAATATTATTAGTAAACTTCTAATCTCTCCTGGATGGATAAATGCTTACTAACACTATGTGAGAAACAATTTAGGTAACAGCTCCAGATTCTACCTAAATCAGAACTAAAGAGTAGCAAAGAATTTAAGTTAGACCTGATTATAAATTGCAAAGCAAATGAGTCAACCTTTTCAATTTCCATTGAAGTTCTCTTTTCCTATACCAGTTGACTTACAATTACTGATATAGATTGCAACAATCGGAGAGTCAACAGAGTATATGACATCTAATATTTGATGAGAAAATATTAACATACAGAAATTACGATGAAGTGAAACCTAAGCAGGTGACTCAATTATTGGAACCATCAAACACAGACATGACTATAATTATTATCTTCAAGAAAATTGTGATACCGTGAATAATTGTTTCCAAACTATTAAAATGAGAAAAACCTGATTAAGTAGCATTTATAACCTAAAAGCAATGTAATATTTGAAAAATCAAAACTCATAGAGATAATGAGATGGCTCAGTAGTTCAGAGAACTGGTTGCTCTTTCAAACTACCCAAGTTTGATTCCCAGTGACCAAATAGCAGTTTACCCTCTGTAACTCAAGTTCTAGCATACTTGATGCTTTCTTCTAGCTTCCATAGTCACTATGCTAGCATTGGTGAAAAGTTGAATGTGTAGACAAAACATTCATAGGAATAAAATGTAAAAGTTAAATAATATTACAAACTCAATATAGAAATTGAACTGTTGTCTACAGACAACACTGGTTCCTTTGTTGACTCTCCTGTTCAAAGCTTTTCCATGCTGAAGGATCCCAAGCAACTAAGAATTTAAAAAAAAAGCCTGTTCTGCATACCATTTACACCTAAAGACCGATTTTTTTCTGTTTTCAAAACGATCTTCTCCAGCTACACAGAAGTAACAAATTGGTTAGTAACTTTTGTAGTTAAAAATTTATTGGTGGCAGGGACATTTTCATAATTATCAGAGATTATGCATTCTTCATGAATACATTTGTATTGTGGCTTGCAAATATGCATTTTCAAACTTGAAATATAAGTGTGAAGAGTGAAAAGAAATTCAACAATAGAAATATGAGATAGATGATAATATATAGCATAAGACTTGGGGAAAGAAAAATGGTCACCTGTATTACAAAAAGTAAAAGAGTTGCTGAAAAGAAGTGATATTATTATAATCATATAATGATCTAATCCCATATGTGTGAGAGATAGACAGACTCACAGAAACAATATTAGAAAAGAAATGAAAAAATAATATACATTACAGAAAAATAGAAATTACCTTATAAAACTACTTCAACCCAAGAATATATATGTAAATAACCATAGCTAAATATATTATATATAATTAACTTCCAACATCAGTGGGAAGTATTATAAAAATCTGAGAGAAACAAGCTTCATAGTTTGAAGGCAACAACAATTTCTATCTAACATGTCAAAAGAAGTAGGCAACTCCAAGGTAGAGTAGAATGAAATTGATGGGATAAATAAATGGAACTATTGCTATTACACTCGAAATAATTTAAGGAAATAATTTTAAACAGGCAAAAGAAAAGTATAATATATGCAATGTACATATTTCTCATCAGTGAGCTCACACTAAAGAAAATGCTTGAAAAAAAAAACACATATTCAAGACCATGATTAACAATCTGAAACAGAAAATAAAAAATATATGAAGGTATAAAAAGGAATTCTGAGAGTAAGTGCATTGGCATATGCAAATATGAACAGCCAAAATGATAATAATGATGCAGTTGTGCAGCAAGAAGCATTTTGAGCATAGTGGGTTCAAAAATCAAAGAAGATGAAGAGAGGCACAAGAAACTTATCAAATAAAGCCATAAAGTGTTGATAAAGTTATATTTTCCATCTTATTTAGGAAAAATCAAATTAATCCAATAGTTAGACATTAAATTTAATCAAATTCAATAAGATTTAAAATATAATTGCATATAATAAAATTGTTGTCTTCTGCATATGATGAACTAAAACTATCAAATCACATTTAAGAATGTTGTGTTTACAATAGCATGAGGGGAAATACATAGAAATAAATTCAATAAGAAATTTGCAAATCTTTACCTATGAAATTAAATCCAACTGAGAGGAGCTAAGGAAAAAAAAACAAATGTTTATCTTGTTCAAATGTTGGAAGGAGGCATTGGGAATTTATCCATTCTTTATAATTGAGGCCTAAATTCAAGGCAAAAACAAAAGAACAAATTAGCAGGTTTTAAATCTCTCTCTCAGCTCCTCTCTATTTGTGTATGGGAACAAATAATCTCATCTTAAAATGTGCATGGAAATGAAAATGGCCAAAATAACCAATATAATCCTAAAGGACAACAAAGTTGGAAAAGTCTGATATCAGATATCAAGGCTTACAATAATGCAAAAATTAAGAACATGTGTTTTAAAGAAACGATAGACACAGTTCTCTATGAGAATAGTCAAACAGCAGATTCATATGTCTATAATTACCTTATTCATAGCAAAAGTTATACTCAAGTGCTGTAGGGAAGAGTTCTTTTGCTTTTTTATTGAGTGTGTGTTTTGTTTTGTTTTGTTTTAAATAAATAGAAAACTGAGTCAACTGGCAAATTAAAGTTGCATATGGGATAAATCTGAATTTTGTCTGATAATTTACACTGACAGGAGAAAACATCTTCATGACTTTGATAGGAAGTGATGTCTCACACAGTTCATGACGGAGTTTGGACTGTGGGGTTGGAGCAATGTGTTCATGATTAAGAATACTTGTTGCTTTTGCACAGTATCCTGGATCAGTTCCTAGTACCCACATGGTAGTTCACAACCATCTTTAACCCCAGTTCCAGATGATTTTATGAGCTCTTCTGACCTCTACAGGAACAAGGCACTCATGTGGAAAACATACATATATACATGAAAGCAAATACCCATACACATAAAATAAAATCAAGAAACAAAATATTTAATAAAATTAAAAGCACAAACCAGGAGGTGAAATGATAACTGTTTATGAAAAAGAATCTCTTTGCTTTTTATTGTGAACCACGTTTTAATTTTAAAAAAGCAAAAAAATACCTACCATAAATTCATAAATATTTAAAGGCTTCACTTAAACAGAATAATCCTGTTTATCAGAGGCTCCTTTACAAGGGTAACAAATATAAAGCTACTATATGAGAGAATATATGTGTTATTGGCATATACCATATATATATGTATATGTAAAATATGAATTTTTCATTACAACAACAACCAAAATGTCAACTCAAGCAAAAACTATAAAGCAAATTTCTTAACAACATTTTCCTCTAATGGATAAACAAATACTGACAGGTATATGGAAAAATATTAACTAATATTTCAAGGAATACAAATTAACCTAAATGAAATAATCCCACATGACCCATAGAATAATATAAATGCTGAAATGATGAAAGATCCAAGTGCTCAAGTAATGGGCTTAACTGTACTTCATTTATTCATTTTTGAGAGGAATTTTTATCATTAAGTAAAAGCATTTTGCAAAGTCATAAGTTCAAGAACCCATTAAAGTTAAAGCTAAATTTGTACAAATGCATTTGCCATTCTTACTCCTATTAGCATACTAATAGACTTAATACACAGGACTATCTAAAGCTTCTTTAGAAGATTTATAGTTATATTATTTATAACTTTAAACTGAAAGCCAATCAGAAGACACAGTGATTATCAAATGGATAAATGCATCCTATATATTCTTTGCTTACTGTTTCATAGAGAGAAAAATTGTCCACAGAAGGTAGGAAGGCCTCAGTGTTAGAATATTGAACAAAGGGTACATGGACATCATCAGCTTGTTATGAAGGTCAAAATGATGAAACAATTTATGATAAGAGAAGTGAACTTAGTGCCTATCTTTAGAACAGTCACTGGGAGGAAGAATAAGGCAAGCATTTAATGGATACATGAAGGACAGCTTGCAATTCACTGATTAAAGGGCTCATAATAGTACTGTTTGAATTATTGAATCAGATTAATTAGGAGTTCATTGCCAGGGTTTCTCTGAATGCAAGAACCATTAGTAAAACATTACTGATCAGATTCAGAATGATAATTTTTAATGGTGTGTGGGCAGGTATATGTATGTTCATATGTGTGTTAGTGTGTGTGTGTGTGTGTGTGGTCATTGTGGTTTTATAATCGTTTTACACATGTGAGTGCACATATACTTGCACCTGTGTTCATACACATGTGAAACCTGAAGTTGACATTGTGTGGCTCGCTCCTCACTTTCTTTTTGAGTCAGAATCTCTATGTAAACCTGGAACCCACCAATGTACCTGGTCTGGCTGGCCACAGCCAGCTGTCTTTACCTCCCCAGTGCTCGAGAAACACATGAGCACTTACAAACCACCCTTCCTACATGGGTTTAGGGATCAGAACTCAAGGCCTTATGCTTTCATGGCAAGCATTTTACCTACTTTGTCATCCCTTTGTCACTGATCTTTACCCTTAAATACCAAATCAAATTATGATGGTACCTTAGCAGAGAACACCTGCAATTTAAACCTGCAGTTGCTATATTACATCTATTTCTTTGATTATCTGAATTGCTTTGACTTTGTAATTGGATAATTAGCTCTCTGGAGGTAAAGAATACATGTTATGTTTTTCTTACATGTGCAATTGTAATATGTATGCTACTTACAGCATGTAGTATACAGGCAATATTTTGTTTCTTTGTTGACTACTTATCTCAATGATAGGATGGAGAAGACAAAGTAAGCAACTTTAAAAAATGTGTATGGATCCACTGGCTGTTTCCAATGTTATTCAGGGCTATATGCATAGACACTGTAACCAGTATGAAAAGTCTAAAGCATGGTAGCTATTCCAGGTTCTTGAGATTATTAAATTACTGCCAGAGACATAAAAAGAAATGATCTGCTACTGTCTTAGGGTTTTATTGCTGTGAAGAGATACCACGAACATGTCAACTCCTATAAAGAACATATTTAATTGTAGTGGTTCTCTTACTGTTCAGAGGTTCAGTTCATTATCATCATGGTGAGACATGGTGGCATGAGGGCAGTCATGGTGTGGGAGAAGTAGCTGTGAGTTCTGTATCTTGGAGGCACCAGGAAGTGGGCTAAGACTTTGTATGTGGCTTGAGCATATATGAGAACTCAAAGCCTGTCTCACAGGGAAATACTTCTTCAACCAAAGCCACACCCACTATCTTTTGGGGACTTTCCTTTCAAAGCAGAGAAACCATTATAGGGATCATATTTAGTTAACAAAAATTAGAAATTCATCTTTTGATTTTAGCTACAATGATCATATATGCATAAGCATATATGCATATACATTTATTAAGTACAATATACATATATATTAAAGAATTTGATTTAATGAATGACTGGAATGGCAAGTGGAATTTATTTACCCCCAAATATAAAAACTGAGTAAAAGTCTGCCTAAAATTAGAATAGCAGTTATTAGAATCTGGTAAAAGTAAGTATAGGTAGAGAAAAGGAGGTAGATTTTATTAGTTTAAACATGTCTACATAACAAACTATTTACCTTAAAACCTTCAATATATGTTTTTATTCTTAAATATCTTTGCATTCAAGCATGGGTGTAGTGAGTTTTATCAGAGTAATATCATGATTCAGCAATTGGGTAACATTTGTCTGCAACTCATTCTAATTATAAGGGGATAAAGGAAAAAAACAAGATAGGAAAGTTGAATGTCTCCATATTCAAATAGATAAGCTAATTGTGTCTGATACCTGGAGGTTTTCTTTGTAAACTTTGATAAGGAGTTTAGTCTCTGACTTGAGAATCAGATAAACTGTGAAATAGTCTCTCTTCTACAATTAAATAGCCAACTGACCTTGTACAGTTGCTTTAATTTCTGAGATTTTTAATTTTCATATCTGTAAACCTGATTGAATAACAAAACTTTCTCTGAGCTATATCTTATAAAACTTTATAGGGAGAGATATGTCGTAAATGCTAGTTGCACAAAGAGTGAAGCATATTAATTATGAGCAGTAAAATCTGTTGACATTGTGAGAAAAGAGAGAAGAAATAAGATTCAGAAACACATTGTTAAAAATCTCAATTTTCACCAGATTCCTTTGTATATTAGGTGGAACAAACAAAATTCAGGACTGAATGCATCCAAGCATCCAGTGTTTCTAGCCTACTTTCTGGATGTCTACTTGACTATCAGTGCCTGTGACAAGTTTTGGGAAATGTTTCCAAATATCTTTCAGTCCTGCTAAGATTTGTCAAATATGGATTTGATGTGCTATCTGTTTTAATTGATAGAGCTCCAGTAAACCTAATGTGTGCATGCAGTCACTTAATTGGGTGGACACAGGTTGTGGTAGTAAGGAAAACTACAACAATAAATAAATATGATTAGGTATAGGATCCTTAGGAACCTCATTCCTAGACAGGCCATCCTGAGGCGGTAAGCACCATAGCAATGCTATTTCTCTTTGGTTTAAACAGAAATGGCAGCTTAAAAATTAACAAATGAGACAATTTTATAAGCAATGGCATGTGTCTGATATGCTGGTAAATAATAGTGTCAGCAAATTCTGCACGGGTAATTGGTTGTCATTGTGCATATTCACAGCAAATTGGGACTTTTGCTCCTAATTTAAATACCCATTTTTGCCTAATTATGTTGTGTATTTACATTTCACATTATCTTTGCTAACACGTGAAAATCCAGCTGGTGACCTAGCAGGAAGTCCCTTGAAGCTATAATTCTTAATTACCTTCCCCAGAGCAAGAGTGGTTTGAATTGAGAGGTAGTCAGAGTCGGTTTAGAGGAAGGATGTTGCAACTTCAACTTGTCACAGATGTGCCAGCCCAAGTGCTTTTGTTGTGCCAGTCTTTGCTGACTATTTTGTGGTATTTAAAGCAGAGATCATGCATTCAGATTGAGGTGGGTTCAATCACAAGCTAGAACTCTAACTGCTTTGTACGGCAAAGAGAAGCATCTTAAACTTTGTGTGTCCCCAAGAGCCCCATACTAAAATGGATGAATAATTATACCCAAACAAATAGGGCTTGAGAAAAGAGAAGATATGAGAAACTGTGGAATTTGAAATACAATGCATGTACAAGTAAGGATGATATTAACTTTAAGATTTTATTATGATATTTATGTGTAGTTAGAAAAAAGTTATATGTTATCCAAACTTAACAGTGTGTAGCATAATGGCAAACATTCATTATTAGGAACCAAAATACCAATTCCCATTCTTAATCAAAGGATTTATCAATTTGATGCTTTGTATTTTCATTAAATATGCCATTGTCTCAGTGTTATATTAGTGGGACTGAAGAGCTGGTTCAGAGTGTCAGAGAAAGGACAGCTTTTGTGTGTGTGTGTGTGAGAGAGAGACAAAGGTGGCTTTATTCTTGAACAAGAAGAGGAAAAGAGGAATGAAAACTTTCTTTTTTTCTGTTTTTGTCATCTTTATTTTTTTTGAATTAGAAATAAGATTGTTTTACATGTCAATCCCAATTCCCACTCTCTTCCCTCCTCCCCTACCACTCCCCCACTACTAAAACCCTACCTATCACATATCCTTTCTGCTCCCCAGGGAGGGTGAGCTTTCCATGGGGGATCATCAGAATCTATCATATCCTTTGTGCCCTGTGTGTCTTGCTCAGGGAGTATCCCTCTATGTGGAACGGGCTCCCAAAGTCCACACCTATGCTAGGAATAAGTACTGAACTACTACAGGAGGTCCCATAGATTTCTGAGGTCTCCTCATTTAAACCCACATTCCGGGCGTCTGGATCAACCCCATGCTGGTATCCCAGCTATCAATCTGGGGACCAAGAGCTCCCTGTTGTTCAGGTCAGCTGTTTCTGTGGGTTTCACCAGCTTGGTCTGGACCCCTTTGCTCATCACTCCTCCTTCTCTGCAACAGGATTTCAGTTCAGTTCAGTGATTAGCTGTGGGTGTTTGCTTCTACTTCCACAAGATGCTGGATGAAGGCTAAAGGATCACAAATAAGACAATCATTAATCTCATTATCAGGGAAGGGCATTTAAGGTAGCCTCTCCTCTGTTGTTTAGATTCTTAGTTGGTGTCATTTTTGTAGATCTCCAGACCTTTCCCTAGTGTCTGATTTCTCTGTAAACTTAAAATGACTCCCTCTATTATAGTATCTCCTTTCTTGTTTTCTTCTATTCTTCCCCTGACTCAATCATTCTGCTCCCTCGTGTCCTCCTCATCCCTCCTCATCCCTCCTCATCTCCCCTTCTCATTCTCCTAGCTCTTGAAATTCACAGACAAATGGATGGAACTAGAAGAAACCATTCTGATCAAGTTAACCCAAACACAAAAAGAAAAATGTGGTATGTACTCACTCATATGTGGATTTTAGGCATAGAGCAAAGGATTACCTGCGTGCAATCCACACTGCCAGAGAAGCTAGTAAAAGAGACACACATGGTCCCCTGGAGGAGGGGAAAGGGACAAGATCTCCTGAGAAAATTGGGAGCAAGGGAGGAGGCGGGAGAAAGCACTGCTTTCACAGAGGACCCATGGTTAAATCCTTGCTCCATTGTTGGGCATCTCAGGACATCCTGCAACTCCAGACCCAGGATATCTGACACTTTTCTGGACTTCGAGGGGACCTCAATCACGTACATACCCATCCAAACATAGACACACATATAAGCACATAGTTAAAATAATAATCTAAAATAATTCTCACATTATAATTAAAGATATGAATCTTCTTTGGTGTGCTAAATATTTTCTTAAGAATTAATTGCTAAGTGCTTAAATGGTTTTAAACATTGTTATGTAACCACTTTAATGAAAATCAACATACCATTATAGATGTGATATTTATATAATTTGATTATTGAAAATTAAATCAACAAAGACATAAAGTACATGAACATTCTTGGTGACTCCAAAGAGTAAAGGAAAAGAAGTCTGTGTACTTTATCAGATAATTCAAATGATGAATGTCTAGACAAAAGATGAGCTCAGACTTACGTTTGGACAACATTCACAAGAAGACATAAATACTTAAATTTTGTGTCTATAGAGCACTATATGTTAGCCTGGTTCAGAGCAGTGACCCTTCCCTACGCTCACACAAAACTACCTAAATCAGAGATAGTTCTATAATGAAACATTTACTTTGTCATGTGATTTATGAAACAAGACTACTGAAAACAAAGAACAGAATGACAGTGTGTGTGTGCTCTGTTTTAGTGTTACCTGATGGAGGACCTTATCAATCAAATTAATATTATTATTTTTGAGATTTTAACATAATTAACCCCATTTACCCATTCCTTTTCTTCCCTCCATCCTCTCCCATGTACATATACCTTTCTCTTATTTGAATTCATGGCCGCCACTGTATTTGTATAGATACACATATATAAAATATTTTATGTACAGATATATAATATAGTATACATATATTGTAATTTTCATAGAAAATGCAGAGTAAGTCATTTGTTCCTCTTCTATTAAAATAATTATGAAAATAAATGTTTCAGTTTATGGATTTTATCCCATCATCCAAGATCATGATGATACATGTGCAACTGGCATCCCACATATATTTTATAGAATAAATACTATTGTCATTAAATTGGAGTCAAGAAACCTTGTAGAAGGTAAAAGTAGAAGTTCACTTACCTCAAACTTTTCTCCTACATTAAGGTTAAAGACACTGGGGAACTTCTGACAAATTATAACTTCTCACTATGCTGAATTTTCTCTTTATTAGTGGGCATTTGTCAATTGCTAGTTCAGATAAGAGGTATTCTCAAAGAACTGTGCTGGTGTGGGAAGGTTTTCCCTAATATCTGGTTGAAGATTTTGTGTTTGAAAATCTTAAGTGATTCAAGGTGCATTTATTCTGCCTATAAAAATCATACCTGAATTAAAAGGGACTGCATACAATGCAAAGAAGGAAAACAAATGGCTGGGCCATTCTGAAATCTGCTTTTACCCTCAGCCTTTTTGTGCTCTTGTCATGTAAACCATTCTTTTCCCCTTTAAAGGTAATTAATATTGGATTTCTGCAGACTGCAATTAAAAGCCTCTTCTGTTTAAATCAAGAGAGCTAAATACATTGCTTTCAATTTAACATAGATGTTCAGTTGCAGAAGTGGGAATCAAACTCAGGTCTCAATAGAACAGTGGCTCTCAACCTTTCAAATTCTGTGACCTTTAATACAGTTCTTCATGTTGTGGTGACACCCAAAATTATTTCATTGCTACATCATAACTGTAATTTTGCTACTGTTATGAATCATGTGAATAACCAATATGTGATTCACCAAAGGCTTTGTGACCCATAGGTTAAGAACAATTGCTTATTTTATAATCATGGAAAATTCAAATGAAATGAGAGTATATTAGTCAATCACACTTAATCTTGGTATTTGTTTTCTTGATACTGAACTATATTAGATTTTATAGTTTGGAATATTTATCTCTTATCACGTGTGCATTTGTCAAGTAGTTTTCCTAGTCTGCAGGGTTTTTTCTTCATTCTTTATTTTATAATTTGCTATGTAGTAACATCATAATTTGATGCAATCCTCTTTGTTTGCTTTTGTCAGTTGTATACTTGAGACATAAATGAAGAAAAAGGCCTTGATCTAGCCCAATTTTGGGTAGCTTTTCTCACATATTCTCTTCTGGTAGTTTTAGCATTTTAAATTTTTATTTATTTCATTTTGTATATGTGTAGCTACCTGCCATGCTGTGTATATGGAAGTGATAGGACAACTATGAGAGTCAACTATTTCCTTAGTCTGTAGATATGGAACTTAGATCTTTAGGAATTGCAGGAGGTGTCTTGACCTTGAAGCCAACATGCCAGCCCAGTTTTAGAATTTTAAGTTTTGTGTTTAAACTTTTATCTATTTTTAATTACCAATTTTCAACAGTTGTGGCTATAATACGAAACGGGAAGCAAATTGTCTCTATTTTTCATAAAATGTTAGGGAAAGTTATTTTCTACAAACAGAAAATTTAAACTGGATCTTTATCTAGCATCGTATATGAACTAGTTGACTATATGTTGTAAGAAATAAGTCATTAGTAATTGCAATAAAATTAAGAGGGCAGCGATTCTGACATATAAATGGAATTATATAGTCTATTCTTTAAATTTTGAGTGAACAGCCTCTCTAAATCAGTAACAATGATACAAACAGATCATGTGGATATAAACACATACATGCTATTTTGAATATTATGGATATCCTTAAGTTAGCTCAAGAAACTTACACCCATGTTATGGAGAAGCAAGAATGTCAGGTTGCATGTTGACAGGGGCACAAGCCGAGTACAGAGGCTCAAGTAGAAGTTTGCCCCAGGGAAGTTGTTAGGAATCCATATTTTGTCTTAGAAAGTCCATGACTGCTGGAATATTTCATGGGGTGCTCTAAAACATCAACCCACAGTGAGATAATATTTCATTTTAACTGTAGGCATGGGAAACACAAATGGAGACGTTGAATTGGAAATATACGAGGTGTAATGGATGGGGGAGGGGTGATTTTTGGATGCAGAGGACCTCAAGCAAATATGTTCTCCCATGAAACTCTTTCCTTATGTTTTCTGATCCACAGTCTTTGCTACAGGAGACAGGGCGTTATCTTGATTAATGCTCCATCGTAAAGAGATGATGAATGAGAACTCATGTCCATTCTGGCTCTTACTCACTTTAAGATGATCAAAGTAAATATATTTTATTCTGCTTTGAATATGTGGTTTAAGCTGTGTAATGCAAATGGTGCAGCTTTGTAGAGCTGATGCACTTTTACAAATGTCTGGGAACAAGAAGAATTATCTTCTAAGGTTAAGGGCTTTTTTCTGCTATATGAGATTTTTTTTTCCTACTTAATGTGAAGAAGTTACAAAAACAAAATTCATTTCCTTTCTATTATTCATTCATGGAGTATTTTGAAAAACAAAAGAAAACACATGGGGAAGGGCCTAGGCCTGGCCCAGGATGATGTGATAGACTTTGGGGAGCCCATTTTGAGGGCCTTACTCTGCCTGGGGAGTGGAGGGGGGGATAGCTAGGGGAAGGTGGGATGTTGGGGGGAAGGGAAGCGAGAGGGAGAAGGGATTGACATCTGAAGCAAGCTTGTTGCTAATTTGAACTAATAAAATAAATAAAATAAATTAAAAAGTGATAATTAAAAAAAAGAGAAAGAAAAGAACACTGTTTGTGGCAACAAAAAACCAATCATTTTTTCTACATCCCTGGTTTTTATGTTGATGTTTTAAACTTTCCCTAATTATGATAAAAATGTTGTCCTGTTTGTGTGTGTGTTTTTTTTTTTTTTTGGAACAGAAGACAGTCTTAAAGTGAACATAGGATATTACATAGGATATTACTATTTACCTTTAAAAAATAGGAGTGAGGATTTCCTTCTGAAAAAATGCATGCTCCAGATATTTTTCAAATAAATTTACACTGAATTTCCTTGAAGTTATCTTTGTTTCTTTGTATTGCAGTTAATCTTGATTGTCACTTTTTTAGAAACCTTATTATTTTTGATATTTTATTTAAATAACATTTTTCATTTATTTTACATATCAACCTCAGTTTCCCCTCCCTCCTCTCCTCTCAGTTGTGTCTGCCCCCTCCTTTCCATTAACCCCCTCTTTCCTTCCCTTCCTGCTCCCGCTCCTGCACCTAGAATTGCCTATGATATAGCCTCTTGGTATGCCTCTGAGATTTTGTCTACTTTAAGCTAATAGAGGTGGGAAGACTCACTTTAAATGAAGGTGGCATCATTCTGCATAAACAAGCCTAAATACAGAAGAAAAGGCAAGCAGAGCACAAGCATTAGTTGTGTTCCCCAACTTGACTGTGGATACCATGTGCCAAGTAGCCTCCATCTTCTCCTGCCATAACTACCTTCATAATGAACTGTAGCCTTGAATCCTGAGACAAATGAAATCTTTCCTCCCTTAAGCTACAATTGTCAGGTATACAATAAGAGAAATAAAGAGTGTATATTCTAAGCTTTAAAAAAATGCAGCTGTATGAAGTGTAACAGCTTGTGTGTGGTAGCTACAGGAAGGTGTTTGTATATTCTATCTGAATCTTGAGAAAATTTTTTCTCAATTTTTCTTTCTTCCTTTATTTGTGTTACTTCTGTCTTTTATATTTGTTCTTGTGTTTGTCTCTTCATTCTTACTTGAAAATATTTTCTTCTAGTAAGAATATTGTGCTTCCAAGCATCAAAAGTAACCCAAATATTAAAATCAGCAATTTATTATTTCAATGGATTTTGATGCTTCCTTTTAAGGAAAAATTTATGTAGACACACACATTATACATATCTACACAATGTATAAATTTTCAAGCTTTAAGCAATTTAAAATTTGATTTTGCTTCAAAAGAGTCACCCTAATACAGAACAATTAAATAAAACATATTTTTATAAATAGCTCATTTTACATGTGTAATTTTAATTAATAGAAAATTAATTTATCCCTAAGTAAAGCTAAATAAAACAATTGTGCTTAGTTTCCTTTACTATTTACCTTTGTCTCTCATTCCTTTAGTAAATTTCTACAAAATAGAGACAAAGTTATTAATAAAGTTGTTGGTGTGGCTTTTAACTGTCAACATTAAAAATGTCATACTAAGCAATCAGCTGTCAGAAACAAATATTCAATTGTTGGAAAGGTACACCTCTTCTTTCCAATCATCCAGACTTTTATCTTGTGAATAAAAATTACATTCTCAAGGTACAAATTTTATTCATATATAATTTAGTTTAGAAAATAATCTACTCCAAAATTTCTATTCTTATGTAGATTAAATTATGTACTCTGGAACATTTATTGACCCTGTATTGATAGATATGGTCTTGAGAATATGACCAAAATGTTATTGATATATTCTGTGCTTGTATGTGTGTTGGGGTACATTTCATTTTTATGTGGTAGAAGACAACTGTATTATTATTAGCTTCCATATTTTGTGACCTACACCCTGCAGTTGAAAACCAGCATACAGTGGTTACCTGAAGCATTTTTGCTTTTTGAATTTATATGACAAGACTTAGAACTGTCATTTCCTACTGTAACAATAAATAATAAACAGACAAATAAATATTGGTATCTAACCTCTTGGAATCGGGCATCCCATATCACTTTGATTTAGAACTACACTTTAATTGTGAATATTCAGTCAGCAGTCATCTTAAAATTGACTATTTACATATGTCAGTGTACTATTGTTTACAATCCTGAAATGCAGCAGATCTAATAACACATATAATCCCTATATATACACAGTTCTAGCTGCAAAACAAAACAGTATGCAATGTCTTAATGAGTCAAAGAAACTCTATAAAACTGAAGAGGCAGGGTGCCCATAGGGACTTAAATTGCATTTAATAGTACAGTACTAGCACACTTTCAAATGCCATGAAAAATTCTATGGACATAGCAAGGAAGGAGACAGACTTCATTTCCATAGGGAAATATAGAGTGTTAACATTTCACAACATTTAAGTAAGATTTTTGTCCAAATCCAATTTAAATGGAACATTAGAGATGACTTTCGGTAAAATTCATGTTCAATTATTTTTTTTATAAACAGATATGGTACATTATCAGCTAATCACCTTTAAATTTCCCAAAAGAAAACAATTCTTCAATTGAATAAACTACCCATTATAGGAAAAGTCCAGGAACTTTGTTTATTTCCAACAACATGAAACTCATTTGGGGAAAATTTGTATTCATGGTGGCTCACTAGTCCCAGGTTTATAGGTTGGTTATCTGCCACCCCTGTGTGACAGCCTGTGGAGAAATCTCAAAAGAAATAATGTTATGGCTAATAGTGTCCTATTTGGCCTAATGTGACAAAATTTTTGACAAAGAGGCCATCTTTGTCTTTTTTTTTTTTTTTTTTGTCTTTCTATTGTTCATTCTGTCATGTAAGGATTCAATTACAAAGTAGTATGAATAAAGAATGGTGCTGAATCAGCCATCAAATGTATCAGTGCCTTGACTTTGAACATTTAGCCTTGAGAATATTAAGAAAATATTTTTCGGTTGCATATAGATTATCCAAACTCTAGTATATATCACAGCAGTACAACAGTCCAAGACACAGTATTATAGATTAAATTTGAGCTCTTCTAGATTTTGATGTTGAAATCCTCAACCCCAAGTACCATCAGACTCATATTATATTTGAAATCTACCTTTAAAGAACTAATTAAAGTAAAATAGAATGCTGTGTTTCCATTTATCTATTTTGACTGGTATCCTTATAAGAGGACACACCGAGAAAAGAAAAGTGTGAAGACACACAGGTAACATAGTCTTTTTCAAGACATGAAAAGAAGACTATCAGCAAATTAATCAAGGATTTCTGAATTCAAGAAGGATTACAGAATTAATTTATACTATGAAGTTTTGCCACTGATAGCAAATTAAAATGACAAGTTTCATGTATTATTTCTCATTAGCTTTTGTTTTGGCATTCAGCATAATTTTGTCTTCTATCCCAAGTTCATTGGTGCTGAGACATCATCTCACAAAGGTAGTCTTTCCTATTGATTACCTTAATAATGCCGTTATATATTTTATCAGATTGTCAGAGTGATAATAACTCTACATAGCATTTGCTTTGCATCATTCTTCATATAACTTCCTTGTGTTTGTATTATAGATTCTAGTTAAGATAAAGTTGTCAGTTACTCAGATTAAGGATTTTGTATGTTTACATGTCCCATGAGTCACAAAACTAATGATTGAAACCAGGTACATCTCCATCTCTCCATCTAAAATACTATGTTTTAACACCTCTGCTGTACAACTGTTTTATTTGGGGGGGGCCACAGGATCATACTCTGTACCTGAGATTGAGAGGCTGGGCTGCTGTGATATGACCCTCCTAATCATGCGGATTATAGGCATTTACCACCACACCACCACAATCAGCAAGTGCAGCTTCATTGTGCACTTTCGGTTTTTCCTTTTTTTTTTTTTTTTTTTTTTTCCTGATAGAGTATATGGGCAAGCATTATCCTGACTTTACAGAAGTTCAGACCTGGGTCACAGAAAAAAGAGAAATTAAACACTATTTTTTTCCAGTTGTAGTGTTTAGACCCAGGAATTTGTATATGCTTGGCAATCACTCTTATCACCTAGCAACAACCCTGGCCCCCCAAATTTAAATTTTAATGACAAATCTTTCAATGTTCCAAGTATATAAATTAACAGGGGAATCTAATGGTTGCTTCTAGCTAAGAATTTGTGAAAATGTTTTCATGCAGAACAAAGAGTACCTTGATTGACTACAGAAATCAAAACAGGTGCTATGGTTTTACTGTCACAGTACTACAGTTTGCTGCAAATGGGGAAATTGTCTTTGCCGATCTTTATGGATGCTTTCAAAGAAGGTGATTATAGTGGGGATATGTATCAGTTACTCAGTTCTCTTTCGAGCAAGCTAGATTTATTTAAAAGAGACAGAAGAAAAATAAGTTTTATTCAATCCTCCAGTTGTGTCAATTTTGTTATTATCCTATTGTCCAAAGAAGTCAAGGATTCAAGTGCCAAATCAGAGCATAACTATTATAAGTGCATGTCTGAGAATGACATAGAAACAGACAAGAAATTGTGGGGTTGTTTGGTGAGCTAAGTTTCTAGCACATTCTGAGTTTTTTTATTATACTTCTCTGTTAACTTGTTTCGATTTTGGCGATTCCCCTTTACACTCCATTCTCTCATATAACTAACCTCACATCTATATTTCAATTACTCTCATTTCTTTTAATATCCATTTAGAAATTTTATATACTCTCTTAGTCTTCAGAAAAATTGAATTTATTTTGCTTATAAACTCTAAACAGAGCACATTGAATGTATAGAAACAAATATCTAAGTCGTGTTTTGTTTATCAAAGTGGCTTTAGCCGTGTATCTACTCACTCACTGCAATGAGAAAATCATTTTTCTTTTTTATGGGTGTGTCAGTTTGTTTTATTTTTCAATTTTTATTTAAATTAGAAACAAGATTGTTTTACATGCCAATCCCAGTTCCCTCTCCCTCCTCTCCTCCCCTGACCCCACTAACACCCTACCTATTCCATACCATTTCTGCTCCCTAGGGAGGGTGAGGTCTTCTTCCATGGGGGGTCTTCAGAGTCTATCATATCCTTTGGGATAGGGCCTAGGCCATCCCCTCTGTGTCTAGGATGAGGGAGTATACCTCTATGTGGAATGGGCTCCCAAAGTACTGATCTAGTAAAAGAGGTCCCATAAATTTGCAAAGCCTCCTCACTGACACCCAAATTCATGGGGTCTGAATGAGTTCCATGCTGGTTTCCCAGGTATCAGTCTGGAAACCAAGAGCTCCCCCTTCGAGAACATTCTTTTTCTATAAAAGTATGAGTTGGGTTTAATCAACTGAGCCATTGTTTCTCTAAAATATTCTTTAGTTGTATGTTTTGTCCTGCAATGTTAATGCAGCCAGTAAGCTCACAGTCTTTATACCTGATTTATCTTTTCTTCATAACTTACTCAAAATGATGTTTTCACTTCAATATATCTTAAGTAATGTTTTAATTACAAAACAACTCCTGTTTTCTGTATTAATATTTAGGCTCTTTGGCTCCTTTCCTTGCTTACCTCACTCAAACCTTATGATATATCTATTACTATTTCTGTATGTCAAGGTGATTATCATTAGGTCTGGTTGTGCCTGTTAAAATTATGTAGCACATAATTTGGTCATGAAAGATGAAGAATTGGATCTATACATTTAAGAAAATCAGCATGATACAACATTTAGTTTCTAATTAAAATAATATATACTTCATCACTTTTATCAGTGATTTGGCATCTCTTAACTAAAATGCCATCTCATTTCAATTTAAAGTTCTCATCAAAATGATAAAGGAAGACTAATTGGAAACTTCCTTTCTCAATAAGTTCACAGTTTGTACGTGTGAGTAGAGGGGAAGCAAGAATAAGAAGGGATTAAGGGGAAACACAGTAATCACCAGACCAGAAATGTTTAATACAAAGTGTGCAAGGGACAGATGATCCATCATGGGAGTGTTTTCCTGAAGAAATGAGGATGGGGATTTTTAACCAGATAATGGAGAGACTAGATGGTACCGCAGAAACTTTGGAGCATAAAGAAAAACAAAATTCAACATTTCCTGGAGTAATCCATGTCATTCATTGTCAGGATACAGATGGGAGGTGATGTAAGCATAGGTTGTATTTTAAGATACTTAAGACATCCTTCATAAGAACTTTTGTGCAGGAGAATAACAAGTCAAAGTTCATCCTTCAAATGTACATAGAATATAAGCTGGGTCCTTGGAATATGGAATAACTGTAGCTTGGCCACCTCAGTCTACTTTTTATTTCTTCATTTTGATCTCAGTAATTGTACTGGTAGACATCAGTGTTCATTTGGCACCTCTAGAGAGTCTCCAGCTTCTTGCATCCTGAAACAGGAACTTGGACAGAAACAGATGAGTAGGAAGAAACAAAGGGAAACAACTTTTTAGAGAGGAATTATATTTCTTAGGCAAGAAAGGAGCAGGAACAGATAAATAGCTTTGTAGACCAGTGGTCATGGGACATACAGGCTAGTGCTTTTGTGTCCCATAGTATGAGCCTTTCAGGTTATTTGGAAAATAAAATAAGCATTATTTTCATGTATGCCCAATCTGTTACAAGTAGTTGTACATGCAACTCTTCACTAGTATCTTAAATCTCCACTCAGGATATGTATTTTACTATTATAGTGAATCTTTGGTCACCTTCAGTTACACTGAATTGTCACTGTGACTGACCTAGTTGTTCTAACAAGTTCTGATCAGTCTCACCTTGTAGTGTCTAGAATTCCATTTTGGCAATGGGTTTTGCCTATGCTAATTTTGTAGCCTCTGTGTACCATTTCCCTGATATTGCTCTTCAGTTGACTGAATCATTTCCATTTGTTTCAATAACTAATTAACTAACTGAGAAGTCACCCTGTTCATACATTTTATGGTTATCTCAGTTGGTTTTGTTTTTCTTCCTGATATTTGGCATGTTACTCTTCTATAAACGTTGGGAAAATGTCCAATCATATGGGAAAGTGTTATAAATGATCATTTTTAAATAATTCACATCCCAGGGAAGAAGAAATCACAGGCTAACCACTAACAAAGATGAAAGGGCATTTGAGGTATGTAGAGGATGAAACCCCCTACTGATTAAAACCATCGATCAATAAATGTGAGTAAACTAATATGCTTTTTTGCTATGAATATCACAATAAATGGGTTTTCACACTTTGGAAGAAATATGGTAATTTTTACTTTTATTTTAGTATGTAAAATGATGGAAAAAGGGACAAAAAATGGCTCAGCAGGTAAAGCTGCATGTCGTAACCCTTGCCCATCTGAGTTTTATCCCCATGGTGCACATGGTAGGAGAGAACCAGCTCCTCAAAGGCACCTCCACAGAGGGGCCATTGTGTGATGGTGTGCCCCCCCCAACAAACAAAAACTACTCTCAGGCATGAGAAGCAGAAAGTGGAATCGGTTTATGTAAAAAGCATAGTTTTGTTTGAAAACCTGGATTAAGTCCTATGCTTTTGTATGAAATATACTGCCTGTCTAGCTATTATATTATGTGTTCATAATAAAATAATCCATATGTGCAAAATGGATGTGTCACACCAAGAGAAAAATGTTTAAAATGCCAAGTAAATACCACAACAAATGCTTGAAAAATGCTTAGCTGAAGGTTTCACTTTGCAAATTCTTTTGATGTCCTTCATCCCCCATATTTCTGGTACAACCAAAGCAAGGGTCCTGTTTTTGATAAAGGAATACTGTTTGCATGAATTTTTACATCCTTTCAGTTTATGTTTAATTACATACTTAGTTGTTATGGTCCATAATTCTTATAAGTATTTATTTCAAAGTACAGCCTTGTGACCCCATTTATCAGAAGAACAAGGCTTGGTCAATTGTCAACTCTCTATCTTAATTTCTGCCTAACTTTTGCTTTTCTAGTTTTCATTGTTTAGGATAAGTTTTTAGAACTTCAAACTTCACTTCCCTCCTTCGATCTAAGGCTTCTCCCCCTTGTAAATATTCATGTTTCAAATTTTGCCCATTTGAGTCACACAGGGATTTCAATTTGAATTAATTCAATAATCTATCTGATAGGAATGTATATTACCTCCAGCTCTAATCTATCATTGTGACACTTCTCCTCTGCTTGTGCAAAGCCAGGAGCAACCTTTTGCTTCATAAAAGACTTTTGTTAATTTTTTTTTTTGTTAAAAAGCTCATAGGATCCCCCTTAACGTATTGGCTAGTTTAATTCTTCTTAATATTTTATTTTTCATAATGTTTATTTATTTATATATTGCAAGGTGTGTCAAGGCATGCACACCTAGTCATATGTGTTGGGTCATATATATGTCACAGTGTACATGTGGAGGTTTCAAGAAGACATAGAATCTGGCATTATCTTCTACTGTGTAGTGCCTAGGAGCTGAACTCAGGTTCTCAGTTTGGGCACCAACTGCTAAGCCATCTTGCCAGTCCAGTACTTTATTAGTTTTCTTTTTCTAAAAAAAAATAAAATAGCATTTGTTTTAAGTTTATGGGTGTTTTGATTACATGTATGTCTGTATACTCTGTGAGGGCTGGATGTCCCTAGAAGCCAGAAGAGGGTGTTGGATCTCTTGAAACCAGAATAATAGGGAGTTTTGTGACAATTAGCTGGTTTGAAAATCAAACTTGGGTCTTCTGGACCCAAGCCTGTGCTCTTAATGACTGAGACATCTGCCCAGGCCTTTCTTAACACACACACACACACACACACACACACACACACACACACACACACACACACACAAATCAATGATGTGTTGCAAGGATCTCATGGACAATATTAGTCCACATTAAATTCATATAAATGTGGAAGAAACACCTTAATAACCTATTCACTTCAACGATAAAATCTGAAAATAAATATAAAAGACTTTTCACACTGTCAAACCAAAAGATAATTAGAAACTAGCAAATCCACATTAAAGGAATTGCTGAGGAAGTTCTTGAAAAGAATGGCTAATACCTTTAAAAGAGGGTTGAGACAGAAAGAAAACAAAAATCAAGAGATTTGCCAACATTTCAGTGTGCAGTAAAAAGGATACATATTTACACTCAAATTAGTTTGAATTTTTTTTTTTCAGCTAGAGTTTCTTTGTGTAGAGTTGCCTGTACAGCTAGAACTTGCTCTGTAGATCAGACTGGCCTTGAACTCATAGACATCTACCTACCTCTGCTTCTGCCTACTGAGTTCTGGGATTTAAAGGCCTGCACCACTGACACCTAGTTACACAGAATGAAATTTTAAATAAGCATGGCTACATTGCAACACATAGCAACTAAAAAAATTAAACAGTGCATGGTGTTGTCTCTAGAACGTTTCCAATGATCAAACAAGAGGAAGAAATAGTTCTCTTTGCTAAAAACAATTTCCTTCTAAAATAGCAATAGAAGTATAAAACTACAAAGATAATATATGTGGGGAACTCAGTGATCACTAACTTCATGATGGTGAATATTCAGTGATATACATTTAATGCCAAAACAAAAGAGAGTATGAGAACATGAAAAAGGCAGAAACAAAAGAAATTAAAACCTATAGGTATGTTCAAGTGTATCACTTGAATCAGATATTTACTTAAGATGTTTCAAAGCTTGCCATGGGGAAAAAATCCCCATAGTAACCAAATAAAAATGCCCCATCAACCTTAGTGTTTATAACGCACGCACTTTCCACAGGTTATGGAAATATTTAGAGTAAATGGAAAAGTACATAGTACATTAAAATGTTACTGTGGCTATGTTAATGTCAACAAAGAAAGTATATTATACCATAAAAGCATTAGTAGCTTGTAAAGAACATTTAATGATTATTTAAAACAGTTATCTTCCAAGAATGCTTATGATTTAAATTTACTTAGATATGAAAATGGCCTTGAAATGATTAAAGCAAATATTTGTGAGGCTTACAAAACAAAATAACAGAAAAGAGATAAGATGGCAATCTTGGTTTCCAGCTGTGGTTTGCTGTGATGCTCTCCATTTGTGGTACAGAGATGCCTCTACAGTGAGGCATGGTATCTCCATGTATATGAAAACATGAAGGAGTGAGGACATAGGGTGTTTGTGTTTCTGAACCCTACTAAAAGTAACCTCACTTAATATGTTTGGCACATGACAAGGAGTAATATAGCTGGGTCATAGGATAGATTTACTTTTAATTATTAGTATATTCCTCATACTGATTTTCAGAATGTCTAAACCAATTCGTCTCCCCACCAATGGTTAATGAAGACTCCTCTTTCTCTGCATCTTAACCAATGACTTTTGTTGATTATTTTGTTGTGTAAGCTGCTGTAGCTAGAACAACATGAAATCCCAGAGTAGATTTAATTTATATTTCCCTAAGGATGATGAACTTTTTTTTTCTTTTTGAGTATTTCAGCCATTTGCACTTCTTCCACTGAGAACTCTATTTAGATTCCCAGCCCATTTTTTAGCTTGGTGATTTGTTTCCTTGATTCTTTGTGTTTGGGTATTTTATACAATCTGGATATTAACTCTCTGTCCAATGCATAGCTGTCAAATATTGTCTCACATTCTCTGAATTTTTCTTCTCTTTCTTCATTGTTTCCTTAATTTTCCATTTTTTTTTAATTTAGGAAATCCCGATTGTTAATTTTTTCCCTTAGTTCCTTTGCCAATGTAGTCCTTTCCTAGTTCTACATCTTGTAAGGTGATGCTTACATCTTCTGTCACTTTTAATGTTTCTGGCTTTTGTCTCTGATTCACTTGGGTCCAAATTTTATCAAGAGAGATAGATATGGGCCTAATGTAATTATTCTGAAATGTGGATATCTGATTTCCCTGTACCATTTATCAACTTGTTAGTTTTGTTTTGGGTTTTTTTTTTTTTTTGGACATTTTGTCAAAACTCAGATGAGTTGAGCTATGAGTACTCATGTTTGAGTCCTCTATTTAATTTCACTGGTTTCCAAAACTATTTTCATGGTGGCATCATATTGATTTTTATTATTGTAGCTCTATAAGATAATTTGAACTCTGGAATGGTAATCCCTCCAGTGTTATCATTTTTTTCAAGATTGTTATAGTTTAGGCTATCAGAAGACACAATGCAGAAATCAGTCGGTTGTGGGGAGACCAACCACACTGGATGCATTTTACAACACAGTTCTTGATCTATAATTCAGCAAACCCAGCAGAAGGGGAGGCAAAATGATTTTAAGTGTCTGAATACCAGGAAGTCTGCTGTGATACTTTCTCTCCTAGAGAAAAAAAAGACAAGAACAATGGTACTACAATAAGAATGATGCCTTTGAAAAGAAAAGTTGTGTGGTAGCCTACTTCTAGACAAAATATAGGTAACTAATGACTTCTAAGAAAAAGAGAAAGAGCTTCTTGGAGTGAGCACCCTCCTTTGTAGATACCACCAACAAAAATGTACTCAGTCTGTAGTATTTTTTATAAGATTGTCTATAATCACTGTTAAAGATGTTGTACATCTGTAGCAATAATAATCAGTGCAAAAGAGACTATCAACTTGAGAGTGGAAGGCATGAGATGGGCTCAACAAAGAGAGGCTGGGAGACGCTGGAGGAAGGAAAGGAAGAGACAAAGTAATGTAATTTTACTTCATTTAAAGATATATTTTTAAAAAGATAGCAATAATTATGAGAGACCATTGCATAGGAAGAAGAAAACTTTAAGAAGAAGGAAAAGCACAAATACTCAGTATGTTTGACTTGATGGACAGTTGGAAATAGCTGTCCTATGCAAATGTCAACAAAATTAGAATGAATATTATTTTCAAATACAAGTGGAATATTCATAAGTGTAGATTATCTATTTGACTTGAGGCATGTTGATATATAAGTTTCTCAGAGCTGGCTTGTCTGTATGAACTTCAGAAACTACCTGTTGCAACTGTTGTCTTATTTTCAGTACTGTGGGTTCCTATTATTCTATTATTTCCTCTAAGTTGAAATAAACCCTTTATATTTGGGAAAATGGGGGGCACACAAATTTCCCAATAAATTTACAAGGGTCATGAACATCCTACCCTTATGATATCTGATTATTTATTGTTATAGAAGAAACTCTTCTGTAAATAAGTCTACTCATTGTCCATGGAAGTCCAGTGGTAGGTTTTGTGAGCTGTGATTCTTACTGTTGTGAGATTATTTTATTTGGTGGCACAGCTGTACTCCTGTAAGTAACCCCCACACAATAAACTCATTATTTCACCAAGGAAGACTTGTGTGCATTTGTTTCTTTGGGCAATGGATGGTCCCTAACTAGAGTGAAGGGCATTTGTCTACATCACCCCTGGAAATATAATCTGTACCCAAGTGAAGCAGAGAACCCCACAAGATCTCTGAAATACAGAATATGTGCAGAAAGAAATGGGGATTTTCTTTTTTTTTTTTTTTTTTCCGAGACAGGGTTTCTCTGCATAGCTTTGGAGCCTATCCTGGCACTCACTCTGAAGACCAGGCTGGCCTCAAACCACATAGATCTGCCTGCCTCTGTCTTCCGAGTGCTGTGATTAAAGGCATGCACCACTAATGCCCGGCAAAATGGGGATTTTCTAATGTTAATTTTGTTGTCCATAGACCACAAAAAGCTACCACACACATTGCTGTTGTTAAGCCCTTATGAAATTATTAACTATTTATGTATTTATTTATTTATTTTGATATTCTTTTAATGACAAACACACACAAATGCAAATAAATAACACGGATATCTCTGCCATTAACTTCAGGCTGTACGAATAACTTCAGAATGCCTCAAACTACCAGCAAAAAAACAGCTTTATGTAGATGCATATGTGCAAGAGAAGTGCATTGGAGTTCTGAGGATGACAAAAAATTATTATCATAGACTGCCTTTGTCAATGATTTTTTTGTTTGTTTTGGATTTTTTAGTGGTTTTTTTTCCACATTCCAACCACAGTTCTCCTTCCCACCACCCTCACCACCCCTCGACTCCTCCCCCAGTGCACCTCATATCTACTCCTTGTATAGCGTCAGGACTCCTATTGGGAGGGGGATCAACAAAGCCCAGCCTATTAAGGTGAGGCAGGACTAAGCCCCTCCCCTTGCATTAGGGCCAAGCATGGCATTCCACCATGTGCAATGAGCTCCAATAATCCAGTTCATGCACCTGGGATAAATACTGGTCCTTTGACAGGGACCCCTTTCAGATGGACCCAGCTATACAATTGTCTCCCACATGCACAGTGTCTAATTTGTTCCCATGGCGGTTCCTGGGGTGTAGATCTAGAGTTTGTGAGTTCCAACGAGTTTGGTTCAGCTATCTCTGTAGATTTCCCCTTCATGATGTGGACCTCCCTTGCTCATGTATTTGTGTATTTGTGTTGTTCTAAGTTTTTACAATGAAAACCACAGTGGAAGACTTCAACTGCCTTAACCTAATTGTGTTGTTTAGTGTATGGGAGGGTTTTGTGTTGTTTCTTTGTCACATAAAAAGTCTTAATCTAGCTCTAGGTGTGAGAAGAGTATGTATTATATTTTATAACCTTACAAGTTATATATGATGTTATATCTTTTGTTTATGGAATTCTTCAGAAGACCTGCAAAGCAAAAGAGAGGTTCAGGAGAATGGAAGAGGGGAATGATTCAACCTCTTGCTGTGTGACTCTGAATACTTGGTGCCTCTGAAATCTTGGTCAAGTCACTGCTGGAGTTCAGAGTAGAAAAGGAAAGAGACCGGACCTCCCATCTGAACTGCAAAATAGGCAGACATTCTTCCTTTGGAGATGACTCAACACTTTTGAATTCTAAATTAAATACCATCCTCTTACTTACCTGTACATTTGTCTCCTGTCCACAAGGAAACAAATTACGTTTACTCACTCAAATGCAAATTCGTGTAAACAATCAAATCCCTTGTATTTGCATATCCAGTTTCCATCAGCAAACACTGAAAACTAGCCCTTCATAAAAATGTGATTAGTGCAGGGCTTTTGGGGGGGGGACGACAAACAAACACATTTGCATCTTTGAATCTAAGAAACTCCTTAAAGGTTGGTTACCCAAGCATTGGGCTTCATCCTTGGCCTCACAGCATTGTCTTGGGGCACCAACTTAGAACAAGGATGATTTGATCAAGATGCTCATATCTCAGCACAGTTACTTGATAGATTGATTGTCCAGCTATTTAGTCATGCAGAAGTCCTTTATCAAATCTGTCTTCACATGGGATTTCAGTGTTAAGGATAGGGAGAACCAACCAAAGGAAATCTGGAGATACTTAAAACAATTGGACATTAAATTTTATCTGATTTACCTTAAGATCAATGCATGCAACAGATACAGTTTTCAGCAGTAGGAGGCTTCAAAATTTTGTATTAGAAATGTATAAAAGGAAACTTAAAGCTGCCATGCAATATCATTTAGCTTTTGCTACAAAGTTACCATAAAACTGAGCAGTTTATCGTTCGATTTTCTTAGTTGAGAGTAAAGCTGGGTAGGTCTTTCTCTGGCTTCTGAAACCATCTCGGCTTGGCTCAAATCAGATGATCTTATTTCCAAGAAGAGGATATGTAGCAGTGTGACAGTTTGGGCCATAGGAGAACTTTAACTATGTACTTCTGATCACCTAATAATTAATCCAAGCTTACATGTGGAGGCAGTGACAGGAATTCCATGTCTCAGAATAAGAATGCATAACATATTTTGTTCCTGTCTTTACCTCCTAGTGCCCAAATGTTTTAGATTAAGCCCAGAGTAAATAGCTTTTGTGATTTGTGATCATAAAAGTCATAAATGCAGAAGGAAGTAAAAAAAAAATTGAGTATCATTGAAAATAATCCATATCTTGAAAGTGTTGAATCAATTTTAATGCTATAAGAAGAAAGATGTTACTTGAAGCATCAAGCATCAAGTTGAGTAGCTGATGGATACACCACTTGAACTATATCTCTACTTCAAGTGGCTTTGTCTTATATCATTGTATATTGTGAAGGTCCCATCATGTTAATTATGAGATGTTTCTTTTCATGTGGATGGACCATAATTTTATGTGGGAATATTTCTGGCTTCCCCATAGTCTCTACTCACTACTCTTTAGAACAAAAGGGACTTTTGGATAAATACAAGAATATGTTGAGTAGCTTCATTATTCTTGGAGTAAATCTGACTGGACACTACATATGTTTTTCTCATGGTAAAAGTAGAGCAAGATGCAACTGAAAATCTGTTCAAATCTCTAGTTTCAAATTCTGAAACCTGATGATCCACAAGCAGACATATATTCCAACATCATCTTCATGTAATAAAGATGATATATTTTTATCACTTTTCTGTCATTTTCTCTTATTTTTTTCATATTTGGGAACTTTCAAAGTAACACTGGCTATAGACCATATAAATTAATCCTAGCTATTTCAAAATAGTTAAGTAATGTTTGGAACCCACTTCAAATTCTTACATGATATCTTTAGGACTCTTTAATGTGGTATTGAATGTGCATACCACAGAAAACCTATCTGGAATCTTAGCTAAATGTTTAGATTTCTGAAGTTACACAACATTATTGAATTTTTGAGAGTTATGTTAAAAGAACCATCTTTATTGAATACCTAAGGTGGTCATTTATTTTGAATTACTTTAAAAAATATGTGAGTAGTAAAATATATTATTTTCAAAGTAACAATACCATCAGCAAATATAAAAATGTATCACTTTATCATTTCATCTACTATTAAAGTTAAACCTTTTTACATCAACATTGAAGGTCTTTTCCTCAACACATTTTAGGCAGTGTATTAACTCTCATGGTTGTTGAAGAGATAATTATTTTGCCTATGTTGTTTGTATTACTTCTTTGATATAAACTTTTCATCAATGTTCTCTATGAATACATTCATTACATACAACATTAATATATCATAATATATATCACAAAGTAGCCATAATATATATTTATTTGACTTATACACAATACCTTATCCTAAGTAAATCTATTTTTGATGGAAACATGATATCCCATATCATGAACATACTTCCTTAGTCATCTTCCTTCTTATATACTGGTTTCAGTTGTTTTGTATCCTCTTTTTAAAATTTATTTATTTATTTATTTATTTATTTATTTATCAAGGTGCACTAAGACTAACCACTTCCCTATGTATTAAGGTTGGGAATGGTGACCCATTACAAGGAATATTGTCCCAAAAAAACAGTAAAATTGTTAGAGGCAGCCTCTGTTCCCACTGTTAGGATTCATAAAAGAGGATCAAACTACAGAACTCTAACTCATATGCAGAACCTAGGTCAGTCCCATGCAGGCTTCCTGATTGTTGATTTAGTCTCTGTGAGTCCCTATGAGCCCAGAGTAGTTGATTCTATGAATTTTCTTGCAATGTCCTTGACACCTTTGGCTCCTGCAATCCTTTCTTTTCTTCTTTTGTAGGATTCCTCAAACTCCACTTAATGATTGCTTGTGGGTCTCCATTTATTTCCAACAGTTGC
Organism: Cricetulus griseus; assembly: GCF_003668045.3. Classification (NCBI taxonomy): domain Eukaryota; kingdom Metazoa; phylum Chordata; class Mammalia; order Rodentia; family Cricetidae; genus Cricetulus; species Cricetulus griseus. The sequence goes on from NC_048598.1 coordinate 110,096,087, forward strand.
TGGATGAAGCTTTTCTGATGACAATTTGGGTAGGCACCAATAACGTGTTAAAAAATTGGACACCAGGAAATTTCAAGGCAAATGGATGGAAGTAGAAAAAAAATCATCCTGAATGAGGTAACCCTGACTGAGAAAAACAAACATGGTATGTACTCACTCATAAGTAGATATTCGCTGCAAAATGAAAGATAGGTCTGCTACAAGGCACAGACCCAGAGAGACTAGAAAACAAGGACGGTTTATGGAGGGGACACCAGATTTCCCTGGGAAAGGAAAGTAGAAGAGATTTCATGAGTGGATTGAGGGCTGGTAGGGATGGGAACATGAGTGATCAGGTTGGGAGTGGCAACAGAAGGAGAGAGTATTGTAATAGACTACTGGAAAGGGGGAGCATTTCATGGTGAGATAAAAACCTGGTACAAATGAGTCCACCAGGAATCTATAAGGATGACCTCAGGTAAGACTCCTAACAATAGCAGCTAAGACTCCTAACATAGCCTAAACTGGCTGTCTCCCGTGACCATATTGGTGCCTAGCCTGATTTGTAAATAATCTTTATAAAGAAATAAGCATATTTACTTATTTTTGTCTTCAGGAAGTCTAAAAATGGAATTTACCAAAAATGGTTAGATTGCCTGGCTAGGGAACCCCAGGAGTCCCCTGTCTTTGACTTAATTGTTGGAGTACAATAGTGGGCAACCCTGCCTGCCCTTTTTAGTGTGGGTTTTTTGGATTGGCTTCAGTTCACCTTGCGTGTGCAATAAGAACAGGACTGACTGAACCATCTTCCCAGCATCCTTCTTTGGCTTGGCTATATGGCTCTATACTACATGCTAGCTTCTTTCTTCATTACTCTCACTTATTTCAGCTTTCTTTACTAATAGCACATGGAGAAATCAATCACAGAGAATCTCTGCCCACCCACATTTTAAGCGCTAAGTTAAATGGAGGTTTTCTTCATTCTGGGACCAGGTGGTGGCAAGCCACAGCAGAGAGAGTCTAATACATATTTGCCTACTTATTTCTTAAGAAATTCCGCCACCCTCCAGTTTCTTTGAAGTCTCTAATGTCTAAATGCTAGATGTTGGTAGAAGAAAGGCTGAAGACAAGTGGGCTGTCTTGATCAAGTTCTAAATAATTGAGTTTTCACTCTATTAGAAAAAGGGAATATTGTGCTCAAGTTTCAACATAATGAATATGAATGTGATTTGTTGGCATCAATTTGGACAGGGACTTTTGCTACACACTAATAAGGGAGTTGGGCAACGAGCAGAAAAATAGAATGAACCAGGGATTGTCATTTTAAGGGATTTTGTGGTATTATGAAATAAGTCATAAATTCCTTTTCAGAGGATGAAAAACAATTGTGCTATTAATTGAGTCTCAAATTCTCACCTCAGTTCTGAGAACTACATGAGCTTACTTTCTGTGCTTAGCAAGGCCATTCCAAATGCTGTGAGAGTTTATGAAAATCTTATGAATCCTAGAAGCAAAAGAAAGTATCTGAAAAGACTCAAACTGTTTGAAAAGGATAAAAATCCCAGGAGCAATGAGAAGAAACTACCCCAAAATCACCTTTCCCTAGAAATCAATTTGTATCTACTAAGAATGCGTCACTGGATCCTTGATCGAATATCACCATTGTGGGAAAGTTTTCTCTGGGTAAGTTAACTTTCTTGCGTTCCCATCTTATTCCCTTCCCTTGGGACCCTGAGTCTGATTTTCACTGGTTATTCTATAATGCTGGTTAGAAATATTTCTGTAATGTGGATATTCATGTATATATCACTTTGAAAGGAAAAGCAGATTATCATAAATTGATAGCAAGATAACACCTGAGAATTTTTCAACATGTTTTACTTATCTTGTTTGTATTTATTAGTGCATGCATCATCATGAGTAATAACATTTTAGCATTTACTGGTTTGTATGTAGTCTTTATTCTTAAGGATAATGGTAAAAGATACATAGAATATTTTTCATCTCATGAGAATTCTGAAGCTCATGTGTTTGTTATATTGCATGAGACACATGGTCAACCAGAAGAGTGTTCTGTTCAAGCACTGGTGGTAAGTGCCATCTCAAGTTAGCTATTTTGTCTCAACTGTGTATGTATATATATCTGTATGGCAGAAGGATACAAAGTTATGTAGCCAATTCTATCATTTGGCTTACCTTGTGTATTTCTATGTGACTTTGGAAGAATGTAGTCTGATTTCTGATCTAGCTTATTTGTTTGCAAAGCTTCTATAATAATAACACACTCCTCATGGGGTTGTTGTGAAGATCAACTTATGAATTATGTATGCTGCCTGGCATTGTGTGAAAGTGTTATCATCATTGTTTCCCCCAGATATTTGCATCAGAAAATCTCTCTTACGATTTGCTTTGTGTACCCATTACATTGGTACTCTCCTTACTATCTTGATTCACACTCTGGTGTGTAGAAACTAGAATAGACATGAGCAAAATTTATGCTATTAGTGCCCATGGATCACAATATTGACAAGGAAACCCTCTCTCTTTAGAAACAGACTCTGAATGTATATATAGAAAGAGCCATATTTTTATCATGTTCTTATCTTGACACACTCCATTGATTAAGCCTGAATGTTCTTGCAAAGTATATAGTAGGTCAGACAGTGGGCTCAACATCAAACAGCAAGGAAGTCAAAATGACTTAGTCAGATAACTGGTATGTCAGAGAGTCCACATCCCATGAACACTTCTGAGAAATTCCATTTAATTCAAGGGACTAGAGATTATAGTTTGTTCTCCAGAAATTGCAGCACTACTTAGATTTATTCAGTAAATATTTGTAGGATTCTGTGGAATAATCCCTCTTTACCCTGTAAATATGCATTACTCTCATTGGTTAATAAAGAAACCGACTGGCCAATAAGTTTAGTCGAGAGAGCCAACCTGAGAATTCTCGGAGAAGAGCAGATTCTGAGAAGCAAAATGGATATACCATACTAAAGAAAGGTACCAAGCCATGTGTCAAAGTATAGATAAGAGTGTGGATTAACTTAAATGTAAGAGTTAGCTAGTGACAAACTTGAGCTAGGGGCCTATCATTTATGATTAATTTTAAGCCTCTTAGTGATTATTTGAGAGTGGCTTCAGGACAGAAAAATTCTTACAGTATGATTATTCTAAGGATTGTCCTAAGCCTTTAATAATACCCATTGATTTATTAAGTCATCATAACAGTTATCTGCAATAACTCATATTTATTTTCATTTAATAGATTATAATATATAAAAGCAAGGTGTCAAGTCATTCACTTAAGAAATTTTGGTCTAGCATTCCAACACAAGACAAACACATCACTAGCAGTCACAATTAAAACTACACAGAGTATAATAGAGTAAACAAACCTGGACCTGAAAGGATCATTTTAAACAGAAAAAAAAGCCTTCTTGGAGAAAATCCCTCAAACTCACTAGAAGAGTGAATTGTTTTCATTTATATAAGTAAAAACCCCAAGGTTTATAGGTTCAGGATTCTGCACAAGATCTTATAACAACTTAATAAGGAGAGGGCCTCACCAGCCTTTAACTAGTTTTAAGGCCCTCCTTTGCTTTGTTAAAATTTGTATATCTTACTTTAGCTTCATGAGCAGATGAAAGGTCTCAGTGTGGAAATCAGTGAAGTGTTTCATTTTGGTTTCAGAAAATAATAAATTCATGAAGTTGATCTAATACCAAGACTGATTGTCTTTCAATTTCAACATGAAATTTTTTAATGTTGTCCTCATTCCCTGGAAGGAGCTCATTACCTACAAACTACCACTTTTCCCATTTAGTGATCACTTACTATTAAGGGATGTCTCTAGAGGCAGACAATCATTTATTCCCCCAGGCAACTTTTTACTAGGCCTTATAATGCTTCTTGCAGATCCTAGAAAGAAGCTTGCAAACAGAAATACAAGAAGTATAATATATCTTTAAAATCTGTGTTTGCAATATCCTATCTGTAGACCTAGAGACCATAGCTCTTCTTCGGTCTTATATTTTCTGCTCCTGACATATGAGGCTGACTCACTGTGGCAGTCGGACAACTTAGGGCAAATTGAGGCTCAGCAATATTTCACACATCTCCCATCAGTTTCCCCCAAGAAGCTTTGCCTATTAATGTGTCTGGCAGAATTCTGACTTAAGCACTCAGCAAGGCTGTAAAAGACAATCACATAGGGTGACAAGCATGGGAAGTGGCTGCCTGTGAAGGCGACTGGCTTGGGTTGCCTGTGGAGAACAGCAGCTCTCTGGGGTGATAAAAGTAATTTCTTTGAATCAAAGTTGGACATTCTTCAGGAATTTACAATTTTTACAGCAATGCTTCCAAAAAGACTGTGCTAACTTTATGTGTCATTCCTTTCCTAAAGTCTCATCTCATGTCATGAAAAGATTAGGACCAGTGGTGTGTTATCTTGTCCCTGCTTTATTTCAGATTGTCTTGTTTGGCATTTTATTACAAGTAAGCAGGTCTTAATTTCTTCTAGCATAAAAAAAAAGCAGACGAGCAAAGTGAACAGAAATGAATGAAAAAATGAGGCAATGCATTTGAAAAAGAGCAAGGAAGGTTATTTGGAAGGCTTTGGGGGAAAGGACTGACAGCGGTAAGTAATGGAATTACTTGATCTAATGAAGAGAGAGGAGAGAGAGAGAGAGAGAGAGAGAGAGAGAGAGAGAGAGAGAGAGAGAGAGAGAGGGGTGGACAAGGAGGTTGTTTTCAATGATTATACCTGTTTCTACTCAGAGTAGATAAATTTGAACACTGACTCTGCTATGTGATTTTGTTCAAATAATATTTGCACCCACACTTGACAGTTTCAAAACGCAGGTGGTTTGTCTATGGAAGTAGTCACACACACACAAAAAAAATGAATATGTCGAAAATACTTAGGAAATAATTAAGCACATCAAATCACCAAATCAGCGAGTCAACACTTATTGGTAGTTATGTAATTACTACCACCAAGTTACCATTTGTGCTATTTGAATAGAAGGATTTTCTCAGGAAAGCCCTTCTAGGAATGACATTATTTTATTACATAATCTCCTGATACTTGGAACTTTCCTGTCCAAAACTAAGTAAATGAAACCACAAAAAGGTAAAAGAAAGGCAAACTCATCTGGAAAGAAGAGAGATAAGGAGAGTAAAGTACAGTGATTGGGTGGGAAAAGTTAGAGAGGTCAGGAATACAGAGAGCGAGTTAGCAAGGTGACTGAAGGAGGAATAGGAAATCATAATTCCCAGGGTGGGAAGTTGAGATTAAATTCTAGCTTTAGCCAGGGGCTCTACAACCATTTACAGCTGTGTTCATTTGTTTTAGGGAAAGAACCTCTAAGGCATTGTCTTAATTTCTTAAGGTTTAACTTGTTACAGTGGATATAGTGATTAATATTAAGAAAAAAGGTACAACATTAAAAATGCCAAAAATATGAATCTGTGAAGACAATCTAGGCTCTAGTCTGAAGGGCATCAGATGAATTTAAAAGAAAATATGATGAGAAATTGCAAAGGAGAGGGTATCAAAAAACTTGAGTCCTTTGCCATTAGAGTAAAGGACCTTGCTGGTGGTGGCGGTGTAATACCTCTTGAAGTCACTGAATATCCAGAGAACTTTGGTATGCTTTATCCACTTTTATTTTTGCCTCTCATTCCAGAAACACAGGTTGAAAATGTTATGCTAACCAAGAGAGGTGAAATTGATGGGCTGTGAAGAGAACTGTGGGCTGGTCACACAACCATAATTTTCTCTTGCTGTCAATTTTTCCCCCATGAATTAAGTGATTTGACCTTGGACAAATTGCTTAAACTCTTTGAATATAAATGTCTTTAGCCATAAAACCAGGGATGTCACACTTATCCATAAAAGGCATTTGTGGCATATTTAGCACACTTCAACAAGAATCTATGAGCTTGCTATAAATTCATTTATCTAACATTTTTCATTCTGAAAAACAAGCTTGCTACTGCAGAATTCAGGGCTGATACTAAGTGCTGTTTCCCTTTGTATGTGATCTACCTTTGCCTTAATTTTTTGTGTCAACTTATCCATTCAGTCCCCCAATTTCTGAATAATGCAGACTGTCATAATACTCTGTAATATGGTCAAATTCAAAGTGTCAATTAGATAGTACATGTGTGTTAACTATCACCAAGGAACCTACATTAAATATGTGTTTTTCCACAAAGACAAAACAAGTAAATCCTTGCATTTGAGTGCTGAAATCTCTGTGACTGAATGATAAATATGTGTGTGCAAGCATGTGTGCATACACACACATACACACACACACACACACACACACACACACACACACACACACATACACACACACACACCACTTAGATACACCCTGCACACACTCTTAGGCAAATGCACATCTTTCATTATGCTGGAATTTTAATATTAGATATACATTTTATTCATGTGTTGGTATCAACAAGTCTTAGGGTATTCTATTACAGAGATGTCCACTTCCTGGTTGAGAGGAGGGCTGTATCTTTCTTGACTGTTAGAATTTAAATTGCCCATCCAGTGTTAGAGTCTGAGTATCAACGGCATTCTCCAGAAGCATAATTTCCTTAGTTGTCATTTTAAAGAATGAGAACCTTGGTTTAACCACATGATTTTATTATAATTAAAAGGCTTAAATTTTCAGAAAATGATAGAAATAATTTTATTGTACATCAGCTACTGCAAGCAAAGGAAGGAGGCAGCACCAGCAGAGTTTCAAGCTATCAATACATGTCTTTCAAAATTATATAGCTATAGTGAATTAGCTACTGTATATTTAAAACATTTCTCCAGAACATTAGCTGAATCTTGCTTTTGCAACATTAATTATGAGTCACTCTGACATTAAACATTGCTAAAATCTGAATGAATCAAGGAAAAATTGTCTCCCAGTCTACCATCTTTGGTTTTACCAATCAACAGAAGATGTAATTAGTATTATTCATTTTGTAGATTATTTTCTCTTCTCCAATACAAATTATCAAGTAGAAATTTGAGGAATATTTCGAGGAATCGTCTAAGGTCAGAATCTTTGGGTCTCAAAGCTCCCCACTCCACACCCCACACTACCTATGTGGTAAGGTGTTAGTCTCCTGTGTAACAATAATGGGGGGTGTTAAGATTATAGGAAATTGTCCCTATGGAGGATCCTAGACCACTGGAGTTATGCCCTTCAGGCAAAAATTGAGGTGGTACCCTTCCTATTTCACTCTCTTTATTACATGGCTACCTTGACGTGAGAAAGTTAATCTACCCACCAATCATGACCTACATCAATACAGGCCACAAAAAATCTGTGCTGACAAAACATGAAGGAAAACTTTAAAGCTGTGAGCTAAAAAGGATTCACTTTGTGCATCATTATATCAGTTATTTTTTCTTTCAGCAACAGAGCTAATGAAGAAGTCCTTAGGAAACGTTTGAAAGAGGAGATGTTCCAAAGATTCTATAATAGCAGGAAACATCAAGGGAACTTCTGTCTGTCAGAATACCTGTTTTCAAGTATGTAAAATTAGAGTAATTAAATGGCTTTTGGTCTTTTGTTTTGTTTTTTTGAGACAGGGTTTGCCTTGGCTGTCCTGGATCTCACTCTGTAGAACAGGCTGGCTTGGAACTCACAGAAATCTTCTGTCTCTGCCTCTCAAGGTTTGGAATTAAAGGCCTGTGCCACCATTGCCCAGCTGGATTTTGGTCTTGGTTGCTAAATAATTATGGGTAATCTCATATGATATTTGTGCTCTAAATGTTCTATTTTTGTAATGAAATAGTAGTAACTACAGATTTTTTGATGGTGGATCAACATAATAAATCTCTAAAAGAAATGTGAGTAGATTCCAGATACGTCTCCATAGCTACTTCCAAATCTTGTCTCTGTTGTGGTTTTTATCTACATCTTATATCGGATATCAACAGGCTGAGTCATTCTGTTTCTTTGCACTATCATACATGGAATTTTATGGCAATTACCTGTACACATAGTGGATATGCCAAGACTGTAATGTGGGCAACAAGCCCACTAAATGCCTCCTTAAGTTTGAAGTGTCTTTACACACACACACACACACACACACACACACACACACACACACACACACACACACATATATATATATATATATATATATATATATATATATATATCCCATTAAGCTTTCAAAGCTCTGAGATTTCTTAATACACCTGTGATGCTAAGGGGATCCAGGGGTCCTATTCCTATGTTGTGGCTATTCAAAAAGGCAACTGAGTGGTAAAAAAATACCTCAGAGATCAACTGAAGTACTGTCTTTAAATACTTCTGTTTTAGAACTGATAGCTTGCTTTCTGTCACTGTTAGAGTAATACCTGAGACAATCAACTTGTAATTAAATATTATTTATTTTTGATTATGGATGTGCAGAGTTTGACCCATGACTATGGGGCTCCAGTGCATGGACCTGTGATGAGGCAGAAAGAGAGTATTTGCAGGGTCAATATGTTCACTTCCTGGATGCTTGGCAACAAATAAGAGAGATAAAGGGATTGTATCTCCAAAACTCTTTCAATAAAATACATGGAATGAACTAATTTCTTTATACTAATTCCATCTTTTAAAGGTTCCATCACCACACAATAACACCAAAGGCTGGGAACCACATGGCTGACTACTTTGGAAGACATTTCAGGTTAAACCAATAGATGGAAGATGGTTTACAAGGTAGCTTCCTTCCTGGAACTCTTTGTCAGATACTCTGACACAGCAGACAAGTGCTCAATAGTCTATGATTTTATAAACATCTGAGGTAAACTTAATATGTGGAAAAAATTAAACAATACCAAGTTTGAGCCAACTGGCAAGTGAAACTAGACCTATACAACATATGGAAGGAACTCTGAAGAGGTCACATACCCCAGAGTTTGTTCACAAAATGCAGTGTTGAGGTGATCAGAAATCCCTGTCCTGTGTCCCTGTCACTTTTGGTCAAGCTCTCCTACTTTCTCAGTGTGGGCTACCAGGATGACAATTGTGAGCCTTCACACAAAGAACAAACAGGGCATTCATGCCATGTTCTATTCTATCTTTCTGGGCTACCAAAAAAGCAAGACAAGACAAAACAGAGAAAAAGCCCACAAACACTTCTTGGGCTGGACTGACAAACTTCCACTCTAAATAGAGCAAGGCAGATGAGCTAAATGCATATAAATGCATCCACAAATGCTCAAGGTTTTGTGGAGGAGGATAGCGGGTTTGTGAATGACTTCAGGGTAATGCAGAGAATCGGATAGCAAAAGAGGCTGGGAAAAGGGCTCAGAGCCTGAGTTCCAGGAACACAGCACAGAATCCAGCTTCACCTCGAGCACAGATGGATGGGAATTGCAGATTCATATTGAAATTAATTTCATAAAAAATAATAAAGAAAGTGTAGAAGGATGTGTTGCCATTACTAATGTACATGAACTCAATGGCAAAGCAATGGAGACAGACAGCCATTTTTTAATCCTTCACACCTTATTAGGTGACTTTAGTCACAGTCCAGAGTTAATTTTGCATAAGTGTTGGCAATTTTCTCCAAGCAACCATCAGTGATAAAAAGTCTTCAGAGTTTTGCATTTTTATTTTCCTTTGTTATTTTTTAGTATTTTATTTTTATATATTTGAATTACAAACAAGAGTGAATTACATGACAATCCCAGTTCCCTTCTCCCTTTCTTCCTCCTGTACCAACCCCCAATAAAATCCTACCTATCATAGGTTCTTTCTTCTAATCTACACCTGACTCAAACTTTCTGCTTCCTCATGATCTCTGCATCCTTCTTTTTCTTCCCTTCTCATTCTTGTTACTCCCTCCCCCCTCTTCCCATGTTCTCAATTTGCTCAGGGGATGGTGACCCTTTCCCCTTCTCCAGGGGACAATGTTTGTCTCTTTTAGGGACCTCCTTGTTTACTAGTTTCTCTGGAAGTGTGAATTGTAGGGTAGTCACCCCTTACTCTATGTCTAAAATTCACATATGAGTGAGTTCATATCATGTTTGTCTTTTTGTGATTGGGTTAACTTGCTCAGAATGGTTTCTTCATGTTCCATCCATTTTCCTCCAAATTTCAAGATTCCATTGTTTTTTTTTTTCTGCTGAGTAGTACTCCATTGTATAAATGTACCACATTTTCTTATCCATTCTTTGGTTGAGGGGCATCTAGGCTGCTTCCAGTTTCTGGTTATTACAAATAATGCTGCTATGAACATGTTTGAACAGATGTCCTTATTGTGTGAATGTGCTTCTTTTGGGTATATGCCTAGGAGTGGAATTGCTGGATCTTGTGACTCATTCCCATTTTCTTGGGGAGTTGCCATACTGATTTCCAAAGTGACTATACAAGTTGGCACTCCCACCAGCAGTGGAGGAGTGTTCCTCTTTCTCCACATCCTCTCCAGCATAAACTGTCATTGGTGTTTTTGATTTTAGCCATTCTGATAGGAGTAAGATGGTATCTCAGAGTTGTTTGGATTTGCATTTCCCTGATGGCTAAGGATGTTGAACAATTTCTTATGTGTCTTTCAGCCATTTTAGATTCCTCTATTGAGAATTGTCTATTTTGTTCTGTACCCCATTTTTTTTAATTTAATTTTATTTTATTAGGTCTAGTTAGGGAACAAGCTTATTTCAAGTCCCTTCTCCCTCTCCCTCCCCTCACCCCCAAACTTCCTCCCACCCCCAGCCCACCCCCCACCCCATCCACCCACCACTCCCCAGGCAGGGTAGGGCCCTCAACGGAGGCTCGGCAAAGTCCACCAAGTCTTCCTATGCTGATCCTGGGCCCTTCCCCATGTGACCAGGGCCAGAGTGCAACGCTTCGTATGGGATGCGCTCTCAAAGTCCCTTCTTGCACCAGGGAAAAATACTAATCCACTACCAGAAGCTCCCTGAAGTACAGAGGCCTCCTTATTGACATCCATGTTCAGGGGTCTGGATCAGTCTTGTACAGGCCTCCTGGACAGCATCTGGGGTCGATGTGCTCTCCCTTGTTCAGGCCAACAGTTCCTGTGGGTTTCTCCATCCTAGTACAGACCCCTTCGTTCTTCATTCCTCCCTCTCTTCAACTAAATTCCCGATTTCGGCTCATTGTATATCTGTGGATGTCTGTCTCTGTTTCCATCAGCCACTGGGTGAGGGCTCTAGGATGGCATAAAGAGAAGTCATCAATCTCATTTTAGGGGGAGGGTTTTTAGGTTATCCTCTCCACCATTGCCTGGATTGTCAGATCGTGTCATCCTTGTAGGTCTCTGGAGATCTCCCTGGTTCCTGATCCCTTCTCGGGCCTACAGTGGCTCCCTCTGATATCGTATCTCTCATCTTGCTCTCTTTCCTCTATTCTTCCCCCAACTCAATGTTTCTGCCCCTCCATTTCCTCTCCTCTTCTCCTCTTCTCTTGCTCTTATTGTAGCAGCTCCTCCCCCCCACCCTCATGCCCCCAATTAGTTCGGGAGTTCATGCCACTTCCATTCCTGGGGACCATTTAACCCTTAGAGTCCTTCATGTTTCCTAGTTTCTTTGGTGAAGAGCATTATATACTGGTAGTCTTTTGTTCTATGTCTAAAATTCATATATCAGTGAGTACATACCTTGTTTGTCTTTTTGTGACTGGGTTACCTCACTCAGGATGGTTTCCTCTAGTTCCATCCATTTGCCTGCGAATTTCAAGATTCCATTGCTTTTTTCTGCTGAGTAGTACTCCATTGTATAGATGTACCACATTTTCTCAATCCATTCTTCAGTAGAGGGGCATCTAGGTTGTTTCCAGGTTCTGGCTATTACAAACAATGCTGCTATGAACATGGTTGAACATATGTCCTTGTTGTAAGTACATGCCCTATTTGGGTATATACCCAAGAGAGGAATGGCTGGATCTTGAGGTAGACTGATTCCCATTTTTCTGAGCAACCGCCATACTGATTTCCAGAGTGGTCTTACAAGTTCGCACTCCCACCAGCAATGGAGGAGTGTTCCTTTTTCTCCACATCCTCTCCAGCATAGATTGTCATTGGTGTTTTTTATTTTAGCCATTCTGACAGGCGTGAGATGGTATCTCAGAGTTGTTTTGAGTTGCATTTCTCTGATGGCCAATGATTTTGAGCACTTTTTAAGTGTCTTTCAGCCATTTCAGATTCCTCTGTTGAGAATTCCCTATTTAGTTCTGCACCCCACTTTTTAATTTCGTTGTTTGGTGTTTTGGTGGCTAGCTTCTTGAGCTCCTTATATATTTTGGAAATCAGTCCTCTGTCAGATGTGGGATCGGTGAAGATCTTTTCCCATTCTGTGGGTGGTCGTTTTATCCTACTGACTGTTTCCTTTGCCTTGCAGAAGCTTCTCAGTTTCAGGAGGTCCCATTTATTAATTGCAGACCTCAATGTCTGTGCTTCTGGCGTAATGTTCAGGAAGTGGTCTCCTGTGCCAATTTGTTCAAGGGTAGTTCCCACTTTCTCTTCTAGAAGATTCAGTGTGGCTGGATTTATGCTGAGATCTTTGATCCATTTGCACTTAAGTTTTGTGCATGGTGACAGGTATGGATCTATCTGTAATTTTCTGCATGTCCGAATCCAATTGTACCAGCACCATTTGTTGAAGATGCTGTCTTTTTTCCATTGTATAGATTTAGCACCTTTGTCAAAAATAAGGTATCCATAGGTGCGTGGGTCGATATCAGGGTTTTCAATTCGATTCCATTGGTCTATCAGTCTATTTTTGTGCCAATACCAAGCTGTTTTCAGAACTATGGCTCTATAGTAGAGCTTGAAGTCGGGGATGGTGATGCCTCCAGAAGATCCTTTATTGTAAAGAGTTGTTTTGGCTATCCTGGGCTTTTTATTTTTCCATATAAAGTTGAGTATTGTTCTTTCAATGTCTGTGAAAAACTGTGTTGGGATTTTGATGGGGATTGCATTGAATCTGTAGATTGCTTTTGGCAGGATTGCCATTTTTACTATGTTAATTCTACCTATCCAAGAGCATGGGAGATCTTTCCATTTTCTGGTATCTTCTTTAATTTCTTTCTTTAAAGTCTCAAAGTTCTTATTGTACAGATCTTTCACTTTTTTGGTTAGTGTTACCCCAAGATATTTTATGTTGCTTGTGGATATTGTGAAAGGTGATGTTTCCCTGATTTCTTTCTCATTGGATTTATCATCTGTATATAGTAGGGCTACTGATTTTTTTGAGTTAATTTTGTATCCTGCTACCTTGCTGAAGGTGTTTATCAGCCGTAGGAGTTCCCTGGTAGAGTTTTTCGGGTCACTAATGTAGACTATCATGTCGTCTGCAAATAGTGAAAGTTTTACTTCATCCTTTCCAATTTGTATCCCTTTGATCCCCTTTTCTTGTCTTATTGCTATAGCCAGAACTTCAAGTACAATATTGAAGAGATATGGAGAGAGTGGACAGCCTTGTCTTGTTCCTGATTTTAGAGGAAACGCTTTGAGTTTCTCTCCATTTACTTTGATGTTGGCTATTGGTTTGGTATATATTGCCTTGATCATGTTTAGATATGTTCCTGTTATTCCTGTTCTCTCCAAGATCTTTATCATGAAGGGATGTTGGATTTTGTCAAAGGCTTTTTCAGCATCTAGTGAGATGATCATGTGGTTTTTCTTTTTCAGTTTGTTTATATAGTGGATTACATTGATGGATTTTCGTATGTTGAACCATCCTTGCATCCCTGGGATGAAGCCTACTTGATCATGGTGGATGATTTTTCTGATATGTTCTTGGATTCGATTGGCCAATATTTTATTGAGTATTTTAGCATCGATGTTCATGAGGGATATCGGTCTGTAGTTCTCTTTCTTAGTCATATCTTTGTGAGGCTTGGGTATCAAAGTGATTGTAGCCTCGTAGAAAGAGTTTGGTAATATCCCATCTGCTTCTATTGTGTGGAACAGTTTGAGGAGTACTGGAATTAGCTCTTGTTTGAATTTCTGGTAGAATTTTGCAGTGAAGCCATCTGGCCCTGGGCTTTTTTTGGTTGGTAAGCTTTTGATGACTGCTTCTATTTCATTAGGGGTTATAGGTCGATTTAAACTGCTTATATGATCTTGATTTAATTTTGGTAAGTGATATTTATCCAGAAAGTTGTCCATTTCCTTTAGGTTTTCCAATTTTGTGGAATACAGGTTTTCAAAGTATGACCTTAAGATTCTCTGGATTTCCTCAGTGTCCGTTGTTATGTCTCCCTTTTCATTTCTGATATTGTTAATTAGCATGCTCTCTCTCTGCCTTTTGGTTAGTTTGGCTAGAGGCTTGTCTATCTTGTTGATCTTCTCAAAGAACCAACTCTTTGTTTCATTGATTCTTTGTACTGTTTTCCTAGTTTCTACTTTGTTGATTTCGGCTCTCAGGTTGATTATTTCCTGGCGTCTACTCCTCCTTGGTGTGTTTGCTTCCTCTTGCTCTAAAGCTTTCAGTTGTTCTGTCAATTCTCTAATGTGACTTTCCTCCAGTTTCTTCATGTGAGCACTTAGTGCTATGAACTTCCCTCTTAGCACTGCTTTCAGGGTGTCCCATAAGTTCGGGTATGTTGTGTCTACATTCTCATTAAATTCTAGAAAGTCTTTGATTTCTTTTTTTATTTCTTCCTCAACCCAGGAATGGTGCAATTGGGAGTTATTCATTTTCCACGTAAATGTAGGTTTTCTGCAATTCGTATTGCTGTTGAATTCTAGCTTTAATGCATGGTGGTCTGATAAGATACAGGGGGTTATTTCAATACTTTTGTACCTGTGGAGGTTTGCTTTGCTGCCAACTATGTGGTCAATTTTGAGAAGGTTCCATGTGGTGCTGAGAAGAAGGTATATTCTTTTGTGTTTGGATGGAATGTTCTATAGATATCTGTTAAACCCAGTTGTGTCATAACTTCTTTCAGATCCTTTGTTTCTTTGTTAAGTTTCTGTCTAGTAGTTAAGTTCTGTCCAGTGGTATAAGGGGGGTGTTGAAGTCTCCTACTATAAGTGTGTGTGGTTTTATGTGTGGTTTGAGCTTTAGTAATGTTTCTTTTACAAAAGTGGATGCTTTCGTATTAGGGGCATAGATGTTCAGGATTGAGACTTCATCTTGATGGACTTTTCCTGTGATGAGTATGAAATGCCCTTCTTTATCTCTTTTGATTGCTTTCAGTTTAAAGTCTAATTTGTTAGATATTAGTATTGCTACCCCAGCTTGTTTCTTGAGCCCATTTGATTGGAAAAATTTTTCCCATCCTTTTATTCTGAGGTATCGCCTGTCTTTGAAGTTGAGGTGTGTTTCTTGTAAATAGCAGAAGGATGGATTCTGTCTTCGTATCCATTCTGTTAGCCTATATCTTTTTATGGGTAAGTTAAGACCATTGACATTCAGGGATATTAACGTCCATTGTTCATTGGTTCTTCTTAGTTTTGGATTTATTGTTGGTGGTATCATTGGGTGTGGATTTTGCCCTCCTGTTTCTTTTTGTGTTTGGTGAAATTCTATTAACTACTGCCAGTGTTTTTGTGAGTGTAGTTATGTTCGTTGGGTTGGAGTTTTCCTTCCAGAGCCTTCTGTAGTGCTGGATTTGTTGATATGTATTGTTTAAATCTGTTTTTGTCGTGGAATATCTTGTTTTCTCCATCTATAGTGATTGAAAGTTTTGCTGGGTACAGTAGTCTGGGTTGACATCCATGCTCCCTTAGTGCTTGTAGGGTATCTATCCAAGACCTTCTGGCTTTCAGAGTTTCCATTGAGAAGTCGGGTGTGATTCTGATTGGTTTGCCTTTATATGTTACTTGGCCTTTTTCCTTTGCTGCTCTTAATATTTTCTCTTTATTCTGTAGATTTGGTGTTTTGATTATTATGTGTCGGGGCGACTTCTTTTTGTGGTCCAGTCTGTTTGGTGTCCTGTAAGCTTCTTGTACTTTCATAGGCATATCCTTCTGTAGGTTGGGGAAGTTTTCTTCTATGATTTTGTTGAATATGTTTTCTGTACCTTTGAGCAGTGTTTCTTCACCTTCTTCTACACCTATTATTCTTAGGTTTGGCCTTTTTACGGTGTCCCATATTTCCTGGATATTTTGTGTTAGGGTTTTGTTGGACTTGAGGTTCTCTTTGGTGGATGAATGTATATCCTCTAGTGAGTCTTCAGTGGCTGAGATTCTCTCTTCCATCTCTTGAATCCTGTTGGATATACTTACATCTTTAGTTCCTGATCGTTTATCCAACCTTTCCATTTCCAACATGGTCTCATTCTGTGTTTTCTTTATTGTGTGTATTTCAGCTTTCATGCTTTGAACTATTTCAAGAGCTTCCTTCACTTGCTTGGATGTTTTTTCTTGGCTTTCTTTAGATTCTTTAAGAGATTTATTTATTTCTTGAATTTTTTGGTTTGTCTTTTCCTCCAATTCATTTAATTGTTTGTTTGCTTTCTCTTCTATTTCTTTAAGGGATTTTCTTGTTGCCTCTTTAAAGGTCTCTATCAACTTGCTGAGATAATTTTTGAGGTCCCTCTCATCTTCATGCTCTGTGTTGGGCTTTTCAGCTCTTGCCGGAGTGGAGTCCCTAGATTCTGGTGGTGTCATGTTGGTCTTTGTGTTGTTGAGTGAAATCTTATTCTGTCTTCTCCCCATATCTTCTTTTAGTGGGTGTGGGTGGGTTCTCTCTATCTCCACTTGTGGCCCAGTGGTGTGTGGGGGCTAGGAATTCCATGTCCACAACTCTAGATGATCTCGATGCTCCTGGTGGTCTCCTCGCTAGTTCCTAGTTTCTGGTCCTTTGGCGGAATGGAAGAGTGGGGTGCTACCAGATTTGGGGCACAGGGAGCTCCTCCCTGCCTGGGCTTGTCTGGCCCAAGCCGGCAGGCACAGGCGGGCATGGTGGAATGGGGGTGGTGGGGTGTTCTGGCCTGGGGTCGGGAGCGGACAGGAGCTCACTCACCTAGTTCCAGGTCAGTCTGCGGCTGCCCTGTACCCCATTTTTTAATTGGATTGTTTGATGTTTTGGAGAATAGCTTCTTGTGTGCATTGTATATTTTGGAGATCAGCCCTCTGTCAGATATGGGGTTGGTATATCTTTTCCCAGTCTGTGGGCTGCTGTTTTGTCTTGCTGACTGTGTCCTTTGCCTTACAGAAGCTTTTCAGTTTTAGGAGGTAACATTTATTAATTGTTGATCTCAGGGTCTGTGCTACTGATGCTTTGTTCAGGAAGTGGTCTTCTGTACCGATTAATTCAAGGGTATTTCCCACTTTATCTTCTAACATGTTCAGTTGACTGGGTTTATGTTGAGGTCTTTGATACATTTTGACTTAAGTTTTGTGCAGGGTGAAAGAAAGGCTTGGGTCTATCTGTAGGCTTCTAGATTTTTGCATCCAGTTATTCCAGCACCATTTGGTGAAAATGTTCTCTTTGTTCCAGTGTATATATTTGGATTGTTTGTCAAAAATCAGGTGTTTGTAGGTGTGTGGGTTAATTTCAGGGTATTCAACTGTATCCCATTGGTCTACCTGGCTATTTTTGTGCCAATACCAATCTGATTTCAGGACTATAACTCTGTGATAGAGCTTGAAGTCAGGGATGATGATGCCTCTAGAAGTTTCTCTATTGTACAGGGTTGTTTTGCCAATCCTGGGTCTTTTGTTTCCCATATAAAGTTGAGAATTGTTCTTTCAAGGTCAGTGAAGAATTGTGTTGGGATTTTGATGGGGATTGCATTGAATCTGTAGATTGCTTTTGGCAAGACTACCATTTTTACTATGTTGATCCTGCCTATCCAAGAGCATGGGAGATCTTTCCTCTTGTATCTTCTTTAATTTCTTTCTTTAGAGACTCAAAATTCTTACATTACAGGTTTTTCCCTTTTTAGGTTAGTGTTACTCCAAGATACTTTATATGGTTTGTGGCAATTGTAAAGGGTGATGTTTCTCTGATTTCTTTCTCCACCAATGTGTCATCCATATGTAGTAGCACTACAGATTTTTTGATTTATCCTGCCACTTTGCTGAAGGTGTTTATCAGCTCTAGGAGTTCCCTGGTAGAGTTTTTCGGGTCACTTATGTAGACTATCATATCATCTGCAAAATAGTGAGAGTTTGACTTCTTCCTTTCCAATTTGCATTCCCTTGATCTTCTTTTGTTGTCTTATTGCTCTAGCTAGAAATTCAAGGACAATATTGAAGAGGTATGGAGAGAGTGGATAGCCTTGTCTTGTTCCTGATTTTAGAGGAATTGCATTGAGTTTCTCTCCATTTAATTTGATGCTGGCTGTCAGCTTGATGTATATTGCTTTTATTATGTTGAGGGATGTTCCTGTTATTCATGATTTCTCCAGTACCTTTATCATGAAGGGGTATTGGATTTTTTCAAAGGCTTTTTCGGCATCTAGTGAGATGATCATGTGTTTTTTTTTTTTTTTCCCTCAGTCTGTTTATATGGTGGATTACATTGATGGATTTTCATATGTTGAACCATCCTTGCATTACTGGGATGAAGCCTACTTGATCATGGTGGAGATTTCTCTGATGTTTTCTTGGATTCCATATGCCAATATTATATTGAGAATTTTTGCATCAATGTTCATGAGGGATAATAGTCTGTAGTTCTCTTTCTTATTTGTATCTTTGTGTGGCTTGGGCATCAAGGTTATTGAAGCCTCATAAAAAGATTTTGGTAATGACCCTTCTGCTTCTATTGTGTGGAATACTTTGAGGAGAATTGGTATTGGCTATACTTTGAATTTCTGGCAGAATTCTGCACTGAAGCCATCTGGCCTAGGGCTTTTTTTTTGGCAGGAGACTTCTAATGACTGCTTCGATTTCATTAGGAGTTATGGGTCTATTTAAATTGCTTATCTGTTCTCTATTTAATTTTGGTAAGTGCAATCTGTCCAGAAAATTGTCCATTTCCTTTAGATTATCAAATTTTGAGGAATATAGATTTTCAAAGTATGACCTGATAATTCTCTGGATTTCCTCTGTGTCTGTTGTTATGTCCCCATTTTCATTCCTGATTTTACTAATTTGCATGCTCATTCTTTGTTGTTTGGTAAGTTTGTATAAAGGTTTGTCTATCTTGTTGATTTTCTCAAAGAACCAAATTTTTGTTATATTGATTCTTTGTATTGTTCTCCTAGTTTCCATTTTATTGATTTCAGCCCTCAATTTGATTATTTCCTAGCATCTACTCCTCCGGGGGTGTATTGGCTTCTTTGTTTTCTAAAGCTTTCAGTTGTGCTGTTAATTCTCTAGTGTGATTATTCTCCTATTTCTTCATGTGGGCATTTATCGCTTTGAACTTTCCTCTTAGCACTGCTTTCAAAGTATCCCATAGGTTTTGATATGTTGTGTCCTTATTCTCATTCAATTCTAGGAAATCTTTATTTTCTTTTTGTATTTCTTCCTGGACCCATGAATTGTGCAATTGGTTGTTACTTAATTTCCATGAGGTTATAGGTTTTCTGTAGTCCTTGTTGTTGTTGAATTCTAATTTTAAAGCATGGTGGTCTGATAAGACACAGGGGTTATTTCAATTTTTTTGTTATCTGTTGAGGTTTGCTATGTTGCCAAATATGTGATCGATTTTAGAGAAGGTTCCGGATGGCACTGAGAAGAAGGTAAATTGTTTTGTATTTGAATGGAATGTTTTATAGATATCTGTTAAGTCCAATTGTGCCATAACCTCCATTATTTTCTTTTGTTTCTTTGTTAAGTTTCCGTCTGCTGTTCCTGTTCAGTGGTGAGAGTAGGGTGTTGAAATCTCCCACTATAAGTGTGTTTGGTTTTATGTGTGATTTGAGTTGTAGTAATGTTTCTTTTACAAATGTATTTGGGTCATAAAAGTTCAGAATTGAGACTTCATCCTGATGGATTTCTGATGGATTTCTCCTGTGATGAGTAGGAAGTGATCTTCTTCATCTCTTTTGACTGATTTTAGTTTAAAGTCCAATTTTTTGGATATTAGGATTGCTATCCCCACTTGTTTCTTGGGTCCATTTGATTGGAACGTCTTTCCCCAACCTTTAATTCGTAGGTACCATCTATGTTTGAAATTGAGGTGTGTTTCTTGTATGAATGTATTCTGTCTTCTTATCCATTCTGCTAATCTGTGTCTTTTTGTAGGGGAGTTAAGAGCATTAATATTAATGGATATTAATGACCATTGATTATTGTTCATTCTTGTTTGTTTTTGATTTGGTGATGGGGGCAAAATTATGTGTGGGATTCTATCCCTTTTTCCTCTTTGCTGTTGTTTTATCTATTGCCAATAGATAAAGTGGGTTTATCTATTGCCTGTATTTTTCTGGTTGTAGTTAACTTCCTTGGGTTGGAGTTTTCCTTCCAGAAGTTTCAGTTGGGCTGGATTGATGGGTATGTATACTTTGAATCTGGTTTTGTCTTGGGATATCTTGTTTTCTCCATCTATATTGATTGAAAGCTTTGCTGGGTATTGTAGTCTGGGCTGGCATCCATGGTCTCTTAGTGTAAGTAGAATATCTATCCAGGACCTTCTGGCTTTCAGAGTTTCCATGAAAAGTCAGGCATGATTCTGATAGGTTTGCCTTTATAGGTTACTTGAACTTTTTCCTTTGCTGCTCTTAATATTTTCTCTTTCTTCTGTATGTTTGGTGTTTTTATTATTATGTGGTGAGGAGACCTTGTTTTGGTTCAGTCTATTTGCTGTTCTATAGGCTTGTATTTTCATTGGCATGTCTTTCTTTAGGTTGGGAAAGTTTTCTTCTATGATTTTGTCGAATATGTTTTCTGTGACTTTGAGTTGGATTTCTTCACCTTCTTCTATACCTATTATTCTTTGCTTTGGTCTTTTCATGTTATCCCATATTTCCTGGATATTTTGTGTTAGGGATTTGTTGGACTTAAGGTTTTCTTTGGTTGATGAATCTATTTCTGCTAGTGTGTCTTCAACTCCTGAGATTCTCTCTTCCATCTCTTGTATTCTGTTGGTTATGCTTAATCTGTAGCTCCTGATGTTTACCCAGCTTTTCTATTTCCAGCATTCAGATTTTGCTTTCTTTATTGTCTCTATTTCAGTTTTTAGGTCTTGAACTGTTTCCTTGAATTATTTGTTTATGTCTTGCATGTTTTAGTTTGTGTTTTCTTCCATTTCTTTAAGGGATTTTCTCATGTCCTCTTTGAGGTCCTCTATTTTTCTGAAGATGCTTTTAAGGTCATTCTCTTCTGGTTCATCTGCATCGTGATGTTCAGGTCTTGCTGGTGTATGGTTCCTAGTCTCAGGTGGTGTCATATTGGGTTTTCTGTTGTTGAATGTGCTTTTACTTTGTTCTCTTCTCATCCTTTCTTCTGGTGGGTGTAGCAGGAGTTTCCTGCTCTCCTGGTGGGTATGGGACCAAGGTTCTCTTCTGATAGTTGCAAACAGATCCAATACTCTGATGTCTGTCCTCTTCTCGTGGATGGAGGTGTTGCTGTTATCTGGGCATCATCGTCAGTGTTCGGGTGTGCCAGGTCCTGCCGGACCAGCAGTTGGAGGCAGAACTGTCACTGGGCCTTGGTGTGCCCAATCCTTCCACCGATCTCGGACCAGCGTGCAGGTCGCTGATGTCAGATGACTCTGAGCAGTGATGAACAGGAATCGGAAACAGCTCCTGGCCTACATGGGCTCGTGGATGGAGGCAGGACTGCCTCCGGGTGCTAGGTGTTTCTGATCCCGCCAAACTAGGTCTGGTGCGCAGGTCGCTTGTGTCAAAACTTTTCCATTGTTCTTATTTCATCTTCTTTACTTATTTACTTTTCTAACAAGGAAGTTGATAATGCTCCATACAAACTTATGGAATTAACCCTTTATATTCTCAGTGCCAGGTATTTACCTCTAAGATTGACTTTAAAGTTCTAATTTTATGCACTGAATCATCTATATGCTGCATAGTCGTATGCTGCACACCTTACCTATAATCAGGAAGGATTAGGTACAGATTATTTCTTAGCCCGCATGTATGTCTTCTGTTGCCCTAAGTAAGAGAAAAATTAAAACATATCATCATCCAGAAACACATTCTGTTTCCAATTATCATAATCTGTTTTAGATGTAATCAATCCTAAGATGAATGTATGGGAACATAAGCACCCACGTTCTAAGTATCTGAAAGTGTCAGTAAGTACTAGAGCAATGTGCCACCTGCTTCCTGTGCCTGCCCAGGAATGCAGAACAATGAAAACAAATTGGGAAAATTTCCATTCCCAGAATATTTATTTGTAAGACACAGTGAGTATGTCTTACTCACTCTCTACAAGGTTGAAATAAAGGATAAGTTCTTATTGGACCCATATTCTTATTATGAAGTTTTATAGCTCAAGCTGGTTCATAACTGACCTTGTAACCCAAGCAGGACTAAGGTTATCAACAAACAGTCCTGCTGCTTCAGCTTTGTGAAAGTTGAAGTTACAGATATGAGCAATTCCATCCACTTAAAAGATTGCATTTAAGCACCAAAGCTGTAGGGAAAAAGAAGTGACTGGAGTGCATATAGGCTTTAAAGTGGCAAAGAATTCAAATTAGTTTGTACCAAGACCAATTACTTTGGTGTGTACAGGGATATTCCTTTCATTATATGTGCATTTATTTGGTAGGAGTGTGTATGTCAGAGAGAGGGAGACATGTGTGTGCCACAACATTTGTCTAGAGGTTAGAAAATAACTTGCCAGAATCAATTCTCTCCTACTAAGGTGTCTCTGGGATCAAACTCATATCATTAGGTTTGGTGGCAAGGGCTTCTATCCATAGAGGCTTCTTGACATCCCAGAAGCACATTCTTGTATCATATGTAGTTAATTGACTTCTTAGCCTCACTGCCTTCAGTCCTCAAAGGAATGATGCCGTTGTTCATGTGTGTTCTTTATGGTTCTGAGCAAAGGTTATACTAGGAAAGATGTGGGTGAGGACACTAGGGAATGCCTCATTGGGCACTCTGACAAGAACTGGGAATCAAGCCAGCTGTTCACCAGAAACTATCTGACAAATGAGAGGGATAGAATGTCTCACACGCACAAATTTACAGAGCAAGATGTTTGGTGCTGTGCTGGAAATGTGAGTTGTCAGGGAAATTCCACTCATGTTACAATTTCTGCTGTCAAACCAGAGCATGAAAAGGAGTGGCTTAAGGTAAAAGAAAAAAAAAACATACATATGGAGGAATCAAACAGAAGTAAATGGGAGATTTAGGGATGTTGAATAAATCAGCATTCGCTACAGTAAAGGAAAAAAATGAGGAGAAAATGGAGAGTTGTGACACAGCGAAACAGAATCTCAGTAAAGAACACAGTATAGCCCAAAATGCAGTCTGTATATTTCATGTAGAGAGGAAAGGAATGTATGAATCAAGAATATGCTTTGTAACCTAATGTGTATCTTTCCTATCATTGTATGGCTTGATGATGTCACCATCATAAAGGTCAGACATGTGTTGAAGTATCCTAAGGGCAACAACAAAGGTTTAGTATAGTGTCTTTGCAATTAGGAAAGACTCTCTACCCATTCATACACATGGAACATCTATCAGTTTCTAGAGACGTTTTCTTCTAGTAACAAATGAAATAGAGACAACCTCCTGAGGATTGCAGGAGGATTGGATTTGCTTTTTAGGTAACACATGTGTGCTATCCTTTTAGTTATCTCACTCATCATGTGGTGCTATATGCTATACCTTAAAAGCAAATCATGGTGTAACATGTAATGGAATCCTTAACTGAAAAAACTAATGATAGCCACATCTACTCTATCAACATAACCTTATTTCTAAGATCATTCATGTAATTATGGTAAAAGTTTCTTAAGACCCCGTTCCTATTATTTAAACATTCTGTATCAAACATAAAATTTTATTGAAACTGTTATATAAATTCATCAGTCTTGATTCTGATTGACAGTGTCTATGTTCATAATGAGGTTTCAAATTTACACTCTATAGCAATTTGTACCAGGTCAGATTCCATAGTATGGCACTCTGTTTTGCATTACAGTATGTTTTTCAGCATCTCTGACTTCTAATTGTTATGAATACAGTGGCTTTTTATTTTTTAAAGAATACAGGGGCAGCAAAATATATAAACATATAAAATAAAGGGATAAAATGTAGGGATGTTAGTCATTGAAACCTATATTGTGAGAAATAGGAGAAACAACACAATTTTATTTTTTCACTAAAATAATGAAGAAAGAATGGACAGGGAAAGGAAATGGAGGAGAGGGATCAAAAGAGATGAGATGGAGAGAAACTTGGAAATTATTAGAACAGAGTGCTGCCTAACGGGGCTAAGTTTACTGTTGTATAAACTTTTGCTTGTGATTAATAGTTTTTATAACTGTGTGCATTTAATACATCTGGGGTGAATTGCTTTAGCCAATTCATTGCAGGCACAGTGTTAGAATAAATAAGTTTAACATCCTTATACTAGGACAGGGTATATGAAATGCTTTCTATAGCAAGATATGCATCTGTAGCTGACAAAGAAAGAAAAAGCTGTATAGACTTGTATGCTATCCCTACAGACTCTGGATGGAGTTCAGAAAAGCAAGACCTACATGCCAGTTCTGCCTCTCAATTCTGGAGATATGGGTGTATGCTAAGTGGCTTTCTAAGTAGGTTCTGGAGATATAGAAGCACATCCACTATGCCTTCCTTCCAATCATAGAATTTCAAATTTTCGAAGGGCTTGGCTTCTGTTTCCTGTGATGCTTACTAAAGTTTCCAGAATGACTTTATATAATATTATGAAACATGATCATGAAGCTTATCTTTATGAGAAAAGAATTAACAGAAGAAACTATCAGGCTACTAGATAAGGGGTGATTCTAGACAGTGTTGCCAGGGGTTTCAGCACTGAAGTTATACAAATAAGTCTGTCTTTATTGATCATAAGAAGCAATACTTACTTGTAAGTATTTTCAGCCACTATTTCACACCATAAAAAACATCTCCCATCAGTACTAGCTATTTCATATCTTTGTAGTGTAGAGTCAAATATTGATGACTACAAATACTTGGCTTTAGAACTGTGTCCACATTCCCCTGATAATACAGTTCAGTTGGTAAAGAGTTTACATAGCATGCACAAAGATTAAAGCATATGTGGTGACACATGCTTGTAATCCCAGCTTTAGAAGGTGAAGAAAAAAAGATCAGAAGTCCGAGGTCATCTTAAGCTAAATAGTGCTTTCAATACCAGCCTTGGCTACATGAGACATGACTCAAAAATATTTTTACATACCTCTTGCACAATTGTTCCCACACAGTATAATATTTTTCTGCTAGATTAGTTTATCATCGAAATGGAAGGAAAGGGAAAAGAGAGGATCAGGTGCAGGTATTTGTACTTAAGAAATCACGTATAATTTAGGAATGATATTGGGGCAAGATGGTTGTCTGGACAATGAATAGGACTCAATAGAAAGCTTCTGGTTCTGAGCTTGATCATTCTCACAGTCTCTCTGCCACATCTATTTCCAAGGATAGAAAGAAATTTAAATGTAAACTATGAACTAGTGAGAGAACTTGCTATTCTATGCTCACCTTCCCATCTTAATATATTTTTTCAGCTGCAGGATATGTTACAGACATCAAGATAAGTCCGAAGAAAGTCAATTTGATGACTGAGCCACAGTTTTTCAAATTTCTTAAACAGAGCATCAACCTGCTATGATTATGATATATTTCAAAATTTGTTTAAAATCACTATGTATTTTTACAATGCAGTAGCAAAACTATAAAATTGACACAAAAGGTTGTTAATCACGGATTTGGATTTCCCATTTTTTTTTTGTCTTCCTGGTGTAGTTTTTTCCAAAAGCCATTGCATAGTAAATATTTGTAGCACTGAACTACATTTTATGCATTACCCTGATAATGGGCACAAATTTAACATTTCTGAAGCATTAAGTATATTCAGTGCATCCTAAACAAATGACAGCCTGTATTTTGCATATGTTTATGCCTCCCAAGACCCTAGAGCTATGTAAGCACACACTGAATACTAGATGGCTCAACAGTGATCTCTTAAATTACATCAGAATAATTGACCCATTCACAGTACTAGATTGCTTCACATAGCATTGAAGCCTATGGTGTAGCAATCACCTTGTGTGATGGGACATCATGTACTCCAGGACAAATGGTTTACAAAACCCTCAAAGGTTAAGGCTTGTCATTGCCTGAATATGCCTATTGTGTTTCAGTAATTGCCACTTAGTATTTGATTTAATGAGCGCTTAGGAATAAAGAATGTTTCTATATAGACATGGCTGTTATGCTAATTTTTACTATACCCTTCTTTCTCTTTCCAAATTGCATTTACAAACCTCCATTTTCTGTTATAGAATGACTCTCACTCCCCTTCTATGCTTTCTGCATACATTCACCAGTCTCAGTAGCCTCATTGAAAACAACTACAGTAAATTATAGGCTTGCTAGTTAACTAGCGTGTCCTGTTGAGATCTAAAGATGCAAATTCTATTGTAAAGACAGGGTAAAATAGATGCCTGTCTTCCCTACATTTCAGGTTGCCCAATTTTCTTTACAGAGCACTGTTTCTGTGGAATTTGTTAAGTTTTTCTAATTATGTGGCTCTTGGAGGGAACCTTAGTGTGCACATTTATAAACACCTTGGTGTTTTCTCTCAAGTTTTAGCTAGAAAATGTGCTAAGGGCTTGTCTAAAATGCTCACTGATGTTAGAAAGTTGGAGGGTGTGTAAGGGTTTCTTTTATCCCATCAAGCCTTCAAATTCTAGAAAGGCTTCAGGGAATTCTAGTCAAAGTAATCACTGTCGACTTCTTATGGAAACTGAAATACTAAATTCTGGACAAATTAGGCATCATTCCGCTATTATCTATTCTTTCATTTCTATTGTTAAGTTGGTCTTGTATACTTCCACAAACTGGAAGACCTAGTATCCCAAATTAAATTTCCTTATCAATATTTATAATGATATTTTTGTACAGGTTACATTTAAATATTAGCAATTCTTTCTCAACAGTAAAAGATCATGGATTTTCTTGCTACACACACTGTGTGTGTTTGTGTGGGAATGAAACTGAATGAAGGCAAATTAAAATGCTAAAACAGACTTTTGACTAGTTTTTGTCACTCTAATCACCAAGTTTCTTAGTGTCAGGTTAAACCTATTCTCTATATTTGATCTAACTGGGACCAGCAGTCAAAGGCAATGGGATCTATGGATAAAGTATATTGCTTTCTAAAAATTATGTGCATTCTACAAAAACTGCAAGAGTAGTAGGCTCTTCTGTTAGGATAAAGATTGAACAAACTCTTCTAGACTCTGACCCAGGCCCTTTGTTGAAACTCTTTTCCCTTCTCCTTCACTGCCATTGCCTAATCAGTTACCCCTTTTCGCCTGTACCTTGGTATCCAGGGCAAGGCACTTTCTGAAGATAATTTGGTTGTCTGCACAAACAACTCCAAAAGAAAGAAACTACAGACTGGAACCTAACTCCCTGAGACTGTATTAAATGCTCATTTTTTCAAAAACCCTACTCAAACTCAAGTATCTCCTCTGCATTTGGCAGAAACACCTTTACCACTGGAGAGTGTCTGGCCTTTCTGTTTGAAATAAATAGTCCTGTCTGTCGAGACCAGTCTGTAGTCTCTTGTATCACCTGTCCCCATTAGGCTGCCTCAGAAATCTAACACTGTAGGCCACAGTTTTGAAGCACCAGGGGCTTCTCAGGAAAAAGAAAAAAGAATATTTATGACTTACCATTTGAAATCTGATCAAATCACTTCAAAATCCTATAGAAGCAATTTTGAAGAGTATTCATAATTGATAACATAGACAGTGCTTCAGTTGGAGAAATTTCTTCATTTTAATAAACTACAACACAGCTAGAGATAGTTCCTTAGTAGTATTGAGAAAAATTTTATCTTCTTTCCAATGTTTATTTTTTGTTGATATTTGAGGTGACTTTCTGAATGACTTAAACAGGCAACCTATTCATAGCATCATCAAATGAGAATCTGAAAACCAAGAAATCCCAAATAGCTCTAGTATTAACTGACAACTCTGCCAAATTCTAGAATCTGAGGCCTGAAAGCACTGTGCAAACAGTCACCAAAATTATAGTATGACTTACCTTTGAGGTGTAATAACTTACTGAACCCTAGGAAAAAATATTTAGGATACATAATCAGGCATTAGCAATAGAGAGATTAAGATGCCATTGGCAGGTAACATTAAAAAAATAACCTGATCAAGTGTCTTTCAAAGAATTAAAGAATAGCGAGACATCAATTTTATGTCAGTTCACACAAAAAATTGTACTATTGAAAAGATTTACAAAATTGCAAAGGATGATAAAAACAATTTATTGATCCTATAAAAAGGTGTTTTCTCAATATTCCATTCCTAACTACCACTTTTTGCATTCCGTGCTGTGGAAGATTTTGTAAGGTAAATGATTCTTAAGGGGATTACATACAAGACCTAAGTATTCCTTGCTTTTCAATTTTCAATTGATTGTTAAAATAGAGAACACACCTCTCTCCTTGGTGAAGTGAGATGGCAAACTTGTAACGTCACTGCATGAAAACAGCAGCCAAAGAATGAAAACACTCCCCCCTGTACCTGAAGGAAGAATCAGATAGGTCTCAGGCCTTACTTTCTCTCAATCTGTATGTGTCTGAATGAAACCTTAACTGACAGTGACAGAACAGAGATCAGAGAAGCAAGGACTAGGGACAGTGTGAGTAGCATGCCTTCCACAGAACCCTGGCTCTCAATAAACTCAATAGAGGATTCATCTGTGGCTAGCCTA
This sequence comes from Cricetulus griseus, assembly GCF_003668045.3. Lineage (NCBI taxonomy): Eukaryota > Metazoa > Chordata > Mammalia > Rodentia > Cricetidae > Cricetulus > Cricetulus griseus. The sequence goes on from NC_048598.1 coordinate 110,124,880, forward strand.
GTACTTATAGTGGCCCAATGGTTTAGAACTTTATTTAACATGGAATTTGTTTCAGATATTTGTGTTCCCAGTCACAAATCACATTAGCAAGAGCGTTTTCAGTAACTCTTACCTTTATTCTCTTGTTTCTTTCATATTTTCACTCCCATGATGACCTTTCTTGGCATAAGGATTCCTCTCCAAACCTTATACATTGCCCAGTACTTTCAAGTACAATTTACACTAAGTAGTCACTCTGGGGTATTTGACAAATGAGCAGAATTCATCAGTAGTCTCACAAATGCCTAGGTGAATATTTGTCTTCTTTTAGGATCATGGGTATTGAATTAGGACTAACTTCAATCAGAAATGACCTCTCCTTATTGTTATTAAATTATTAGATTTCCTATTAGCTTATACTTGTATTTACTAACTGTGGGTGGGTATGTTGCTTTGCTGGTCAAGGTTTGGGCCAGGTTTCCAGGTTCTTGGTCTCTTTTGCAAACACTGAAAATGAAAATCTCACAAGATTTCCAAAAGAAGAGTGATAACTTTTTTTCTGAGTGAAGCACTAGTGGATCATATGGATTGGCACTGTGCCACAGGAGGAGACTTCTCAAGCAACCCCATTTCTTTTCTTTTTTTTTTTATTAGTTCAAATTAGGAACAGGCTTGCTTCACATGTCAATCCTTTCTCCCTCTCCCTCCCCTTTCCCCATACCCTCCCCCTAACTCCCCACCTGCCCCCCACCCCATTCACCCTCTACTCCCCGGGAAAGGTAGGGCGCTCAATGGGAGCTTCCCAAAGTCCACCACATCATCTTGGGCTGGGCCTAGGCCCTCCCCCATGTGCCCAGGCCAAGAGTGCATCCCTTTACGTGGGATAGGCTCTTAAAGTCCCTTCTTACACCATGGAAAAATACTAATCCCCTACCAGGGGCCCCCTAGAGTTTGGAGGCCTCCTAATTGACATCCATGTTCAGGGGTCTGGATAAGTCCTGTGCTGACCTCCCAGACAGCAGTATGGGGTCCATGTGCTCCCCTTGTTCAGGCGAGTTGTTTCTGTGGGTTTCACCAGCCTGGTAATGACCCTTTGATCTTCATTCCTGTCTCTGCAACTAGGATACAGAGTTCAGTTCCGTGTATATCTGTGGCAACCCATTTTTTGTGGCTTCCCTTTATGGAGTTCAAGAACAGGAACATGGTTTCTAAAGGACATCAATTAGGTATGTGTACTTTGAATTGCGGGTTAGACTATATATTCATTTTGATGTTGAGCATGTACCTTCTGAACTTGTACCTTTATATAATGTATCTGATTTTAATCATATGCATGACTTCATACATACAAATTTAAGATTAAAAAGAAAGGGAGGAGATTATCCTAAAAGTTCACTTGAAAGACATGATTTTCCCTACTTTCCATTCTAACCCAAACCAGTTCAAACTGGATCAACTTACCTATTCTTGGTCACAGATAGGTTGGGAATCCAGGTGAATAGAAAGTGTCTATACTTGATTGTTACTGGGATGGAGAACCTATACTACTGTTCATAATTGGGTCTTTGAGATGTCCTATGCAGACATTTTATGGGTGTTCTAAGGCTGTTAGGTCCATTGCTTGAGAAGGGTTCTGTGTGTTTAGTGTGTGCTAATGAAGAAACTAGGCTTCTAAGTGCATTATTCCAAAACCGAGCGTGTGGATAACCAAAATCAAATGAGGTTCCTGGTCCCACCCTTCCCTCTACAGCTTCAGTTCTGTTCTTATTCCTTCCATGGTAATACTGTTCACTCCTTCCTCCCTGAAATTCCTTTGCATCTTTATTACATTTTTTTTACCACTTCCACAAACAATCTTTGAATTCTCTGAGTAATCACACAAGTGAGAAACCATTCCAAATATTTTATCTTGAACTCTTAAAATAAATTGCATTACAAGAGAAGAGTGGTATTAAGAATATTGAGAACTTTACATTTACTTTGGTCAGCTAAAGGGGACAGAATATGCTGGGAGCTCATGGATTCTCTTGAGAAGGGGAAATAAAATATATTTTAGTGGTGGACTCTGAGCAGGTGGGGACAGGAGGAATCAGGTGAGGTGCAGCTGGGAGGAAACGAGTGTGGGGAGAGATGATGGGGACTAGGGGGCATTTGGAAACCGAGTGCAGTAGAAACTTCATGGAATCTATGAGGATGATCCCAGCAAGGACTCATAGAAATGGGACGTGCTGAATCTCAACTGGCCATCTCTGTATACAGGCAAGGCTTCCAGTGGCAGGTTTGCATTGCATTCTGTTCATCTGTTAGCCAAGGGAGTCTACAGTTGGTTTCTCTGTGTAAACTGACAGCTGAGCCCTATTGTGGAGGACAACTTCCACAAAGCTTGAGAATGCCCTAGAAGAAAGGGCCAAAAGACTGTGTCAGTGGGATTGGTGAACAGCAGGATAGTATGGCTCTCAGAATCAATTAAGCAGGGCACATATGGCCTCACAGAGACTGAACTGGCTAACAAAGGGTCTGCACTGGTCTGCACCAGATCCTCTGAATGTATTTTGTGGCTGTTAGTTTGGGGTTTTTGCGGGACTCCTAATAGTGGGAGCTGGTGTCTCTGATTCTTTTGCCTGCTTTTAGGACTGTTTTTCTCTTGTTGGGTTGCCTTGTCCAGCTTAGGTCTCAGGGCTTTTGCCTTGTGTTAGTGTATTTTGTTGGTTTTGGTTGTTGTCTCTTGGAGGCCTGCTTTTTTCTGATGAGAGACAGATGGGGATAGGAGAGCTGGCACAAGGGGGAGCTGGGAGGAATAGAAGGAGAAACTGATCAGATTTGAGAAAGGAATCCATTTTCAATTAAAAAATGCAAGGGCCATTTATATAAAAATAAATATATGTATATATACAGAAAAAGAAAATGAAGGAAAGGGAAAAAGAGGAAAGAAAAAAAGAAAGAAGCCACTAGTATTGTAGGCATGCAAGGCAAAGCCTAATGAATCTTAGAAAACCACAGCTTTTGATAATTAGACCCTTGAAAGCTAAAGGGTCCTTCTTAGTTACATTAATATAATTGAATAAAGTTGCATGGGAAATAGTAAAATCATGGACAATGAAACTAAATCACATAGAAATAGATCTATTTTTCAGTAACAGTCACTATACTCCCAATCCACACAGATGAATACCTCAGTTTCCCTTTCAGACATTTCTTTCTTTTTTTCTTAAGTAGATAACAAACTGGTCATTTCTGGGGAGAACTCAGAGTAAACTAGATCATTTCTTAGGAGTGCAGACTCGGTGAGATAGAAGTATTTAACCTGGGTGCAAGAATGGAATCTGGATCTGTTAAGTGGAGTTCCTTTCTACTCTTACTCATCTGGACATTTGGAGCTTCTGTATCTATATATGAACTAAGACCACATCTCTCTTAATGATAATAGGATCACAACTTTTCTTGACACACTGTAGTTTTCCTGTAATGACTTTAGCATTTTACTTTTATCTCAGAAGCTTTAAATAATGTAGCATGTTTCTCCATTTTTATTATAAAATTTCTTATTACAACAAGTCAATACTATTTATAGTATGAGTTATGTTGAACCATATGAGAATTACTATGCTCTAGTTGATTTGTCTAACACAAAACAAATTTCATAACTATCAATGCAGTACAAATAGAAAAACAAATTTTCTACTGTATATTTTTTCTGACAGAAGATATCAGTATTTTACACGCAAATGCATTGACCATCAATCCATGCATTAAGAAAATATTTATAAAGAATATTCAATATGCAAAATGTTAAGAGATATGACCCTAGATATTATACAAACATGTTTATTTCCTTGTATTATTTAAGCCCAAATGAAATACAAAGAAAGAAGTCTAAATGATTTTATCATTTAAATGCTATGTAGGGAACCCTTAAGTACTTCAGTACTGTGTGTCAAATACAGGTATGTGACAATAAAAAGACATCAGTGACAGTTACCTTTCTTCTGAAATATTAGACATTCCTGAGTCTGATAAAAACAAAAATTTTCTTCTGTGATCAACATTTTAAAAAATTGCAGTGCTGAAAGATTTATATTTAACATTACCATCTATTGAAGAAAAATCTTCTCTTATGAGGGTTAAGCAATCCACAGGTCTCATTCAGGAAAACTTCCTAGCTCCATCTATTTCACTGAAAAATTCATGATTTTATTTCTCTTAACAAATGAATAGTATTATATTACACACATATACCACATTTTCTTTATTCATCAATTGGCAAACATCTAGGCGGTTTCCAATTTCTGGCCGTCATAAATAGAAAGCAATGAACATGGATGGTCAAGAAATAAATGATGAGTGTCTTCTCCTTTCTCCAATACTTGAGGACATGTGCTGTCATTTGTTTTGTTGATCTTGGGTATTCTGAAAGAAATTAGACAAAATCTCAAAGTTTTTTAAGCACCCCACCCTAAATAAGATGTCTCTATCAAACCCCTTCCCTTAAGGCTTAGGGATCTATGTAAAAGTGGATGTTAGTAGACAGAGTGATTATGAGAGTCAGAAGTTATGGATAACACCAAAGAACCAGCATCTTTCAGATACAACAGGTCTGATACACATGAAGTCATACAGACTACGATAGAAAGCACAAGACCTACACAAGTTCAAAACAGATAAAATCTCTAGGAAAATGAATATGAAGAACCACCTCTAACCAGGAAAGTGCAACTCTCTGGGAAAAGAAAAATCAGTATTCTCAAATGAAATGTTACTGGCTATATCAACCATAGTACATACAGGGCAGGCCTCATGTCCAATAGTACTTGGACAACATAAATGGGATCTATATTTCCTTATATGCTTTCTGTGTTTTTTAATCGTTTGGGGTTCTTTGTTTGTTTTGCTTTGCTTTGGTATTTTTGTCTTTATGTTTTGTTAGTTAATTTTTTCTTTCTTTTAGAGAGAAAGAGCAAGAGAGAGGTATGTCGATAGCTTCTATGGCTTGTGGCTAACTTTGCTTTGTGAATCTCCAGGCAAGCTTTAATAAATCATAATTATCAAACTCAAGCTGTTGTTTGTTAGTTGCCTCAACAATTAAGATGAGGAGATGTGGAAAATGGACAAAAATCTGAGTCCAAGGCCCAACTCTTTTTCTATTTTTTGTAAGGTATCCTGTCTTTCTGGACCTCAGTGTCCTCATTTGAAATATAAAAACATCCAACATTTTATGTTGCTGAGGAATAACAGTTTAACTTGCAAGTCAATACAAAAGAATTTGACAATGAACAAAATAAAATGACATGTAAGATATTAATATTGTACATAATCTTGAAACTGTCTATCCCCAAACTATGAGAGAAAATACAATGTGTTATATTGCTTTTTCACAAAGAAAAATACATTATTGTATCCTTTTCCACTATGTGACTTCACAGGTTTTAATTTTAATCCTTTTGTATAACACTTTGAACCCTGTGGATATTATATAATTACTTCCAAATGACCTCTTATTAAATGTTACTTTTAATCACCTTGCAGAATGAATTGAAAGCAGAATACAGTAGGACAAGCTTGATAAAAAATGGGTTTTTTAAATGTCTCCTAGTCAGCTAGATTATCCTTGAATTTGTGAACTATAAAAGCTTCATTTCTTTAGAGAGAAGCTAGTGTTCAATGAGGTTTTCTCTATACAGTAAAAGTTTTGAAAAAAAATCTTCTCAGAGAACAATAATTTTGTTCATGATTTGACCTTTCTTTCAAACACCTATGACTGGTAAATCTTCTGAGTTTTAGGGGAAAAATGAAGTCTGTTGAACAGACCCTTCATTACCCTTTAAAACAAAAGAAAGGACAGAGGTAACATGAAAAAGTGTTACATGAAATACACCCTATCCAAGGGCAGATCATTAAGAATCTGTCTGCACATAAGCATTTACTCTCACAATCCATGAGAAACATCCTTTCCTTTTGCAGGGCTTTTCTATGCTAACTGATGCTGCCTTTCCCAAAACTGTGTGGATGAGCTCAAGTTAGACTCATGACATAGACTTATTCCTGGAAAAACCTAACTTGCTCCTCAATGAACTATGGTCTCTGATCTTTGAATAATAACATCTTTTGTTTTTGCTATTCAAGGGAAATGTGGAGTAATAAGGCAGTTGTTCAGATGTTTGCTTTTTTAGGTGAAAATTAGAGATAACTTGTAACCATCTAGGAGTCATATTTTCTAAGTTCTAGTATCTTTTGGATATCAGGGCTAGATATCAGCAGTCTTTCAAATATTTTGTCATTAACATTATGACTTTGAAATTAGAAACTGATATCTCACCAACAATGAAAGGGATAATGGGTAACATATAAATTAGAAATGGATAACCTATCATCAATTCAATGTTAAAACTCTATGACTCCATCTGTTGTCTCATGTGAGATGTAGATAGATTTCTTCTACTACACCTCTTGTGTATTGACAGGTTTAAAAAGCAAAGCTCTTAGAACATCAACTGGACAAAGACATACTCCACACCTGCTGGTTGTTTTCATCAAATTTATTAAAGGTTGAAAATGAGGAATGTTTTTAGAGTGGCTTGCACTGAAACTGAGCACAAAATTGCTAGTCTTCTTAAGATTCGTTAATTTGTGGTAATGACAACTACATATATTCTTCTTCAATCCAGTAGAGCTGTAAAGATGCTGTATTCTAGTTAATGAAATTATCTCTGTAGACTTAAATAATATTCTTTATAGGGTTGGAGAGATGGCTCAGCCTTGGATGTCTAAAGCTCTCAACTAAATGTGATTAATTAGAATTTATATATATACAAATTCTACAAAAAATTCTTTATGCATTTATAGTAATACAATGCAGCAATCTGTGATACCTCAGAGTCAACATTCAAAAATATTATACAAATTTCTCTATTCTAATAGAAATATATAGTATGATGGTTCAAAGATTGTTCACTAATGTAATTATTCCTATCTATTGCTGAATACAAAATTTTACTATGCTCAGTAGTCTTAAACATTACTATTCGGGTATCTTATTGTTTCTGTACTAGGGTTCAACTAGGACTTTTGTTGAAACTTCATATGAATTTTCTTCATTGGCGATAACAAAATGACAGACAATGTAGTTGAAAAATAGAGAAAATTATGCTCACAGTTCTGAAGCTGAGAAATATGAGGCTAATGTGTCATAAATCCCAATTTCTTATGAACCTTTCTTTTGTCTTGCCACTGGATATCTTTTCTATATTTACAAGGTCCTATATCCCCAAGAACAGTCAAAACATGAGAGTTTTAAACATGGATTTTGAGGAGACCCAATTCAGACAATTAAAATCTCTCACATAACCAAAAAAAAAAAAAAAGAGAGAGAGAAGTAATATGCATATCGCATGGGGTTACTCTTCTAAGCTTGTTAGTTGTAAGCAAGGTCAGTTTGGGCTGGGCAGAGATGTTCTGATGGGAAATAATAATTATAAAGACATTTATCAGTGAGTTCTCTTAGTTTTTATACTTGTTCAATGACAATCAAGCATTTGAAGATGGCTATTTATGGAATTCCTTGGGTGATACTGTTATGTGATTGCAGCATATTTCAGACACAAATATTCAACAGCACAGCAATATTAAGAACTGCCCTACCTCTCACTCCCACCTTTTCCAACCACTTGCTTTGAGCTCTCACTAGTGTTCTATACTCTTGGTTTTGTAATCTTAACATACTGAGACAAAGAAAAAATCCTTACATGTTTGTCATCCAAATTGAAAGTAAAACCTCCATTGCACAAAGCAAACAACAAAACATCTCCCATTCTTTTAGTTACCGCCAGTCTTTTATTTGTTCTTATGTGCCATGGCTCAGTTTCAAGTCAAATTGTCAAAAAAGAGTCCTAATGAAGATGGAGGCTCTGGTGCTAGAACAGAGGCAAGGGTTTGCCAATGCCAAGGAAGGACAGTTGGGGTAGAAGCAGCAGGCTGGATCTGATAGCTAAACAAACTAATGTAGGTTAAGAGTACTGAATGTTGGAGACAGATACCTGATGCCAACCATTTATTCATCCTGTTTGGAAAGTTGCTTAGTGGTTCTTCCTGTCATTTTCTCCATCTATGAAATGAGAATCATATTTTACACACACACACACACACACACACACACACACACACACACACACACACACACACAAAACACACACACACACCTATATGTACATATTTCAGATAGAGTTATTCTATGGCTTAATAGGTTATGTTTGTACCTTCGTGTCACTAACAAAATAGCGAGTAACAAAGGATAAGAAAGGTAAGAAGTAAACAATCTATGAGAATATTTATTGATATTCTGGTTGAGATGGGAAAATAGGTTTTGGGCAGATGCCTGTGAGATCTAACACACATTTGAAGTGCACAAGTATTTAATTTTTGTTTCATTCTCAGCTCAAAGCCCCTTGGGAAACAACCTTGAGGTTCAAATGAAACTTTTCATCATTTATTTCATTTTGTTATTGCAAGTTTTGACATATGAATGGCAAAACTCTTATTTTTAAATATCATCAGGGACCTAAAATGTCTAATTTATTCTGTATCACCTGTTCTCTTGGTAGTAGTTTGTAGAGTACCACACCCATTTTTCCTGTAACTATAACAAATGACTATCACTTAACTTCCTGACCTGTACTTTCCTCATCCATATTACAAGACGCATGTTTTCCTAGCTTATCTCACTGTGTTGTTTCATTGTCAGCTGAGAAGAAATATATATGAGCTCACTGAAATTACTCAAAGTATAGGAACAAATGGCTGATAACCTACAAGGCTGGCCAGCCCATTTAAGTTTTAAAGTATGGTAATCCAAGTTTCATATCACCATTTTCAGTTAATAAAACTCATGAGAACAGAAAAGATCTATTATTTCATAGATACGAAGCTAAGTTATTAGTAAGTACATGAGCAAAACACAAAGTCTGTTCTTTCTGAAGGCTGAGGAACATGGTTGTTCTTATCACAAGGAGTTCAGGAATGTGTATTATGCTACATTTCCTCCACACACTCTGTCTACATCAGGCTATCTCTGTTCTTTCCAAAACTAAATTTTGTCGAAGTACTAACTTACTCTCAATCACTGTTATTTTTTTCCTTTCAGTTTTTTGGAGGAAATTGGGATGACTTCCTCTTTGCTTACAAATGCTTCTATTCATTAAATGTACTTTCACAATTGCTGTTATGTCAAGAATTATGCCCAGTCATACCATTCTGTTTTCTCTCACTTTTCAGGCTAATAGTAGAGTTGGAAGTTTGGAATTTGAGTACAGAAATTGTCTCAGAACTGGGCAAGAAATACTTAGACAATTGCAGAGCTGAATTTATCTAAAGCAAAAATAGCCACATATGACATACTATGATATGTACCAGAGCTTACAGTGGCAAACTGATCCAAATAAAACCATCTGAATATAAGTCATGCTCACTTACATATGCTGTTTTGCAAATTTGGGAGTGAAGACTTGATTGCCACCAAAGGCAGGGTAAGTACTTGGTAATACTGGAAGACTATATGGAAATTTGCTGACTTCTCCAGATTAAAGATACGGAATAAGAACACATCTAAGCCATGGTGATGTTGAATTTATGAGGGTAAAAATGAGATTATTTTCTTTAAATAAGTCATCAGGTTTTTTTTTTATTTTCTTTTTGTTGTTGCTATTTTGTTGCTGTTATAATTTGTTGTTTTCATTCTGAGTCACACCCATCAAAAAATGGGCTAAATTTTCAAAAAGTTTGACATAGCTAGTATCTCTTTTTATCCACTTTCTAGTTTCTAACATTCTATAGTTATTATCTTGTTTATTTCTTTTATTACAAAAATGTAATTGTTTACTGGTCTCTCATTGAGAAACAATGCATTTTTTTCCTATGGAGCAAGTGCTTAGGGATTCTCAGCTGGATATTGTATTCACAGACAATGGCAGGGAGAAGAAACTGATACTGAAGAGTGACAGGTCATAGTGGTGATTTTTAAAAATTGATTTATCCATTTTACATCCCTGCCAACTTTCCCATTCTTCTTCTCCTATCAGTACTACCATCACCACCCCCACTATCTCCAGCCTTCCTCTCTTCCCATTCTCCAATATTCTCCCTCTCCATTTCTCTTAAAAAAATACAGATGTCCCATATGTGTCTACAAAACATGGCTTATCAAGTTGCAGTAGGATTAAGTACTTCCCAAAATATTAAGGCTGGGCAAGGTGACACAGTATAAGGAATAGTGTCTCAAAAGCTAGTAAAAGTGGCCTGGCAGTGGAGGCATACAACTTTAATCCCAGTACTTGGGAGGCAGAGGCAGGCAGGTCTCTGTGAGTTCGAGACCAGCTTGGTCTAAAAGAGCTAGTTCTAGGACAGCCTCCAAAGCCATGGAGAATCCCTTTCTCGAACACTCCCCCCACCAAAAAAAAGCTAGTAAAAGTAAGTGGTCAGTTTTGGGTAAGGTTCCATGAGTTACTGAAAAGAAGGAATCTCCTTTGTGTTTGGGCGAAATGTTCTGTAGATATCTGTTAGGTTTGTTACTTCTGCTATTTCTCTGTTTAGTTTCTATCTGGATGACCTGTCCTTTAGTGAGAATGAGGTTTTAAACTCTCCCACTACTGTTGTGTGGGATTCAATTTGTGATTTAAGCTTTATTAATGTTTCTTTTACAAATGTGGATGCCTTTACATTTGGGACATAGATGTTCCAAATTGAACAACATTGTGGTGGATTTTTCTTTTGATAAGTATGAAATGCCCTTCTTCATTTATTTTGATAAGTTCTGGTAGAAAAATCAATTTCCTAGATCTTAAGATAGGTACAGCAGCTTGATTCTTAGGTCTGTCTCTTTGATTGGAAAAGATTTTTCAACCCTTTACTCTGAGCTAATGTCTACCTTTCATGTTGAAATGTCCTTTTTGTATGAAGCAGTGGGATGGATCCTGTTTCCATATCCATTCTGCTAGCCTCTGCCTTTTTATTGGCCATTTGTGTAGATTGATATTGACTGTTAATTTCTGTTATCTTATCATTGGTGTTATTGATGGTAGTACTGTGTGTGTGTGTGTGTGTGTGTGTGTGTGTGTGTGTGTGTGTGTGTACTTTTCTGGGTGTGGCTAAATTCATGGTGTTGCAATTTTCCTCCTCCTACCTTTTATGGATTTTCAGATTGATATTGTTTAAATTTGACTTTGCCATGAAATATCTTCTTTTTTCCTTTTATAGTGATTGACAGTTTTGCTGGGTATAGTGGTCTAGGCTTCTAGCTGTGGTCTTTTAGAATCTCCAAGATGTCATTCAAGGCCCTTCTGGATTTTAGGATCTCCCTTGAAAAGTCAGGTGTGATTTTAATAGGTCTGCCTTTATATGTTACTTGACCTTTTATCTTGCTCCTTTTAATAGTTTTCCTTTATTCTGTATGTTTAGTATTTTGGTTACTATGTGGCATAGGGATTTTCTTTCCTAAGTCAATTTATTTGGTGTTTTGTAATGTTCTTATAACTTTATAGACATGTCCTTATTTAGGTTGGAAATTTTTTCTTCTATTATTTTATTAAATGTTTTCTCTGGGTTTGTAAGCTGTTTCTTCTCCTTCTTCTATTCCTATTATTCTTAAGTATGTTTTTGTCATGGTATCCCACGTTTCCTGGATCTTTTTTTTCTCTTAGAAAGTTTTTAGGGTTAACGGTTTCTTTGACTGATGAGTCTATTTCATCTATTGTTGTTTTCAACACCTGTGATTCTTTCTTCCAGTTATGTATTTTGTTAATGATGCTTGCATCTGTATTTCTTGCTCACGTACCCCGATTTTCTATTTCCAGGATTCCCTCCATTTAATATTTTCTTTATTGATTCTATTTCCATTTTCAGTTCTTGATCCATCTCCTTTACATATTTGGTTGGTTTTACTTTTTTAGTCATTCTTTAGGAATTCATTGATTTTGTCTAATTATTTGTTTGTATTTCTGTGATTTTCATTAAGGGATGTTTCATTTTTCTACTTAAAGACTTCTATTACCTTCATAAAATCATTTTAAGGTTATTTTCTTATGCTTCAGCTGTATTGGATTGTTCAGGTCTTGCTGTCATAGGATAGTTGGACTCTAGTAGTGGCATACTGTTGTTTTGTTATTGATTGTTTTTTTCCACTATCATTTAGGCATCTGGATTTGGGATGGATACAGGCCTAGGCATAGATTCCTGCATTTTTCTTTTTTGGATGGGTGTTTGTTTCTTTGGCTTCCCTTTCCTGTCTTTTCTTCTGGCCTAAACTGCCAACGGTTCTGGTGATTAGTTCAGTAGGCTGTCTTCTCTTGCTTCTTGCTTTTCTTATGTCATGGGATAACTCCAGATCATAGAGCCAAGTCTGTTTTGGAAGTTGTAGACCAAGACATGGAGCCCTGGGGGAGCAGAGCAGTATGTGGACACTGTACTGTCTTAAATTGATTTAGAGGGTGGTGGACTGTGTTTTACCAGGTTTCCCTAGGGCCATTATGGCCTCTAGTAAAACTGCCAGGGTTATGGGCCCTAGTGTGGAGCCCAAGGGAAGGGGTACAGGATGGGAGGATTTTAAGTATACTTATAAGGCTGTGCAAAGTGCCTTATTTGGGGTTACTAGATCCTACCTGGCCTCTGGTAAAGCTGGAGATTTCTTCCAAAATTGTAGTCCTGGATATGGAGTCCAGGGCAGGGGGTGCTGTGTGGGGTTGTTGGGTAGGCTTAAAGGATTTTAGTGTGCCTTGGATAGTGTCTTACCTGGGGTCCCTAGGACCAGCCTGACCTCTTGTAAGGCTTCCAGGGCTACCAATAGATCTTATTGTTAATAAAAGTAATGAAAGGGGAAAACATGGACAAGGCGAATAAGAGTTCCATTTTGGACAGACACACAGACAAACAGAAAAACAGACAGAGAGACAAATAGGTGATTGGGTAGTTGAAACCTGACATCAGACAGACTTTCTTAAGCTGCACTATCTCCTTTTAGCCTAGGGTTATTAGGATTTATTTTTCCACTGAGTACTCTTCAAATTAATCATATAATTCTGCAAATATCAAGTCCTGAAATTATTATGAGCTGAGGCAGATAAAGGTATCTTAGTCCTAGGAATAAAAATGGTCACCATATCCATTTGATCAACATTTCAGTCAATGTGAATGTCTACCAAAAAAAAAAAAGGAGCACTGGAGAAAGAGTCTAAGGAAGATTCTGAAAATGCTTACCACCTTTTATTATATGATATTTCTATATGGTTTAATGAAAGAATGCAAAGAACCTGCCAGTGCTCATATTCAGTCTTTTGTGTCCCTTCAACATTGGAGGAATTATGCTTTAGAAAGTTGAATGCTTCCTAATCTCTTAGGTCTCACTATGAATGTATTTAAGAGCATCTTTAGATTCGATCACGCCCATTTATTTGACAGTTTTTGTAACTGGTCAGTAGTTATATTTTGTTTTCCCTGAGGTAGAATTACCAGTGTTGTCACTTCCTTATTACAACACAGAAGCCCTATGATTAATAATATTATAGCAGGAATGGGAAGATAGACAAAACTTAGACAATGAGTCAGTACTACCTAGTCTCAATTACCAACTTCATGGCTTATATTATGTAGCAGAATGTAGCTTGTCGATGCTACTTGCCCTTGCTAGTCTTCAAGTGTCTCAACTGCAAGATAATATTCATTTAATACTTCAGAGACTTGTTAAGACAACGACAAGGTGTGAGTCATTCCACTTAGTGAAAGCACAGAAAAAAAATTCTGTGTCAATGCAGACTCCTAAGCTATATAATTCTTGAGCACTAAAGTTAAATATTGTGGGATTTGGTTGAATTTTTACTTAATTTATTACAATTAACTTTAAACCATGAACTTGTAAGTATTAGACTAAAGTTCCCCTCATGCTTTTATATTTGCATTCATATTAAAGCATTACTCAAGACTAATTATGTTCCCAATTTTAACTCTAGTCTTGATGATGATGACAGTATATTTTTCTCGTGGCAAAGACTATGTAGTTTATAACTAGGTAGAAGGAAGTTATTTACAGTGTTACCAACATGCATATGAGTTTAAGTGAGAAACATTTGATCAGGGAGCCTTTTTGAAAAAGATCTATTATATGGAGTAGAAGAATCCAAATTGCCATCTTTCAGGTTGTTATCAATTCATTTTCTCAAGTGTCTGTGTGCATCTTAGCATTGTTCATTAGAAAATGATTGTGCCTGCCATAATTTACATGGCATGATTAATTTCAGAAAACTATTAAAAGGAGTTGTCACTGAGGGTTTTGTAGCATAAGACAGTTTACATCAGCAGGGAAGTAAAGTAATTTCAAAGCCTTAGATTGTACTACAAAGTAGATGTCAACATTGCATAAAATATGTCCATTAACTAAAAACCCAGTTTCAAAATCAGCCACCTCATGATTGTGTATCCATTTGCATATTCAAATGTATTTGTGTTCACTGCCACGTTGCTTTGAGTTGGTGAACACAGATGCCTTAATGTGGGCTGAAAGTATTGCTTTAAAAAAAATAGAAAGTTACATTCTGAATTGCTTTCTGCACCCTGCTGTGCTTCATTCTCAATTGAAATGCTAACAAAAAGGAAAGATAATTGTGTGGTTCATTTACTAGCTTGAGCTAGAGAGTGTGTGACTCCACATAGCAGCTGAATGCCTTCAGTGGGATTTGAGTTTCTCTGAGTGAACTTACACATTTCAGACAGGAGACATCAGGGTCTTGCAGCAAGTGTTGGCAAAAGAATAAACAGAGAAACAGGGCTGCTCACTACTCAGTTTTCTTCTCTCAGTCCCCTTACTGCAAATGAGTCCCACTAAGAGCCTTGAAATAGGAGAAATCTTTGGAAACGAGTGAGGAGATCCTCTACTTACCCCTAGCCATGCACTCTTTTCACATAAGGGCAATGGAAAACTTAAAAAATAATAACAAAAGAGCCAGGCGTTGTTGGCACATGCCTTTAATCCCAGCACTTGGGAGGCAGAGGCAGGTGGATCTCTGTGAGTTTGAGACCAGCCTGGCCTATAAGCGCTAGTTCCAGGACAGCCACCAAAGCTACAGAGAAACCCTGTCTTGAAAAACCAAATAATAATAATAATAATAATAATAATAATAATAATAATAATACCGAATGAAAAACTGTGGTCTTTCAAACTCATTGATTTCTTTGGACACCATCTTACATCTAATTCTCAATTCATGCAGATAACCTTAATTTCTTGAGAAGGAAACTCCATACAAATTCCTTTCAAAGATATGAGAATAAGAATTTTGTAGCAAATGCAGTTATCCCAAATAATATGTTTTGAGGTCTGTTGCAATTATTTACTACTAGCTAACAAATTATTCCTTAGTTAATTGCCCCCAAATATCATGTTCATAATTATCAAGGCCAGAAATGCTGAGAGTCAAATCATATCAGTTACCTTCTGGACTTTTTTTTAAGGCACAGGAATTGGTAGAAGTTCCATTGTAGCCTCAGTGATCACACCTTAGAGGTGTGCGTGGTGACTGAAAGTATATGTAGTGTAAATAAATGTTTTCTTTCAAGAATTCCTTTCTGTGTATTTACTCATGATATGGTAACTTGATTTCAGAAAGGAACAATTCAGGAAAGAAACAGGACACTTGAATTATTAAGAAAACATGAAACATCTTGGTGCAATTATGTGAAGATGCTAAGTTTTAGAGTTTAAAGCAGTATGTCTTACCTGCCTTATTTTTAAAACTTATTTTAGTGAAAGTAATATGTTAAAAATAATCCTAGAAATATCCAAACACATGCTTTATCTTTCTGAGGCAGATTTTAAGGATGAAATTTCACATGTGATCATGGCTTGGTAATCTTGAAATGGTAAAGAACACAGCTTTCAAAAATGTGGGGTGGAGTGGGAAAATTTCTGGCAATGTTTATGGCATAATGCCTAAAAATTAGAAAAGCAATGTCTTTGATCATGCCTGGTGATTTGGTACTGTTCCTCTGAGACTATGTGCAATCTGATAAGTATTTTTATTTCATACAGGTTTGACAAGTGCATGATGCTGTTAAAAATCCTCATGCTGATTGTACTATTCAAATATGAGGACAGAATGCAGCAGTATCAGAGGCATCCTTTAAAATTTTCCAGTTTTCCTTCACAACAACAATTGCACTTATTCCATCTGGCCTATTTTTAAACACCAAAGGTATCTCCAGAACATTATGAAGACTTTTATTATTTCTATCTAACCTGTTGGAAAATCCATTGCCATTAAATGATTTGCTTGTATATGACACAGAGACAGAATGTAGTTAAAGTTATGATTTCCTCTGTCTTTGTGAAGCATTTTCCCCACCCACACTGGCATATACTGCCAGACCTATTATGTTTAATTAAATAAATTCCCAAGGGAACAAAACCTTACTATTAATTAATTGATGATGTCAAATTCAAGACATGTTAATGATCTTAATTACTAACCATAAAGTAATTTCTTAAGTCAAAGGTAAGGGTTCACCTTGATAATTAAAATAAGGTTCATCAAGGCAAGAAATACTGGGTTAAAAACAGAAACATAATCAGTGTCTACTTTCCCATTTTCTGTTCCCTCTCCCTCTACACAGTCTGCTGTGAGGAGAGGAATATCAGGACACACACACACACACACACACACACACACACACACACACACACATACACACACACACACACACACACACACACACACCCTGATCAACTGAGAACTCCAGCCCCACTGAAAGAACTCATATTGTCACTGAGTTGTCAGGTGGCCATATGAATCTAGTGCAGCCAATTCCTTTGATATTTTAAGAAATGCCAGGAATCCAGACTTTTCCATGAACTCCCATATTTTTAAATGTTAGTAATAATTCAGATTTAAAACAGTGTGTGGGCAAGTTCTCCACAGATCAAACAAAAATTTTATGGCAAATCAGAATGACATATATATATATATATATATATATATATATATATATATTTGCAAGAAGAAATCAATACTGTATATTAGACTTCCATTTCCAATCCTTGAACAGTTTTTGGTGTTCTATTTATCTGAAGAGAGAATGTTAGAAAAAATATAAATGAGAGTAAACACAGATGCATAAAAATAATTTACACATACAAATACTAGAGTGATTTCTATGGTACTCTAGATACTTGATGTGGTGGGTTTCCAAAAGCAGCACAATGTCATCTCTCCCTTTTTGAACATCTGCAGTTATTTGCTTATGATTTTGAAAAAGGATAAAGGATGTTTTTCTATTGTCAAATCTGGACTAACCATACAACTTATTTGGTTCTTGATAGGGAAGTTGCTGTGATGGATTTAGGAGGCCAATGCCTTATCCATTAGGCAACCGGGGCCCTGTGACGGATTTATAGTCCCCCTAAGTACTTGCATGCAAAGTTTCCACTGTGGAATCTTTATGGAGATAATATGACATCACGTGAAAGAGATGAATTGGATCACTGGAGGAAGATAGACCACATGGAGGGAGGGTACAGACCTTTCGATGGCCCAGCATACCTAGGAGAGATGGCTGAAACACAGCTAAATATCTGCCTGTACAGACTAACGCAGCCAGCACAGCTATACAAATGATGATGAATAACATGAAATGCATGGTGTATGGAGCCACTTTGATCCATATGCTCTTCAAGTAAAATGCTAATCATTAATAACAAAGTATTTGCTACTAATGATTAGCATTTTACTGTAAATTCTGCTTTCCCCAGTAAATTTCAATGAAGTATGTGTGTGCAAAGTTACACATAATTGTGCATATCTATATCAGAAGTTCTATCCATTCACTCAGACTACCTATCATCCATCTGTCTGTCCATCTGTCTGTTATCTATTTATCATCAGCATTATCTATCTATGCATCTATCTTTATCAACATCCTTCTTATTTATGTATCATTGTGTATATGTCCTTCCATCTACTTTATACTTAACATAGTTTTGGTGCACAAACATCGAGAGTATTCAAAAGATGTGAAAGCTTTGGTCATCGACTGATTTTGAAGTTTTACTTAGATGATAGTAATATAAGATTGTTTTACATTCCCATAGCATTTTCATAGATATATTTATTTTGTATACTTTCCTTGCTTGTAATATAAAAGGAAATTTACATAAATTGAGTCACTCTGAAACCAAAGCTCTCAGATTAAAATAGTTCATTAAAGAAGCAAAGCTAACAATTTTGAATATTTCTAAAATGATCCTGATTTACTTGTCATCATTACAGGGACTTCATTCTCCTCCGGCCCTCAAAGAGTCACAAAGTCAGGATAGTTTTTTTGAAAACTCATCAAGCATTTAGACCATAAATTAAAATGGAGTTTTTTTTAGACTATTTATAAGTAAATATTTTATCTTGAAGAGGGGGTTTCTTGATGATCTTCTGTTTCAAGACCCAGTGCAGAAAGAGAACAGGGGTATGTGAAGACCTGATTCTAATCACGATCATGGAATCCTGTAGGAATTTTTCAGATCAGCATTTCTTTTCATCTTTGAGGTATATACTGATGAAATTAACTGATGATACACTGAAATTATTTAGGACATACATACACACATACAGATAGAGAGAATGAGAGAGAGGGGAGAGAGACACAGAGAGATAGACAGAGATAGAGACACAGGAGAAATTTTAAGTGTTTCAAAAATAAATGCTTTTCTTTCTATTTAAGAAAATCCCTGCTTGTACATCAAATCAGATGTTGCTTGCTTCTTCATCCTATGTGAGTTTTTGTGCCCTTCACCTTCTTCTAAATTCTGATTTTATTTTAACTTCTTTATGTCAGGTTTGTCTTTTTCAACATCATTACTTTGAATATAGCCTGTAAATAATTTGGTTTTCCTCTTCTTAGATCCTTCCATAGCACTCTCTAAATACAGATAATAACTCAGCTTGTCTTGATTAATTTTCTATTATTTTGCCTTATATGAAACAAAACCAACCCAGGTACATACCTGTACATAATATCTGGGGGATAGTTTATGGTTTGCAGAAGTCCATGTTGACTCTGTCTACTGGCTTAAGTTACAGACAGAATACTCATCAATACAAATAAATATCTTTTCTTTGTGATTATAATTTTAGAATTACCGAACCAAGGCTTTTTGCATGATATTCTATTGTTGTGGTTTATGTTTCTTTGTTTTAATCAATTTGCTTTGAGCTGTTAAAATGCATCCTTCCTTTTTCTTCATCTTCCCTCTTCAGCACATGTGGGGGTATCTCACTATCAGCAACATCTGGTCTGTGATTCCTAACATTCAGCTATAAACTTGCTTAAAACAATACATGTGCTCCAAACACAGCTGTCTTAATGTTTCTTTTGATCCCACTGTAAAAGAAGCTACATGTCATTTTGTGATTTGAGGCATTTCAAAGTGAGGGAACTAATAGATCTTGAACTTCTCAGTACTGTCCTTTTCATCTTCCTCCTAAGGGCACAGCATGTGCCAGAATTGTGGGCAGAAAGAAATTCTCCCATGCATTAATGATTATGTTACAGTGTGATGGAAAAATAACTTGGACAAACTGAGACATTCATTTGCTTTCTTGGTCATTCTTCTAAGACACCCAACCTTGAGCATGTTCCAAATTTGCTTTTATTTCCCTATTGTGCTTTGGGGAGGAGGAAGACTCATTATGTGAATTTATTTTGTGATCAGCCTAATTTCAGCATTAATTTCCTGGCTGATAAAGCTCCTGCATATCTGAACATATCTACTGATACCTAAATATACTTCTAAAAGTCTCCCCCTCCTCTGTCACTCATTCACTTCCTCCCTCACTCCCTCCACCCCTCTCTAGAAAATCAGTATCAACTGACACACTCTCTTTTTTTACTGTTTATGTACAATTGAACAAAACATAAATTTAGAATTAGTAAACTTCACGGGGAGAAAATCAAGATACACAAGTAAAACAGACTTGTCAAAACTCACTATCCTAGTATAAAGAAGAGATGAGAAAAACATCAATACTGTTTACATTTTGTTTAAAAAGATAATTTTGTTGATATGACATGAAATTTTCATTGATATATTATTTTTAAAACAAACAAAAAACCCAGGAGGATCTTTTTAGAATTGCACTAGAATGATGATTGTAAGGCAAGTGCCATATTTTAAAAATATGTTTTCTTTAAGATTAAATTATAACAGCTCAGATATCTTTTAGTCAAGTTGTTAAATTATGTGGTCTCCAGACAGCTTTTCGTTGTAACTCTGGTCTCACTAAGAAGAATCATTGTGGTGTAAACAAATAAATATTCTGTTTGTTTAGAAGGTATTAGGGGAGATTTTATTCATCTGAGGCTGAATCAAACTTCTACATTCCAATTGATATAAAATGAAAAGGGTCTTTTATAGAATTTATTAATAAAATGTAGCTTTACTTTATCCGAATATTGGTATAAATAGAATATGTATGAATTTAATCTTCCTGTTCCCAATATTTTATTTCCAGATATTAATTTTATTTGTAAAACGTATCCAAGAGGTCTTATTTGTTAACTCTATATTTTATAAACTGTATTATAAGAAACTTAAAATAAAAAATCACATACCAAAATTAACCACACCTAATATTTATGAATGCAATGAATTTCTATATTGTTAGAATAGGAATTCAGAACAAAAGCTGTGAAGGTCCACATCTGTAGGGAAAGCTGTAGCCACGCCTTCTTAGGGGCTGGCTACAGATGTGCCTGACCAGGCTTGTGAGGGTGTGGTCAGAGTGACGTAGTGGGACTGCGTTTTCGGTTTCGGTTTCTCTTTGCTGCTTGCTGTACAGACCTCTACCACGCCAGCTGGCTAGGTTGCTTTGTAAGTAAGGCTTTTCCCTATTAAATACCCTTATGTTTCTACCTGACTCCGTATTGGTAATTTCCCACAATACACATCTAACTTTACTTTCTGTACTGAATATACTTTGGGATCTTATCTACCAAAAACACCAAAAATATTACATAATTGCCAGGCGTTGGTGGCACAAACATTTAATCCCAGCACTCAGGAGACAGAGGCAAGAGGATCTCTGTGAGTTCGAGGCCAGCCTGGTCTCCAGAGTGAGTGCCAGGATAGGCTCCAAAGCTACATAGAGAAACCCTGTGTCGAAAAAACCATATATATCATAATTAAAATTACAAAATAATTAGCTTTATATCATCTTTCAATTCTTATTGTTAAATTAATGACAAAATATATTGCCATACTTTATTTAAAATGATAAACAAAAAGATTGAGTGTTTAATTTAATTACTTCCAAATGGAAAAAACTTAATTTATAAAGATTCTACGTATGGCATTTTAAAAATATAATGACATTTCATTTCTGCTCCATGCAAAATGTTTAACATTATACTGTATATTATCCTTTTATCATTGTAATGGAGGTTCCTCCACAGAAATCCACATCTGAATTTTTAGGTGTGAGGCATGAATGACTGACTTGTCAGTTTCCCATTAAGAGACAAAAGCGGTGTGGAGATCCTGCAAGTATTTCTCTGCTTACTAGCAAATATTAAAGACTAAGTAGAAATGGAGTTTCACATTGAGGGAAATGGGAATAAAATAAAGGAAGAACTGAATAAACTATCATGGAGAAGTCAGACCGGAAATACAAATTAGATGGAAACAAATTCTTCCCCTCAAATAAATTGATACACACAGAAAGATATGCACAGAAAAATAGAAATATTGCTGACTAATTATATATCCTTGGAGATTTTCATAAAGTTCATACTGATGGGCAAGAACATTCTATGATGTGTTCTGATAATTTTAAGTTGATATAAAGACATGGGCAAAGACATTTTCAGAAGTAAGTTTAAATTACTTATGTGCTCTGGAAAGAAAAGTGCTGCCCGTTTGATGTGGAATAATATTTTAAGATGTGCTACATTCATTTCTGCTGTGGAATACTTGTTTAATGATGCAAATATGTATTTCATTGGTTTAACACTGTAAAGCTGCATTGCTTTGTGTGCCCAAAACACCTGATTAGCCTAGTAAGGAGCCAATAGGTAGGCAGGAGTGGTGAATAGGTGGAATTCTATGCAGAGAGAATAAATAGGGGGAGAAATCTAAGTTTAACAAGGAGGTATGAGAAAAGGAGACAGAGAGGAAGACACCAGGGGCCTCCTCACACAGCCAGTCTGTGAGTAAGAAGGAAAGATAAATAGAATTTTAAAAAGTCAAATAGCCCAAAGGTAAAATATAGTTAAAGAGAAATGGGATAATTTAAGTTAGAAAAGCTGGCAAGAAATAAACCAAACTAAAGCTGGTCATTCTTAAGTAAGTCTCCATATATTTATTTGGGAGTTGGGTGGCTGGACCCCAAGAGTGAGAAAACAAACAAACAAACAAAACCTAACAACATTTTGGTGTAACAATGTGAGGTTCAAACATCCATGTAGAGCCTAAGAAAGCTGAGGGGAAAATAAAAAGATAAGTCTTTTTAAGAGTCTCTGTCATAGAGCAATCCACATAAACAGCCAATTTTATGCTGAGTAGAAAAAAATAAAGCTAAGTAAAAATGCCTGCCACAGTGCAAGACACTGGCATTCCAGACTTGTAGGGTTGAATGCACTTCTTAGTCACACTACCAATGACTGTCCCTCAAGCTTTAGCCTTGGTTTTCAGAGACCTGAGAAGAGGAAGGAGCTAGCCACCAAAGCCATGGAAGAGATCCTAGCCATACTGCTTAGCAGGTTAAAGGTCCATGTGTTCAAACAGACATATGTAGTAAAGAGATCCAGACAGGAATGAAAAAAAAAAAAAAAAAAACTCTAAAGATGGTATAGTGTGATTATCAAAGGCTTAAGAAAACAAAAAAGAGAGCTCTTGGTCCCCAGACTGATACCTGGGAAACCAGCATGGGACTGTTCCAGACCACATGAATATGGGTGTCAGTGAGGAAACCTCAGAAATCTATGGGGCCTCTTGTAGTAGATGAGTACACATCCCTAGCATAGGAATGGACTTTGGGAGCCTGTTTCACATAGAGAGATACTCCCTGAGCCTAGACTAAGAGTGGTGGGCCCAGGCCCTATCGCAAAAGGATACGACACACTATGAAGACCCCCTATGAAAGGCCTCACCATCACTGGGGAGCAGAAAGTTATGGGATGGGTAAGGTGTTAGTTTGGGGGGGCAGGGGCAGGGGAGGAGGGGAGGGAGAGGGAACTGGAATTGACAAGTAAAACAATCTTGTTTCTAATTCAAATAAAAAAAGAAAAGAAAAAGGATATAGACAGTCATGAAAAGAAAGTAAGTAGTTTAGAAATAAAATTCTTTTTAATACATTTTTATTTAAATTTAAAACAATCTTATTTTATATACCAATAGTAAAGCCTTTAAAAAGAGAAACAAAATAACTTAAAAAAAAAAAGACCTTGTAGAGATAGCAAATACCCAGGGACTTTGGATCCTCTATGTTTCTGCATTAACCTTGATTTTTTTGAATACTGATCAGCAAACAACAACTGCTGACAGACAAGAGACTGTGAACTGGACTCTAAATTGAACCAACCTAGATTCGGTAGGGCTACCTTAGCTATAAAAAATAAAAAAATATAAATGGTTGTTATTCTTTTGTTTAAAAAGAAGAAAAGAGAAATGCTGAGACATACATATTGAGTATAAGTTTATTATAAGGCCCGGCAGAATGGGGAGACTAAGAAGAGGAACAGGGTAAATGGCTGACCACCACGGCCGGTCACCATAGAGAGACAGAGCAAGAGCATAGGTGGGAGACAGAGTAGAGGGGGTAACAGAGAGCACAGAGAGTGGCAACAGAGAGCGGGAACAGAGAGTGTAAATGGGCAGGGGCC
The DNA here is from genome assembly GCF_003668045.3 of Cricetulus griseus. Taxonomy (NCBI): domain Eukaryota; kingdom Metazoa; phylum Chordata; class Mammalia; order Rodentia; family Cricetidae; genus Cricetulus; species Cricetulus griseus. The sequence goes on from NC_048598.1 coordinate 110,148,754, forward strand.
TATCTTTTAAAGGGGTCCTCTGCACCTGCGTGCAGACTTAGTTCCCATGGAACCTTGGGCTGACCAGGGTACTGCCTGTTCAACCAGGTAACAAGGGCAGGCCAGCATAATGCCTTAACCTTTCAATGGGGAATAGGTTTTGCTTTTGTTTCCAAAGGAAAGGAGAGGCTGTAGATTCCTTCCAGGTTAATATATATCAGGTTTGAATAGGGGCAACCTCCTGAAAAAAAATATATATGTCAACAAAGTTACAGCTTGTCTCTCTAGGACTTGGCTGTTATCTCAATTTCCTCAGGGACCCCTGAAGCTTCATCCACAGACAACAGGAAGCAGTCTAGAGAAGATGACACCCACCTTCCCAAGAGATGAGGTGAGTGGTTATTGGCTATTTGGTGGGTTATATATATGTGTTCTTATTTAGCAGAATAGAGGAATATAAGTCAAAAAACAACAATTATTCTCAGAAAATTTCAGTGCATGGATTTTTTATATTGATATAAGCATAAAATTATTTTTGTCATACTGTATATATGTTTCTGCTCTTGTTTGGGGTATTGTGCTTATGCAGCTCATTACAAAATGTACAATTAAGAAATGATTAGTAGTTAATCCATACTAAAGAAACTTGTAGTCACATCAAGTATATTTTCAGGGTTAAGCAGGTATATTTTAGATGGATAGATTATTTTTGAACACTTCACAGACCTACAGAATATGGCATTGAAATGTTTAATAATCTGTTTTATTTTTCACAAAAATGAGACACATCTACTCTTGACAGTAACAATTTACTAAATAAAACAAGGATGGGCATCAAAGAAAACTCAATATAGAGTTTGCTTTCAAAGTGGGATGGCTAGCCATTTGGATAAGAAGCTGCTCTTGTCTTGACTTCTGACAGTAGGCTGTACAGACTGGACCAGTGGGACACAGGGACAAATACTGTTGAATTTTGCCATGACTAGGTAGGACAGGCCTTTGAGATTCCTGATTCACATAAGAGTCTGCCAGATATTCTTCAGGACACAGAGGAAACCAACTGATAATAGTCCTTTAAATTTCTTTCTTCACTGAAAAGTCTGCCAAATATTCTAGGCAGATAGACTGAAGATGGATGCCCTAACATTGCAAGAGAATTTTGGGTGAATGTCCAGGGAGCCAGCTGTCTCTGTTGTTAGGAAATATTATATCTTTCTTGGGTCTTTGATGGAGTTAAAGACTAAATAGCAGTGTTATAGATTTCCTTAGTTTTGGAGAAAAGTAAAGTCGTATAAAACATTGGAATGACTAAAGTAAGACAGATATAGGAGTATTTTTTTCAGTATATTCTAAAGGAAAATTGTACTGAATAATGTTAAGTGTAATTGCAACTTGGTATCTTTTTGTTGCATATAGTTTTACTATGCTAAAATTAAAACCTTTCATTTTTATTTAGACAAAAAGGGGGAAGTGTGTTCTGGGTGACCCTGTTCAGACACCCCTTGGGGGAGGGGGTGACAAGGCACAGCACCAATGACTCAGGCACTGGGAGTCAGTGACTAGCAAAACATGCTGCAGAATCATTTATTAAGGAATTAAGATGTGCCTCTATACCCCCTCTGAAGGTCCCAGTGGCTCAAGTGGCTGACTTTGCTGTGCTGTCCTTTCCTCATTGGTATCTCTGGGTCAGGTGTCTCTTTGTCAGCAGTCTCTGGGCATAGAGACAGGCTTGGCTCAGGGAGGAAGCTCCTTCCAGGCATGCTCATACAGGATGGCCAGGTATCAGGTGCTTGGGTTAGCTGGCCACAGTTTCACCTACAGAAATGTTGTGGAATATTAAAGATGTGTTACAAGCCTGGTGTTCATGGCACACACCTTTAATCCCAGCACTCGGGAGGCAGAGGCAGGCGGGTCTCTGTGAGTTCAAGGCCAGCCTGGTCTACAGAGTTCCCAGGACAGATTCCAAAACAATACAGAGAAATACTGTCTCAAAAAAAAAACAAAACAAAAAAAACAAAAAAAAACAAACAACAACAAAAAAGGATGTGTTAAATTCATTTATGCTGTGGAATGTTTGCTTAATGATGCAAAGATGCATGTTGCATTCTTTTATGTTGCATTTGTGTAACTCTAAAGCTGTGTTACTTTGTCTACCCAAAATACCTGATTGGTCTAATAAAGAGCTTAACAGTCAATACCTAGGTAGGAGAGATGGATAGGTGGGGCTGCCAAGGAGAGACAATAAAAAGGAGGAGAAATCTAGACTTAAGGGAAGGAGGTACAGGGAAAGGAGACAGAGTGGAGGACACTAGGGTCCAGGCACCCAGTCATGGAATAAGAAGGAAAGAAAGGTATGGGATAAAGAAATGCTAAAAAAAAGCCCAGAGGCAAAACAAAATTAAAGAGAAATATGCCAATCTAAGTTGGAAAATCTGGCAACAAACAAGCCAAGATCAGGAATTCATATATGAGAATAAGACTTCATGTATTTCTGTGGTAACTAGATGGCAGGCTATAAAACATCAAAAGAAAAAAATGCATCCATGTTTCTGACATATCAACAGATAGTCCCTAGAATTCATAATATACAAATACTGAGTCTAAATCATTGATAATAATGTCACATATTCAGTAATACTTCCCAAATTTCACCTGTTTAATTAAGGCACAGTAACTATGGTTCAACCAATGAGCTTTCTATTGCTTATCCAGGAAGATAATGAACCTATTTAATATATTTCCTTATATTAAGTCTTTGACTCATTAAAAAAATATCACACAGACTCCTAGATCTCTATTGAGCATTAGATGATCGTAGTTCAGTGGCACACCATTTGAATGGGACCTCTTCCTATAATGGTGATATATTTTCTGCTAATTATTTTGTTTGTTAATGATTAATAGAAATTTTACATTATGTAATCCTGCTGCTGTATAAAAACACCACGATTGAAGAAAAGGAATGTAAAGAATTGAATTTGGCTTCCAGTTCCAGAGAGGTATATCCATGAGGGCAGAATGAAGGCATGGGAGTGAGTGGTTGGAACAGCTGCTGAGAACTCACATCTTAGGAGGTATAGAGTTAAGTAGGAATCATGGGAGGCTTTTGAGGCTTCAAAACTCATGTCTGTGACACACTTAATCCAATAAGAAGAAAGCTCTTAATCATTTTCAAAATAATTCTACCACCTGAAGACCAAGTATTAAAACATAAGAGCCTATGAGGATCATTCTAATGCAAACTATTACATATTATGAATCATAAAATGGGATAAATAATTCACCCGGGAAAAGAGTATTTGAGGATGGGGTGATGACTCAGTGTATATAGTGTACATACTGCACAAGTGTGAGGATATCAGTTCTCATCCTCTGGACAAACAACAAAAGATAAATTCTGTTTCAGTGTGGAAGATTGATTCTCAAATTGTATTCTGATTTTCCCAAACTCCTAGTTGCATGTGCACACCAGCACTCACACATGCTGTTGCAACTCCCCCATGCATAAACCAACACAGAGAGGGAGAGAAGAGAGAAAAGAATGACACATGAGCCTACAAAAATCTCATGTATCCTACCTGTATTATGATGAAGAAATACTTGGTCGCATGAGAATGGAATGTATTGTAATATTACTTAATGAACACTAACAATGAAAAATAAAATAATATGTACTTCTTACCTTGCTAAAATATATTAATAGTGATTTATGATAATAAGAATAGTAATAATAATAAATGGAAGTGTAAAATGACCATTTTAATCTGATATATTAAGACAAATGGCTGTTAAGGGATTATATAGAATTCCAAGTTAGTATAATGTAGGTAATGAGAAGCACTAATCATGAACTTGGAGTAATTAAAGTTTCTTATTATATAAAGAATCTTAGTGTGTTGGAACTGAGAATGCTCTGCAATGTTTTCAGAAACATATTGTTTTCTTGTGACTGTCTGGGGAGACAATTTAAGAGACATACCAACAAGTACTTGTGACAAAGAAAGACCAGTGTGCTATGAAGAAAAGAAAATTAAATAATCAAGATGATAGAGAAACTTAAACATGAAAAATTTAGGGGAATTTATTTGGACACAAAATGTATCTTAGGTCAGACTTTGTTTCTTTAACAGAATAGGTGACATGGGAGAACTTACAAGAGTGAGAGAGGGTTACGGTGGCTCATAGCTTCGAGTTTCCAGAACATGGTAGTGACACCTACTTGGTTTGGCTTAAGGTCTGAGGAAAAGAACTAAATAACTCCAACAGTTTATTATGAAGTAGAAATTGTTAAGCTACTCACTAGGGCAGTTCTCCTTTACCCTCCAAATCTTTAAAATCTCTGTAGGAGAAAGGTTCTGTCTTACCCTCTAGTTTCCATATAACTGAAACAGAGGCTTAATATTAATTACAAACAGTAGCTGATAGCTCAGGCTTATTACTACCTTGCTCTTACAACTTAAATCAACCCATTTCTATTAATCTGTATTCTACCATGTGGCTTTTATTTCTGTATTCTTTTGTGTGTTCCAATCCTTCATCATCTGGTTGTCAACTCCTTTGACTCCATCCTTCTACATCCCACTATCCTTAGTTTGGTTGTCATGCCAATTCTTCCTGCCTGCCTACCAGCCAATAAGTTTTTATTAAACCAATCCCAGTGACAAGCATTCACAGTGTACAAAGTAATTATTCCACAGCAAGTCTCCATCCCCACCAATCAACATCAATAAACTGGGAGGTGGACAATCTTTGTAACAATATTTAGCATAATTCAAACTAGGAAAAACAATAGCTATAAACAGAGAGGACTGATAAGAAGCAACTCATTGATTGTCTTTGAGGAAGATGACTATACCAAGTGTGTTGCAATCAGAGGTCAGGCACCAATAGCAACTTTGCTATGAAAATATTAAGCAAATGTCTGGTTGTTTTTTTCTGAATATTTGTAAATCTCATATTTGAAGTCATTTGACTCTAGGAGAAGAGATAATTTCCTTCATCATAAATACACTGTAAGGCCAATATCACTGAATGAAATCTGATTTTTTTTTGGGAAACAAATGGTAAAAAATATCCAACATGCAAACATGTAAATGAGAAAATTCTTACAAGGGCACACCAGCTAGAATTCATTTGGAACGAAATACCAACAGTGATCTGATGATTTCTTGGTACTAGAAGTATAGGAGCCATCTTGGTAGACTTTGATTCCATGAACCTTATGCTGCATTTGTTTTTCTCCCAGCAGAGATCTTTTAGTAAGTGATCTTATGGCTGACATTTTTACAGATTAGAAAGTAGGCCAGCTGGAGGTCATACTAAATTAAACTTTGCTGAGCATCAAGGACAGCAGCACAGACAGCATCAATAAAGGAAAACACAGGTGGCTACACTGAAACAGATTATGACTCATTCAGCAACTGGGAAAAATGCTCCTTTGTGGTGTTTTCTTCAGAAAGGAAATAACACAGTGTGGGATATAGATCACTATATCATTTTATTTACATATTTAAATAAAGGAAATGATTAGTGCATGGATGTTTTGAGGTCTATGCATACCCTTCCATTATGTTGAGCAGAGTATGATTTGAATGAACTCAGCACCACCAAGTCAGTGCATGTGTGAGCTTAATATTGATAATTTACATGGTTGGTATAAAGGGGAAGAAAACATATGTATTAACTTAGTTAAGGATAATTTTTTTTAAAAAAGTTCTATTACCCAAGAGTTTAACATCTTGCATGCTTAAAAATCTCAATGAACATGAAGTCATTTATTCACTAAGCCATATCAAATGCATTACCTATACATGTATGCATATATTCAAATATATATAAATAGAAATATCTACAAACACTGGTTGCACATATCATTGATATTGGTTGGGGCATAGAACTTAGCTTTAAGTGTTGAGATTTATACTTCTCTTTCCTCCAATGTCCTAAGAGAAAAATATCTAGCTAGGACAAGAAATTAAAAGCAAAAACTTTTGATACCTGAGGAAGAAGGCAAACACTATTTATGTCTTAAGTTTATCACTGTTTATTTATTAAAATCAAGTCAGAAGTATCATAATATACTTGCTTAACAGAAAGAAAATATAGAATAATTTGCCTATAACTACAATATTTACTTATTTATTTTTAAAGTTTTATTTCAGTGTAGTGCTCATCTGATGGGGAATGTATTGTGTATGTTTATCTTATTGATTGTTGAATAAAATACTGTTTGGCCAATGGCAGCAAGTTAGGCAGGACTAGAAGTCAAAGAGGATTCTGGTAAATGTAGTAGAGAAGTAGAGTTCCAGGCAGGAAGTGACATAGCAAGGAGACTCATATTTAAGAGAAGGAAAAAGGAAGTGCCCCCTTTCCCCTTCTCCTCCTCCAGTAGCAGGATGTGAGCCACCGGCAAGGAGGGAGGCCAATAAGGCATCCAATAAGGTAAGTCTTATAAAATATATAGATTTATGAAAATTAAGATTGAGCTAACAGATGAGAATCCTAGTCATTGGCCAAGCAGCTTTGAACCTAATACAAGTCTCTCTGTGTATTAATTGGGGCCCTAACTCAGGCAGGCGGCTGGTGTAAAGCGCACACATGGCATTGGGGCTCAGTGGCTTTGGCAGAAAGATTTATCATAACATTTATCTGATTGTCTAGTGTCATATTTCTTTTCTCATGACATTGGCTTCCTCCAGCAGTGGATTTTCTAGAAGTTTTTAAGAAAACTTTAATTTGTGTTCATTGATGTATTGTTAACCATTTAATACCAATATTGATTTCCTTATGCATTATCAAATATATTTTCAGTAATTGCTGTTTGGGATATTGACTGGATGCAAAAATGGATTAATGAATGGAAGGAAGGATTGATAGATGGATGGGTGGATGGATGAATGGATGGATGGATGGGAGGGTGGGTGGATTGGAGGGTGGATGCATGCATGTGTGGGTGGTTATATGGAGAAACAAACCAGTGATTGAGCATATTCTACAAGGAACAACATGTTTTCTTCCCTCTTACCAGTCCTAGTGTGAAATGATTAGGCAGGAAGCTCAGGGAATGAGTGTACCTTTTTGCAACAAAAGGGCAAAATCAATCACAATAACATTTGGGTTCCTGTGGAATCAAATTGGCAGAAATCATTTGCCTACCAGTCGGCATTTCCACTGAATTGCTAAGTACTACCCACTCTACTGATTGAGAACAGCTTCCTATATATGAGATCGGCATATGCAAATTAAAATATCAGTGACTAAGGTGACATATGGCTTAATCTTTGCTTTAAGTAAAATCTTATCAGGCGTGAAAATGTTTAGCTGGAGATAGAACTCATCCTCACAGCATGAACTTTAGATGTTTTTTTTTTTTCTCTCTCCTTTTTTGAGAAAGCAGTTATTGGTTTATCATTAGTTTAATCAGAGGCAGACAGAAATGTGTTTGTTTTACATCCTCTGTGCAGCCCACCTGCAAAATCAAGACTATCATATTGAAAACAAAGCCGACAGTGACACTCAGAGATTGATGGTTAATACTGTCCACCTGTTCCCAGGTATGTGCATGGAGGCTGTTTCTCAAGCACTTTGGGAAACTCTCTGAAGCTTGCCAAGCACAGAAAAGATAAAAGGAAATTTTTTTTTCTCTTTAGTGTGCATATGCCAGGAATCTGTTCTCCTAACTGACAGTCTGTCGTTTGATATTTCTCCACCACTAACATTGCAGAGGAGAGCCCTCCTATCCGACATCCTTTTATCTCTATTCTGAAAAGCTCATTTCAAGGGTGAAAAAGTGACCATCAACCCACTTTCCTCTTCACACTGATTTTCTTAAATCTACCCACTTTTCAACCGGGTTTCACTCGTGTCCCCAGTGTCCCCATTCCTCGAACTTCTGCAGTTAATGTTTCCAGTGACTAGATGGAGAAAAGGCACATAAATTATATGGTCTTTTATTGAAAATAGCTGACTCTTACACAGAAGGGAAGGATGTAATTATAATTTCTTAGAAAGACATTGCACTGATGTTTTCATGGATGAACTGTTCAAATCCGACATTAGAAGATGTCGTCATTAGATATTAGCTAATTCATGTCACCAGACGAGGTATGAAATAATCCATTAAGTGTGTCACTGTTAGTTATGATCAATATGAGTTGCAGCTGATAGCACTTGTTGAAATGTTGTATTAGTGTAAGTTCTGATATATGAAAATTGGTGGATATACATGACTAATGTGTAATGAGATACAGTTTATTCATTTTTGAATGTTCACAAACACCATCTTACAAAGAACATTAGGGCATGGTTAGGTACCTTGGGTTTAACAGTGCTGAGATGGTACTGAATGCCCTCACTTATGTGAACATGCAGAGCTGATTGTGTAAAATATATCAATGAGGTTCCAGTTACAGGTATATTCTAGCATACATGTAACCCAAATTTTTTCATACAATGTTGACTTTCTTTGAACTTATTTTCTGAGAAAAAAATTCTTCTTATTCAGTGTTTTGAAAAACTATTACCATGTTTTAAAAATAGTATTTGTTCTTCATTTTCTAGGATGATTATTTACTGACACTTGTCTTTCCAATAAATATTTTAGCTCTTTACTATCTGACATTTCATATTGCATTCTGTAGATTTACAGCAATTTAATTTAATTTTAATCTTCTTACAAAATTAGGTTGTTGAATGATTTTATTAGCATAATAATAGTGAATAAAACTACCCCATTCTAATCAGTTTTCTATTACTATAATGAAATAACAGAGATAACCAATTAATAAAGAGAAGTGTTTACATTGTCTTGCAGATTCTACGGGTTTGGTCTCTAAACTTGGAACTATTGTGTAGATATTTTAATGGCTTTTTATCCAATTTTAATTCTTCTATGCTATGTTTTATCAGTCTCTGTTGTACATTTATGTGTTCTCTACAGGTGAAATCTTGACTTTTTAAAAAATAATTGATAGTACAATAAAATAAAGTAATTCATGATATATATGTTTTCTAAAAATTTAAAATTTGAAAGTTCTGCTGAATTACATTTCAAATTTACCATAATTAAAATATGCTTATAATAGAATGGTGTTACTCTAGTTAATTAATCTTGTTTCTTGTAGCCCAAGGCTAACTGGGCTACATAGCAATTCTGTCTAAAAAAAAATATTTAAATTCCTGTGCCCTGCTAGGAGCATCCTGAGGCTTGGGGCCTGAACACAGAACAAACCCATCATGGTGGAACAGCCCATTCACAGTCTCCCGATATGAATGGTGGTACTAGTACCACCTCCACCCATGAGAAGAGGAGAGCCATCGGAGTATTGGACCTGCTTGTACCCACCGGAAGAGAACCTTGAATCTTTACCCACCAGGAGAGGAAAAGACCTCAAGTGCATCCATTCAAAGAAGGGATGGGAAGATGACAATATAAAAACATATTCAACAACAGAAACACCAATATGGCACTACTAGAGTCTAGGGACTCTAAACCAGCAAGACCTGAACATCCCAACACAGATGAAGCAGAAGAGAGTGACCTTAAAAACTACTTAATGAAAATAATAGAGGCCCTCAAAGAGGACAGGAGAAAATCCCTTAAAGTGGAAGAAAAAAAACAAACTAAATTGCAAGAAATCAACAATCTCTTAAAGAAAGCAAGGAAAGCTAAGAAAAAATATCAAAGAGGTGAAGGAAACAATTCAAACAGTTCAAGACCTGAACACTTAAAATAGAGATAATAAAGAAAACACAAACTGAGGGAATGCTGGAAATAGATAAGCTGAGTAAAAAATGAGGAGCTACAGATACAAGCATAAATAACAGAATACAAGAGATGGAAGAAAGAATCTAAGGCATTGAAGATACACTAGGAGAAACAGAGTCATCACCCAAGGAAAATCTTAAGTCTTACAAATTCCTAACACAAAATATCCAGGAAACAGGGGACACCATGAAATGACCAAACCTAAGAATAATAGGTATAGAAGAAGGTGAAGAAATCCATTACTTATGTGCAGAAAACATCTTCAACAATATCATAGAAGAAAACTTTCCCAATCTAAAGAAAGACATGCCAATGAAAGTGCAAGAAGTTTACAGAAATCTAATAAAGCAGAACAAAAAAAGGGACATCTTCACGCAATAATCAAAACACCAAACATGAAGAATAAAGAGAAAATATTAAGAGCATCAAAGGAAAAAGACCAAGTAACATATAAAGCAAACCTATCAGAATTACAACTGAATTCTCCATGGAAACTCTGAAAGCCAGAAGATCCTGGATAGATATTCTGCCAATACTAAGAGATCAAGGATGCCAACTCAGAGTATTAGACCAAGCAAAGCTTTCAATCATTATTGATGGAGAAAACAGGTTATTCCATGACAAAACCACATTTAAACATATATATCCACAAATCCAGCCCTACAGAAAATACTGAAAGGAAAACTCCAACCCAAGGAAGTTAACTACACCCACAAAAACATCAGCAATCAATAATCCCACATTACCAACAGCCAAGAAAAACGGGATGGTACATAGTGAGTTAAAGATATTCATGGATACAGAATGAGGACTCTGTCATAAAATGCAAATGAAAACTAAAATTTGAAGTTGAAGGTATAAGTGAGCATGTTGCCTTCTTATGACAGATATTATGTTGTGAGGAGTGAGATTTCCTAGACCAAGAGGCATCAGCAGGAACTTATTATCAAGTCTGATGACCTGAAAAAGATGCTCAGGACTCACATGGACAAGTTAGAGAACTGACTCTTGCAAGTAGTCCTCTGACTACACAGGACCACTGTGGAAGACATGCACACTAGGAATATACACACACACAAACACACAAACACACACACACACACACACACACACGAAGAATGAAAGTACTACACAACAAAATTTTAAAAGAATGTTTCAAAAATTAAAGCATAAACATTAGGTATATACACAATATCTTCTTAAAATTAAAAATTACATTTCAAAAACTGTGGAAATAGATTTACTATATGTGCCTATATATTTCAGTGATGACACTTTGACTATCTTACTCTTTGTGCCTGTCTTTTCCATTTTTGTGTGATGAATATGTATTTTTTTAGCTAATTAAAATGTTGCTTGCTATGGAAAAATAATCCAATAGATTTGTGTTTAAGGACACTAACTTGTATTTGGCATATAGAACTTTAAATGACAGAGGTATATTAGAATGCTAAGCATTGCTCTTTATTTAGAAAAACCTATTCAAATTGATGTTATACTATGACTATTTTTCTGCGTGTAATTATGTGCACCACATGTGTGCCTTTTGCTAGAGGGGGCCAGAAAAGGTAATCTGATACCTTGGAACTAAAGTTACAGGTATTTATGAACCACTGTGTAGGTGCTTGGAATTAAAACCAGGTCTCTGCAAAAGCAGCAAGTGCTCTTAACCCCTGCTGAATCTCTCTATCTCCACATGACATTGTTATACAGGCACACATGTATTTAAGCCTGTGTGAACCAATATATTCTTTCTGGAGGATAGAGTTGTTTGTAGCCTATTCTTTTGTGTTCTCACTTTATAGTTTAATGAAGGCAACATTCATAGGAAAATCACTTAAAGTATGATCAAATGCATCTAAGTTCAACCATTAAGTCACTGGAATAAATTTTCTGTTCAAGTGGAACACAGTTGTATAATTAATGCATCTGATAAGAACTGCAGCCACTATGTTGTCACAATTTTTGTTTTTCATGATCAATCTTTTCCAATTTATAAGGGTATCTTGAGTCTTCAGGCAACACAATTAGTATTACTTCTGGGATCTCAGAAATGCAGAAATTTCATCTAGTCATTGATTCTTTAAAAAAAAAAAGTCCCATTTGCATCACTTGTAAGAAGTTCAATGAGTAATTTGTTGTGTAATCATTTGGGATGCCTGTGTATAACTATATATCCAAACACTGGAAGACAGAGACATAAAGCTGCCAATATCTTGTTGCCTAGCCACCAGACCTGAAGTGTAGAGCTCCCATTTCACGAAGACACCAAGGCTCAAACAATGAGAAAAAAGAGGCATAGAAGTTCTCTGGCTTCCTACTATGCGGTTTTTGAATATCCAGATAATACTGCATACCTACAAATTTACATAACACACACACACACACACACACACACACACACACACACACACACACACACACACACACACACTCACACACTAAAAGCAAACCAGTAATTACCTCAGATGTATTTATGGAAAAATAACTAACACAGTACTCTAGATGGTATGAAAGGTCGAGAGAAAATTTGAGATGAGGAAGTTGGAGGATCCTTATTAACAAACCCTTCTTTGCCTGGTGGCTACCAGAGCCCAGCAGCCAAGCAGGCAGCTAATTTACAGACACTGGCCACGCCCCGGAGGCAGGTCCACACCAATCAGGTGCAAGGCGAAAACGCTTGACTCCTGATAAGAGAATACCTCAGAAAATGGCCACTTCATGGACAAGCCTGTCCATGATTCAAAAAATAGCCCTGGTACTTGGAATCCCAGCAAGTGCAGCAATTGCCTACATCCTTTACAGCCGATACAGGGAAAGCAGAGAAGAAGGAATGACATTTGTTGGACAAGTTGATTTTGAGATAAAGATGCGAGTTCAACAGGAGGCTGTGAAGCCGATCATTGATGGACAGGGAGCATAAATATAAAGGTTTCATGGGGAGGGGAGTGTTACCTCTCACCCGCCTTTGCTGAGTTTACTGAATATAAGATTTTTTGGAACAGTCCTTCAGTATTTCTTTACGAACTTTAGTTTAATTCAAATAGAAGAAATTGAGAGTCATCTTAGGAAATGTAAATTTTCTTGTATTTGTCTGTATGTGCACATCTAAAGAAATAAAAAGAATGTACTTCTGAAAAGAAATCCTTCTTTAAGAAAATGCCTTCAATTCATTCTTACTTGTATACTACTGTGGAAAGTTTTCTCCAGCAATGGTACTTAAAGAATAAAATGACAAAAGAGTAATACAAGACAGAATTACAAAACAGGGAAAAAGCTTTAGTCATTTAAATTAAAGGACCAAGGTTATTATAATGTTCTTAGCATTTATAACCTGACAGAGTACGATTTCATTTACGTAGGGTATATTGGGATAGTCAGTGTGGAGTGAACGAGATATGGTGATTTATTCTTGTTTTCTACTTCCTATGCTCCCACACATAAAATGCATCTCACTCTGCCTTAAATTGCATTGTACATGCTCTGAAGTGTGTCAGAAAATGAATGGCATCAAAAAGAGGGCATAGTGGTACTCTTCCATAATATGAATGCACCTGGAAGACATTATGTTAAGTGAATTAAGCCAAGCACAGGGGACAATGATCTCACTCATTTGTGGAATAAAGGGCAAAGCTAAGCCAAAACAAGACAAAAAAGACAAAAAAATCCTGTTTGTACAGATTTGAGAATACAGTTGTTGGTGCCAAGGGTTGAAGTCACTTGGGGAAGGGCCAGATGTTCATTTTGAGTTGGTCAAAGAACATAAAATGTCTGTTACCTAAAAGGAGTATATCTTTAAAATGCTGATGGATTGAGTATTATATTCTCACCAGATAATTATTAACTGTATGAATAATGCATACAGTAATTATCAAGATTTAGTTATCCCCCAGTGTATAATAAAAATGATGGGTGTGCCTAATAAATGTATAAAATTTTATGTGTACTTAAATAATAATAATAAAGATAAAATTTTTATAGTCAGAGAGATGGACAAAAGAAATGATGTGATTGTGCTTTGTGAGATCTGATACTGAAAAATTGGCCTTAATGGTTACTGAGGGAATGGTAGAATATAAGATGGCTGACTTCAGACTTTGATGATGCTAAGTAGAGGCTGGTAAGACTGGAATACCAGACCCTGCCACAGGGTTAGATGTCATGGACTGGTGGAAGAGTGAAAGTCATATGCAGGCCAAGGAAAAAACACTGGCAGACATACAGATGCAGTTGCAGCTGAGAGGAGGGATGATAGATATTGACAACATATTTCTGTGATAGGTTCATGAGAGTTGTATAAGTATGAGTTAACTGTTTGCCATTGGCAGCATTTACAAGTAGGGAGTCTTGGTGGTGGGCAGCATATGGAAACTTTACTAACTCTAATTTTCATTAAAGTCAATTGTGAGAAAACAAAACTTTTCAAGAGAATCTTGTTTTGTTTACATACTGTGAGGTAGCAGGGCATAAACAACAGGGGATTCCAGTCCCAGGGTGCCAGAAACTGACATTCCAGATCCCATTGGTTACTGTAAGTTGCAATCACCCCAACTGACACCTGTAAACGTCAGCATTCTTCCATCAGGGACACACTCCTACCTTGGCCCTACTTCACTAGTTAAAATAAATCTAGCAAGGTTCCTCTTCCTCCTGTTCTTCTTGTCCTCTGATTCTTTCTCCTATTTCTCATCCTCTTCTCGTCCTTCTTCTAGGTATCAGTTCTCTAGTAAAGATGCACTTACACATTTCCAAGTCATACTTGTCTTGGTGATGGCAGAGGATGAGAATTTTGACTGGATATAATGAAGCTTTTCTCTTGTTAGCCATTCAGAAATTTTGTATGAAATGGGGATTTCATAGTGAAAGAAGACACAATATGTTCTTAGGATTAGGACTTGTTTGTTGAGTGTCTGGGAGTCCCATCCAGGGCCAGGTCTGGTGGGTCCCTGGTATGTCAGAAATACTGTGTTACCTTGTCTTGTTGTTCCACTACCTCTTAGCATTTAATTTGTGAAATGAGTGTAATCTGGGCGTCCTGACAAGACTCATGTAAGGGTTAATTAATTGCCATTTGTTAAGTGAGCTGAGATTGTCAGACTAAAGCATTAGGGAAGTGTCAAGTTTGTGTTATTATGGTATTATTTTTCTTTGTTTGGTAGGAAATGCCATTTCTGTGTAATTTGCTTTAACAGTAAAATAAGTCATTTTAATCAGTGCACAATCAAGCCCTTATTCACTGAGGACAAGGGTGCATACAGTCAGCAAGTAGGCTAGTGACAGCTGACACAAAGACAGGGATCTGAAAAGTAGGTACAGGATACAAAGAAAGCCCAGAAAATGAGACTTGGGGCAATCATTTTCTGAATGCCCAGGGGTCTCATGTTACAGACCCAATATTAGCTACTAATAACAGAGGAAACAAAAAATATGTAATCTTAACAAACCAGTGTGCCCCCCTCTAAAAATTATCCGTGTCTACAAGAAACTTTTGAAGTATTTGTATTTACAACTTAGTAACTGTGTCAAATGTTTCATTAAAATGCCAAGGGGGCTTTGACATGCATAGTTATTAAACACTTAACAACCCCAAGTCATAATTTTTATTTGTATAAATACACATTAGCAGTAACTCAGGCTTTACTATATTGCTAATATTAGTTAAATTTGAATATTTGAAGAAGATGTTGGCTGTTTTAATAGTTAAACATTTAACAAATTATATGTTATAATCTTTTTCAGATTGTGCTTTTCTATTGTATGTATTACTACATGTAATAAATAAGCCAATAAACATACTTACTAAAATCATTCCAAAAATTTAAAATAAGAAAAGTAATTTAATATATATGACAATTGATTCCAGATATCAAAAATATGTACCACAAAATGTTTATCCAATATTGTGTCAAAAATATTTGATATTTTTGTGAGCTTTAAGAATCATATAATAGCTAACTTGAACTAATAAATAAATTTAAAAAAGAATCATATAATAGTTACACAAAATTCTAGAAGTTTTACAATTTTTTGGCAGCAGAAATACAAACTGATTTTTTAGTCTAAAGGGGTCTATAATCTTCATTTTGAAATGATTCAAGAATAAACTTTATATCTAACCCCTATGTCAACACAAAATGATGAAAGAGCTATCGTCACAGCTCCCTTGGGTATTTTTAGAGGACTCCCATGGGTTGCTATTTTACCCCTTTGGTTTTACAATGTAGTTGAAAAAGACACATGTTCTGCTTTTTTGAAGTGAAGGCCAGAGGTTTTCATATCACTATTTTAAATACACTGATCAGTAGTCACTTCCCTCTACTCTGTAAAATCCATCCAGGTCCTGCAGGTAGCATCCACAGTGTGTTTCTAGACTGTTTTGACTTTTCCTGTCACAGACACTGCACAAAACTTTCTGGTTTTCTTGGAAAATCTCAGAAGCATGGTGTGCTTTCCCTGTGAATTTAGTTCTTTCCATTCTTTTTGTGGGTTTTCTGTTTCACTTCATTTGAATTTCTGCTCAGACATTAGCTAGAAGTGCTTTCTTAGCTACCTGCTGCATGACAGTACCACTTAAAAAACACTGGGTATTTTCTATCTCTATAAGGTTTTCTCTATAAGGTTTTCAAGTTTCAGAGAAGCTGGATTTTCATAGCAGTTGCTGCACTATCACTATCATCAGGTATGCTGGATTTTGCTCTGTTGTCTCTAGGAATAATACATTACCAAATTTCAGCTTTGGAGACCATGGAATTGGAGCTGACCTTGTAGACAGACAAATGTTATTATTGACATTTTGGGCTGTAATTCCAGTAATGTGCCATAATCTATGACACTATTCATCTCCCATTTGAAATCAGGAAAAAAAAGAGAGAAGCCCTATTTCATAATATGGGAATCCTAGGATTATCAACTGTGAGTATCCCTGTCTGTCGCTGAGATTTTAATGGCAATATGTGACCAATGCTTAAGGCAGGGATTTATGGTACTTAGGATTTGCATGAATTTCTCTTGTGAAACAGGTTTTATTTACCTTAACAAATACAATCATTTTCTGGCATGTTCAAAATCAGATTACCATGAATTTAATATTCTCAAATTAAAATAACTGATTTTGATGTGGTTTAAGAGTTCTTGAAAACAAGTCAACATTTTATTAACAGTCAGCTGTTTGGAAAATATCAAAAATTGAGCCTTATGTTTTATTTGGCAGAAAGTTGTAGGTGTGAGGGCCTTAAAGCATCCCAATACATAGCAGAGAAGACACCCACACATCCAGCTCCAGAGCTCAAGACACTCACAGGCAAAGCAACCCCTTTCCTTGGGGTATGTGCTATGTCCTTCTTCAGTCTTTTGATTTTTACTTTTTTAATGCATAAAAGAAGTCCAGGCATGTGGGCAGGGCTTATAATGTTCCTTAATTGAGTTACCTAGAGGCATATTTTGTTATGAGTTTTAAATGTTAACAACATTTTATTGTCCCAAGTAAAATGAAAGAAAGCTTCCTACCACTTACCTAAAATTTTGAAATTGCAATTATCCTTTAAAAATCAGTTTGTAATGCTGCACTGCTCTTTATTGAGCTTTTCCATTGTCAACTTCTTATTTCCTTCTATATGCACGAGAAAAAAACAAGGCAATACATGACAGATTATATTTCTGTCTTGCTAACAAAACTGTGAGTAAATTAAGGCCAGATTCCATGGCACAGTTATAACTTATCTGCAGTATCTAACGCAACATGTAGCCTGTAGTAGCTATTTAATAAATGTTCATTGGAGTATTACATAAATAGGCATTCTAATTTGTTGGTTTTGTTACTCATCTATCCTCAGTGTACATCTGCTCCAATGGCTTTATGCATTAGCTAGCAATTAAAGGCACCTTTTAGAATTTCCAGGAATGTGTTGTAATATGACCTCATCATTGTTGTCATCAACAATATACATAGTAATTAAATACATACTTAAACTATTAGTGACAGATTCTTTGCTTTGGTCACCCAAAAGATTTGTGGGAGCAAGTCAATGCAAATCCTGTTAGAGGATTCTTTTGCTCATTTATTATTAAAGTTATCAAAATAGAATGATATGTTTTCATCATAGGAACAGAGAATTAGCATTTGGGGAATATAGTTATTATTTTATATTTGCTTAAGTTCAATTTATGTAGACTATTTCACACATCTTTATTATTATTTAGAAATGGGTTATAAGTGAATGACATCCATGGGAATAAGTCCAAAGATATCCACATCCTAAACTGTGAACCTAGTAAATAGGTTGCAACACTTGGCAAAGGGAGGTTAAAGACAGAATTTGTTAAATACCACCAGTTGAAAACTATAATTGGACTATTCAGATAAATTCAACTAATCTCATGACTCTTCCAAAGCCAAGAACCTTTCATAGTAAGGTTAGAAAAGGGACGTGTGACTATGGAGGCAGGGTCACAGAGATGCTAGTTTGATAGGGGAGGGACTAAGCTCCAGCTCTGAACATCTGGGAAAATACAAGATAATGGATGTCTTCCTGAAGGAATGTGTCCTTACCAATCATTTAATTTTGTCTAGTGTGATCTGAACTGACTCTTCCCCTTCAGAATTATAAAGAGGTAATCTGGCAAACTTGTTCCCAGGAATTTGTTATAAGAGCAATAGAAAATTACCATACTATCTTATTGCCTTTGGGCTTCACAATTCCCTGGTTTTACCTTTAAATATGCTTTATATTTTAACCTGATTATCATATATTGGATCTGTTTAAAAATGAGATACATTCATACCTGAGGCTTCTGTTACCAAAATGCATGTATTTGATACACTTCAGTAAAGCCTCTCAATCTAGAGCAAAGGATTTTGTAGCAAACCCCCATCTTTTCACACAATAGAAATCAAAGCTTGCAAAGCTCATGCAATTTACTTCAGTTGAAATCTGAATGACGCGTAGCATGAGTAACAACATAATAGGGCCCTCACATTGTAATCTGGATAGATGTCTGCTATGCTTTGGAAATCAAATATTGTTCCCCTTGACGTTTTGACAAGTAATTTCTACAACAATATACATTTGGCTAACTCATGAATGTCATACTTCTCGTCCTCTGGATTGTGTGGGGTTTGCACTATTCTAAGAATGACAACAATTATAGAACTGACTTGCATCTGCCAAGTGAACAGATGGTCTTGGAGTTTAGAGGAACAATGGTGAAGAGGGAAAAAGTGAAGGGGTGTGGTGAAGGGAGATGGAAGGGTGGAATAAAAAAAAATCCTTCAATCCTAAACAACACTGATGAAATGGAAGAAAGATTCAGACAAAGCATGCTACAGTTTGTTATGGAAAGTTAAGAAAAATTAGGAGAAATCTCTTTTACTCACCTTCCCATATGTGATGAATAAATCTTATTGACCATCCATTTGTGACCCACAAGCAATAAATTTATAATGTTAACACTCTCAGTTGCAGAAACAGCTAGTGTAAAGTGTAATCAATGGGCAGTTAAGGAGATGGGGCAATTTTTCCTTAAATACTCTCTGGGTGTTTCTATCTTTAAAGCACTTTTAACTTTGGTGGAAAAATAACAATAGTTAAAACTTCACCCCCATGAATCTCAAGACTTGTATACAGATATTTTTTGTAGAGTGAGGGAACTTTCCTATTATCTGCTTTGAGTAATTTTATCTTGATTGAGAGGAAAGCATGCCAAGTACTGAATTGTGGGTACTTCCTTGCAAATATCTTAACCGCAAAGGTTGCATGTATATGCTTGGATGTGCATGTTTGTTCTCATCCATTAATGAGTGGCCTACTCTCTTTCTGTGAGGCATGTAGGTGACAGTATATTTTGTATATTAGAATTTAAAACTTAAAAAACAAACATTAAAAGTTTTCACATTTATGCCATTTGTATGAAAAGACAGTTGAAGTGCCCTTTGGAGTATATTGACATGATAGTCTGTACTTATGAGTGTCATCTTATCGAAATAGCACTTAAAGCTGTGCAGATATTTCATTTTCCTACTTTAAAAAGGAAACAAACATGTATGTGTGTTCTCATATGTGTGTTCATGTTCATATGTATATGTGTGCACGTGTCTGTACATGTGGACATGCAGGTGAAGGCTCAAGGTTGGTGTCCAGTGCCTTTTGCAGTTGCTCTCTCTCTATTAAGGCAAGATCTGAATGCAGCTCTCAATTTAACTAGTCTCATTAGTCAAACGTCTCCATGGATACCCTGTCTCTGTCTCTGTCTCTGTCTCTATCTCTGTACATTGGGAATACAGGCATGCTGCCAGGTCTACTGGGTATTTTCATGGCGGTTGGTAATCTGAATTTAGTTTCCAAGGATTTGATGACAAGCACTTTACCTAGTGAATGATCCCCTATCTCTCTATATTAAGAACACTTTATGTATCCAAATATCAATTTAAGCACCAAAGTGTCAAATTCAAGGAAGTGGTTATTATTTCTTGGGCAAAGTATTTAATATTAAGAATATCTTATAAATTTGCTTATGTAATACTCAATTAAAATTTCATAAGGATATTTCGTACTATCTTTGCAATTTGTATAGATGACAATATACAGACTTCTAAAACCAGAAGACATGCTCAAAAACACAAATTTACTCAGTGGGAGTGGAGATCGAAATCCATATTCACATAACTATAGATCCTGTAGTAATTCTCTTCAATAGAAATGATAATCAAAGGGAATGGTACTACAGAAACAGTGAAATGTCACCAACTAAGCACAGTCTGCTGGTGTGAGAGTGCTGAGTTTGTGTTGAAGTCTGAACTGATTGATGCCTTTGCTGGAAAACTATGTGGCTCTTTACATTGTACATTTAAAGAGGTAGAAAGAATACATAATGAAACATACACAGACACACACACACACACACACACACACACACACACACACACAGAGAGAGAGAGAGAGAGAGAGAAAGATTAGATAATATTTTTCTGCTTTTATGTTCTTCACAGAAAATTCAGGATCATCAGTATTTAAGGGAAGCTGAACTTCCAGTATAGCTGTTTGGTTAGATAGGTAAAGACTGTAGTGGATATCTAAGGATCTATTTTATACATTGCTTACTAAGTCTAATTGGGAGATTTGTGAATGATAAGGAATCTTGAGCCTAGATCTCCAGTAATTTGTTCAGAGGCTTTAGATTTCTGACCCAGTCTCACCTGGCCTACTGTAAGGATTTGTAATAATCTTTTGTCATATTCTAACTTGCCTCAAAATATGGCTTGATTTGCTCTTATGATTTAAAATGCTCCCTAAGAATCACACTTTGACTTTATAAATTTATGTTTCAGATTTGTGTTTTTAATATTAACTTGAGTTTAATGTAGTTTTCTTTAAAAACTTGCTGTTTCACTGAAAGAGGTGTGTGTGTGTGTGTGTGTGTGTGTGTGTGTGTGTGTGTGTGTGTGTGTGTACATATTGTATATACAAGTAGTGGTCAAAAGCAACTTGCTGTAGTCAATGCTATACTTCCACCATATGGATCCTAGAAACCAAATTAAATTCATCATGTTTGGTGACAAACATGTTTGTTTTCTGAGCCATCTCGCAGTCTACTTTTTCACTGACCTTTTCTGGGGAAAACTTAATTGTGTTTTGTTGTAGAAAACTAACAAATACTTGGCATGCTATTTTGTAGCTGTAGAGTCCATAGTACCCAATTGAGCACAGTAAATTGGAAAATATATTTTCATTTTTCTTTCTACTTTATTCACATATCTCTATATTTTTAACAAAAAATGAGTTCTGGCTCCTTAGGTATGGGACAATCTATTCTTTTCTATATTCTTGTTGTTGTTTGAATAAGGATGCATTCCCATAGTCTTGGACATTTGAACAATTTGGTCATTGAACTTAATTTCCTATTGATAATGCTATTTGGGATGCTTTAGGAAATGTGCCTTGCTGAAGGAGGTATCTCCCTGAGGATGGAATTGAGCAACTTCCATTTCTCTTGGTACTTGCTTGTATTTAAAGATGTAAACTCTCCCTGGTTATATTCTGCTGCTTTCTACAATGATGGCCTTTCACACCTCTAGATAAAAAAGCCCAAGTAAATTATTCTGCCTTGGTCACATTTTTTGTTGTTTGTTTCTCAGCAATATAACTAAATTATTCAACTAATTGATTTTCACCAAGTGTCAAGAAACTTTGTTTCACATTTCCATTGAAATGACCTCTTCTATTGTTTGATTATCAGTGGTCTCCCATAATATCATACATAGATGTTTTGTTGCCACCTTGCAGGCTTCTTTCAGTCCAATTAATTACTCCTTGGATGGACTTATAATATGATGGCATTATACATTGCCATCATTATCCACAGGTTTAGAATGTAGAAGGGGACCTAGCTGAAGAAAAGCTATTGGAGAGATGTCTCTGAGGCACCTACCAATAATACATTTTTTGTTTGCATTCTGGCTTATATGATATGAGTGTCTCTACTCCACCATGCCACAATCACCATTGTATACTACACTTCTGAAACTGTGAACAATAATAAAGTCATCTTCTGTTTGGTTGTTTCCATTAGATGTTCTGTCATAGTTAAAACAAACAAAAAGAAAATTCAATTTTTCCTCATTTACCATCTCCATATAATAGAAAGAATTAATCCTCAATCATTTTGTGTATATTTCTGACCAATTCCTTGGATGTCATCAATAAATATTAAAGTCACAAATATGAAATAAATGAGTTTTAGAAATATATGTGTATATTCCAAATATGTAACTGCTAAGCTAATATTTAATGAAGATAGCCTTAATCTTTATTATTCTTCCATTGTGGACAGAAGCCACATTAAGTGACATGGAACCACCCTTCCACATTACATTAGGAATGAGTTACAAGGGTCATAACTGGGTTTGTTGTTGGATATTAAAGGCTTCCCCAGGGGAAGGGGTGAGAAGTCACTCTTCTCACGAAGTCAACAACACAAACCTCAGGAGTGAGGTGAAATGAAAAGAAGACTCCTTTATTTAGCAATGGATACAAACTTATATATACTCTCAGCACCCAGGAGTTCTGATGGCTTCACATTGCTAAGTCTCCTATCATTGGCTAGGCATGATCAGGGTCTCTGACAGATCCATTTGCTAGGGCATCAGGCAGGATTGTTTGGTCACACCTCTTTGGTTGGGCAGGATCAGGACCACTGACAGCAACTATCAAACTCCAGGGTGGCTCATCTTTCACCCTGGTAAGCCTTAACTTCCTACGTGGCTTAATTGCCCTCATAATTTGGTGCAAGTTTTTGTCCTATTTTACATTCTTATAAGTATCCTGGGAAATATTTGAAGGTATCTATATTCCAGAGCCCTTGGTATTTATTGATATATCATTTCTCATATGAGTGCATCTAAAGTGTAGGGCTTAAGAATATTTCTTAATAAATTTATATTCAAATGTTTGTGAAGATAGAAAATCAAAGGTTTGTAGTTTACTTACATTTCCTTACTCCACTTATCCATTAATTTGTCCATAAGTTTTCCTTATTCCATAAACATATATGTCCCTTTGACTGTTACAGTGAGGAGGAAGAATGTAACACATTTATTACCCCAAGGAATCCCACAGTATTTGAAAAGCTAGTCATACAGACAGATTGTTAAAATTCAGTGTGATAATGTCACATTAGATATATGCACAGATTGTTTTAGAAATATGAAACTGGGATTAGTTTCAGTATTGTTGAAAGGAGCCTAAAATTATTCTACAAAGGGAAAACCATATTTTTAGAATTTATAAAATTACATCACATAATAATTGGGTAATAAATCATATATGCCATGATCAGAAGTAAGAAAGAGCCATTCTTTGATGCTATTAAAGATAGTTGTATTAGTTACTTGTATATTTCTGTGATGAAACACCATGACCAAGGCAAATTACAGAATGTAGGGTTTATATTCATTTACAGTTCAAGAAGTCTAAAAGTAACTAGGAAGACCTGAGAGCTGATATATTAACAATTAACCAGAAAAGTCTCTCTCTCTCACACACACACACACACACACACACACACACACACACACACACAGAGAGAGAGAGAGAGAAGAGAGAGAGAGAGAGAGAGAGAGACAGACAGACAGACAGACAGACAGACAGACAGACAGAGACAGAAAGGCACATACAGAGATGGTTTGATACTGGACTTTGTAACCTCAAAGCTGGGTTAACACTACTTCCAGAAAATCCCATACCTCTTAAACCCACCTAAACAATGTCTCTAATTCCAGCTGAGGACCAAGTTTTCAAATGCCTGAGTCATTTATCATTCAAACCACCACCACCACCACATATAATGTTCTACATGCAAAATATATGATTACTGGAGAATCACTCTCTGTATACCTCTCCCAGAACTCTACTCTAGCTGCCTTCCCTATGTGTCCTCCCTGGCTACATACTGCCTGACCATGTGCCAAAATAGCTTTATTCATTAACCAAGAAAAGAAGCATATATTCGCATCATACAGAAAGGTATCTGCATCAGATCCTCTTTTCTATTGGAGAAAATAAGGAATATTTTAAATTTGACATTGTCCAATTATGTATTTCAAAAGTTAATAAGCAAAACCTATAGTTACCAATATATAGTCCATTAACATTTAACAAATTTTAAGAAAATATTCCATCATCTATCCTATCTTTGTTAGTTTAAAGCTTTAAAAGCAACTTATCACTTATCATAATTAAGAAAATCCATAACCATAATTATCAGTCTTCCAAAGCAACCAAGACTCTAGAAGGATTATATATAAACTATCAAATTGGAAGAGACGTCTCTCTTCCAAGCATAATAACCCAAGTTTTCTCTGCATTCCTGAGGCGTCCCTCTTCAGCCTCTATGTCCATAATGTCTGGCAGGCCTTTTGATGAAGAAAACATTTGAAGGGTCATCCTTTCCCTTGGCAACCTCAGCTATCACTCTTCTTTGGATCCTTTTTGTTTAGTTTGGACAGCATGGTCAAGCAGTCAAGGAAAGAGAAGATTCTTGTCCAAATAGCTGGTCCTGCCATGTGAAAGGCAAACTCCATAAGCAGTTTCTTAGATGACCATCTTCCTCTCTGATGTGATCTGTTGACTTCACAAGATGATTGTATCTATAGATAACCAATTCCTATCAAATCATGTAAACGTCTAAAATCAAGGTTTTTAAGGAAATGTATGAAAAAGAAGAAAAATTTGGCTATTATTAGAAGCTCTTGTAAATAATAAGGAAAAATGGGTTTAAAAAGAAAGCAACAACAACCAAAGAAGAAAGAAATGTAAAACAGTTACCAGCGAGGATTTCACTAAAAGCTACAGGTGCAGGGGAAAGGATGGAGCTTACTCAGCATGCACAGCTTCCTGGATCTATCTGTAAAACTTGCCTTTTGTGCCAAAAGCACTGGTTGGACACTCTATTTATATAGTTTCACTATAACCATAGAAAGCCACATGTAACTTAATGGAAGATAGGTTGCTCTGTTTTCCTCTGGTATCGTAAACCACCTGGAGATTCACCAATTAAAAGAAATGCATTAGGAATTAGAGAGAGCCAGCCAGTCAGAAGCCTGAGCCTAAGGACAAATAGTTTATAATTAATAAATTCCTTTGTGTGTTGATTTAGGAGTGGAGTGTGGCAGGATCAAGGTGAACACTAACTTCTGCCTACACATTGCTGTTCATGGAAGAATTACTTAGTTGTTTTGTTTTGTGTACAGGGATGGTTGCGAGTCCCTGTTCTCACAGATCACATGGTCATCAATGTGTTCCTGAGAAAGGTGCTGAGCCCAATAGTCAGTTTCTAAATGTCATATATATAAGCTTTTGATGAGGTTTTTGGCATCTTTCACTCATTTGTAGTTTGTTAGCAACAAAACAATGGGAAAGCATTTCTACATGACCAGCCTTATGTTTTCATAAATTTGGGGGTCAAATACCAACAAATGTGGCTGAAGAAATATTTCTCTTATTATGGTCAAATAATTAAGTAGGCTCTGATTTCTTTAATGTCAGTACCTAGAGTGTTGTGTGTTACACAGTGCTGTATAAGTATCTACATAATGAAAATATAACTCTGCAATATAAATCAGTATTGGAATTTGCTCTCTGGAAAAATATAGTCCTATATTGTTAAGTTTTTAATACATTGTATTTGAAAATATTCTAAGAACAATGTTTAAATTGTTCAATTTCTTGTGCCTCCTTACAAAAAGGACATGAAAAAATATGATCTTATATTAAGTACCTACATATACCCTTACTCATACATATACCCTTACCCTCATGACTTTTGCCTTAAACATTGTGCATTGTTTTATTAGATTCAATAATATCTTGGAGAAATTTATAAAAAATCTGATAAATTATGTGAGCCCAAACTTTCAAAATGAAGTAAGTTTGGTGATACTAAGGACAAACAGATAAGAGTGTGTGTGTGTATGGGGGGGATGCGGTGGTGTCTCTGTATGTGTGTTTGGATGAGTACAATCCTATGATGAATGTCACTGAATTCAGTTATAGCAAGGAAGGACCTCAACTGGAACATTCTGTAAATGAATTAAAAATCAAACAAAATGGGACATAGATATGTTATAACTATGTACTTAGTAGAGATGTTTCCTTGCGCCCTTAAAGAATGGTCTTGTTACTGCTTTCAACATATTTGTGTCATACATGATTCGGTTAATGCAGCCATATTTCATACATATTATGTGGAACATTAATGAAAATAAAAAGTGGTACAATTAAATATATATATATATATATATATATATATATATATGTACACACACACATATGATAACTATTCAAGAAAAGTTAGGAGTTTCTGTGAAGTTACTGTTCCCATCTTATGAAATCCCAAATAATTCTTGCATAGCAAGCAATACCATAAAATGACTAAAGACTTTGTAGGTTAAAAAAAATAAAATTAAGGATCAAGGAATCACAAGAGTGGTAGAATTAAAGGTTGGGGAATAAATCTTAGAACTTTGAATATTTATGTCTAGAAAAATTATTTTAATTAACAGATAGATACAAAGAATGAAGCAATAATTGAAGCCAAATGCAATGCTGATAAAGGGAGAAAGAAATGTGGGGATGAGGGAACTTGAAAGGAATTGATCTGTGTTCCACTTTAAGTGGATCCAAATTGAGGTACCTGTAAATGAGAGTTCTTAGAAAAACATACTGAGCCCGAGCTAGGAATGCATATGAAGGAGTGGGGTTAGAAAATATGAAGAGCTGAAAGTGAATTGGGCATTGTTGAAGACAATAAGAAGTTTTCAAATTAACTAGAATAAATATGGAAAGGCAACAGAAAACTGAAAATAAATGTTTCATTGGAGCTGAAGTAAGAAATTTAATTCATCTCACAAGTGCAAAGTAAAAGGAAGCAGGGCAAAGTGCAAAGAAGAGATTTTAAAAGTACATACATCCTGAATTTTCTTTATAGTATTAGTACGAAACAAAATTACTTAAGTAATATCTCATTTTTCTGCCGTCCGACCCACAAACGAGGTGAGTGAGCCTCTGCACTTACCCAATCCCCATCCAAACCATCATTCACCCCAACCTCCCCGGGCTTGTGCCTGCTTGGGGTAGACAGGCACAAACAAGGAGGAGCTCCTTGAATATGGAAACACCCCACCCTTCCATTCCTTTCCGCCAACTGATCTACAAGTGAGGAGACCACCAGGAGAGGCAAGACCATCCAGAGTTGCAGACATTGAATTCCTGGCCCCACACACCACTGGGTCACAAGAAGAGATAGAGAGACCACATTAGAAGAAGATATGGGAAGAAGACAGAATAAGATTTCACTCAGCAACAGAAAGACAAATATGTCACCACCAGAACCTAGGGACTCCAATCCAGCAAGATCTGAAAAGCCAAACAGAGCATGAAGATGAGATGGACCTCAAAAATTATCTCAGCAAGATGATAGAGACCTTTAAAGAGGAAACAAGAAAATCCCTTAAAGAAATAGAAGAAATAGCAAACAAGAAATTACACAAAATGGAGAAAAAGACAAACCAAAAATTCAAAAAATGAACAAATCTCTTAAAGAATCTAAAGAAACACAAGAAAAAGCATCCAAAGAAGTGAAGGAAGTTCTTTAAAAAGTTCAAAGCATGGAAGCTGAAATAGACACAATAAAGAAAACACAGAATGAGGCAATGCCAGAAATGGAAAGGCTGGCTAAACAATCAGGATCTAAAGATGTGAGTATAACCAATAGAATTCAAGAGATGGAAGAGAGAATCTCAGCTATTGAAGACTCGATAGAGGATATACATTCATCAACCAAAGAAAACCTCAAGTCCAACAAATCCCTAACACAAAATATCCAGGAAATATGGGACACCGTGAAAAGACCAACCTAAGAATAATAGGTGTAGAAGAAGGTGAAGAAACACTGCTCAAAGGTACAGAAAACATATTCAACAAAATCATAGAAGAAAACTTCCCCAACCTACAGAGGGATATGCCTATGAAAGTACAAGAAGCTTATAGGACACCAAACAGACTGGACCACAAAAGGAAGTCTCCCCAACACATTATAATCAAAACACAAAATCTACAGAATAAAGAGAAAATATTAAGAGCAGCAAAGGAAAAAGGCCAAGAAATTTATAAAGGCAAACCAATTAGAATCACACTTGACTTCTCAATGGAAAATCTGAAAGCCAGAAGGTCTTGGATAGATACCCTACAAGCACTAAGGGAGCATGGATGTCAACCCAGACTACTGTACCCAGCAAAACTTTCAATCACTATAGATGGAGAAAACAACATATTCCATGACAAAACAGATATAACAATACATATCCACAAATCCAGCAATACAGAAGGTTCTGGAAGGAAAGGTCCAACCCAATGAAGATAACTACACTCACAAAAACACAGGCAATAGATAACCTATTTTTACCAAACACAAAAAGAAACAGGAGGGCAAAATCCACACACAATGACACCACCAGCAATAAATCCAAAACAAAGAAGAACCAATGAACAATGGACATTAATATCCCTAAATGTCAATGGTCTTAACTTACCCATGAAAAGATATAGGCTAACAGAATGGATATGAAGACAGAATCCATCCTTCTGCTGTTTACAAGAAACACACCTCAACTTCAAAGACAGGCGATAACTCAGAGTAAAAGGATGGGAAAAGATTTTCCAATCAAATGGGCTCAAGAAACAAGCTGGTGTAGCAATTCTAATATCCAACAAATTAGACTTTAAACTGAAAGCAATCAAAAGAGATGAAGAAGGGCATTTCATACTCATCACAGGAAAAGTCCATCAAGATGAAGTGTCAATCCTGAACATCTATGCCCCCAATAGGAAAGCACCCACATTTGTAAAAGAAATATTACTAAAGCTCAAACCACACATAAAACCACACACACTTATAGTAGGAGACTTCAACACCCCCTTATACCTCTAGAAGGACAACCAGACAGAAACTTAACAAAGAAACAAAGGATCTGACAGTAGTTATGACCCAAATGGGTTTAACAGATATCTATAGAACATTCCATCCAAACACAAAAGAATATACCTTCTTCTAGGCGCCACATGGAACCTTCTCAAAAATTGACCACATAGTTGGCAGCAAAGCACCTCCACAATTACAAAAGAATTGAAACAACCCCCTGTGTCTTATCAGATCACCATGCATTAAAGCTAGAATTCAACAGCAATACAAATTGCAATAAACCTACATACTCATGGAAAATGAATAACACCCAATTGCACCATTCCTGGGTTGAGGAAGAAATAAAAGAAAAAAGAAATTAAAGACTTTCTAGAATTTAAGGAGAATGTAGACACAACATACCCAAACTTATGGGACACTCTGAAAGCAGTGCTAAGAGGGAAGTTCATAGCACTAAGTGCCTACATGAAGAAACTGGAGGAAAGTCACATTAGAAATTGACAGAACAAATGAAAGCTTTAGAGCAAAAAGAAGCAGACTCACCAAGGAGGAGTAGACACCAGGAAATAATCAACCTGAGAGCCGAAATCAACAAATTAGAAACTAGGAAAACAGTACAAAGAATCAATGAAACAAAGAGTTGGTTCTTTGAGAAGATCAACAATATAGACAAACCTCTAGCCAAACTAACCAAAAGGCAGAGAGAGAGCATGCTAATTAAGAAAATCAGAAATGAAAAGAGGATATAACAACAGACACTGAGGAAATCCAGAGAATCTTCAGGTCATACTTTGAAAACCTGTACTCCACAAAATTGGAAAATCTAAAGGAAATGGACAGCTTTCTGGATAAATATCACTTACCAAAATTAAATCAAGATCATATAAGCAGTTTAAATCGACCTATAACCCCTAATGAAATAGAAGCAGTCATCAAAAGCTTACCAACCAAAAAAAGCCCAGGGCCAGATGGCATCACTGCAGAATTCTACCAGGAATTCAAATAAGAGCTAATTCCAGCACTCCTCAAACAGTTCCGCACAATAGAAGCAGATGGGATATTGCCAAACTCTTTCTAAAGGGCTACAATCACTTTGATACCCAAGCCACACAAAGATATGACTAAGAAAGAGAACGATAGACCGATATCCCTCATGAACATCGATGCTAAAATACTCAATAAAATATTGGGGAACCCAATCCAAAAACATATTAGAAAAATCATTCACCATGATCAAGTAGGCTTCATCCCAGGGATGCAAGGATGGTTCAACATACGAAAATCCATCAATGTAATCCACCATATAAGCAAACTGAAAAAGAAAAAACACATGATCATCTCACTAGACGCTGAAAAGGCCTTTGACAAAATCCAACATCCATTTATGACAAAGATCTTGGAGAGAACAGGCATAACAGGAACATATCTAAACATAATAAACGCAACATACACCAAACCAATAGCCAACATCAAACTAAATGGAGAGAAAGCATATCCTCTAAAATCAAGAACAAGACAAGGCTGTCCACTCTCTCCATATCTCTTCAATATTGTACTTGAAGTTCTAGCTATAGCAATAAGACCAGAAAGGGGGATCAAAGGGATACAAATTGGAAAGGAAGAAGTCAAAATTTCACTATTTGAAAATGACATGATAATCTACATTAGTGACCCAAAAAACTCTACCAGGGAACTCCTACTGCTGATAAACATCTTCAGCAATGTAGCAGGATAAAAAATTAACTCAAAATAATCAGTAGCCCTACTGTATACAGATGATAAATCCAATGAGAAAGATACCTTGGAAACATCACCTTTCACAATATCCACAAGCAATATAAAATATCTTGGGGTAACAATAACCAAAAAAGTGAAAGATGTGTACAGTAAGAACTTTGAGACTTTAAAGAAAGAAATTAAAGAAGATACCAGAAAATGGAAAGATCACCCATGCTCTTGGAGAGGTAGAATTAACATAGTAAAAATGGCAATCCTTCCAAAAGCAATCTACAGATTCAATGCAATCCCCATCAAAATCCCAACACAGTTTTTCACAGATATTGAAAGAACAATACTCAACTTTATATTATATGGAAAAATAAAAAACCCAGGGTAGCCAAAACAAGTCTTTACAATAAAGAATCTTCTGGAGGCATCACCATCCCCAACTTCAAGCCCTACTATATAGCCATAGTTCTGAAAACAGCTTGGTATTGGCAAAAAATAGACAGATAGACCAATGGAATCAAATTGAAAACCCTGACATTAACCCACGTACCTATGAACAACTTATTTTTGACAAAGGTGCTAAATCTATATAATGGAAAAAAGATAGCATCTTCAACAAATGGTGCTGGCACAAATGGATTTGGACATGCAGAAAATTGCATACCTGTCTCCATGCACAAAACAATAGTGCAAATGGATCAAAGATCTCACCATAAATCCAGCCACACTGAATCTTCTAAAAGAGAAAGTGTAAATTACCCTTGAACAAATTGGCACAGGAGCCCGCGTCCTGAACTTTATGCCAGTAGCACAGACATTGAGGTCTGCAATTAATAAATGGAACCTCCTGAAACTGAGATGCTTCTGCAAGGCAAAGGAAAAAGTCAGTAAGAAAAAATGACCACCCACAGAATGGGAAAAGATCTTCACTGATCCCACATCTGACAGAGGACTGATTTCCAAAATATATAAGGATCTCAAGAAGCTAGCCACTAAAAACCAAACAATGGAATTAAAAAGTGGGGTGCAGACCTAAATAGAGAATTCTCAACAGAGGAATCTGAAATGGCTGAAAGACACTTAAGAAAGTGCTCAGAATCCTTGGCCATCAGAGAAATGCAACTCAAAACAACTCTGAGATACCACCTCACACCTGACAGAATGGCTAAAATCAAAATTACCAATGACAATCTATGCTGGAGAGGATGTGGAGAAAAAGGAACACTCCTCCATTGCTGGTGAGAGTGCGAACTTGTAAGACCACTCTGGAAATCAGTATGATGGTTGCTCAGAAAAATGGGAATCAGTCTACCTCAAGATCCAGCCATTCCTCTCTTGGGTATATACCCAAATAGTGCATGTACATACAACAAGGACATATGTTCAACCATGTTCATAGCAGCATTGTTTGTAATAGCCAGAACTTGGAAGAAACCTACATGGCCTTCACCTGAAGAATGGATTGAGAAAATGTGGTGCATTTATACAACAGAGTACTACTCAGCAGAAAAAAAAGCAATGGAATCTTGACATTCGAAGGCAATTGGATGGAACTAGATGAAACCATTCTGAGTGAGGTAACCCAGTCACAAAAAGACAAACATGGTATGTACTCACTCATATATGAATTTTAGACATAGAGCAAAGGATTACCAGCCTATAATCCACTTCACCAAAGAAACTAGGAAACATAAAGGACTCTAAGGGATAAATGGTCCCCAGGAATGCAAAGTGCATGAACTCCTAAGCTAACTGTGAGCATGAGGGTAGGGAAGAGGTTACTTCCACAAAAAGAGCAAGAGAAGAGGATTAGAGGAGAGGAAATGGAGGAGCAGAAATACTGAGTTGGGGAAGAAAAAAGGAGAGAGAGCAGGATGAGAGATGCCATATTAGAGGGACCCATTATAGGTATGAGAAGACACTGGAACTAGGGAGATCTCCAGAGACCTACAAGGATGACCCGATCTGACAATCCAGGCAATGGTGGAGAAGATAACCTAAAAGCCCTTCCCCTAAGATGAGATTGATGACTTCTCTTTATGCCATCTTAGAGCCCTCATCCAGTGGCTGACGGAAGCAGAGAAAGACATCCACAGATATACACTGAGCTGAAATTGGGAATTTAGTTGAAGAGCGGGAGGAATGAAGAGCCAAGGGATCTGTACAAGGTTGGAGAAACCCACAGGAAGAGTTGGCCTGGACAAGGGAGAGCACATTGACCACAGATGATGTCTGGGAGGCCAGTACAAGACTGATCCAGAGCCCTGAACATGGATGTCAATAAGGAGGCCTCTGCACTCCAGGGAGTCTCTGGTAGTGGTTTAGTATTTTTCCCTGGTGCAAGCAGGGACTTTGAGAGCCCATCCCACCTGAAGGGATACACTCTGGCCCTGGACATATGGGGAAGGTTCCAGGCCTAGTAACGAAGATTTGGAGGAAACTGCAGAGCCCCAATTTAGGGCCCTACCCTGCCTGGGGAGTGGTGGGTGAATGGGGTGTGGGGGTAGGTTGGGTGTGGGGGAGGAGGGATGGGGTGAGGGGAGGGAGAGGGGGAAGGGACTTACATGTGAAACAAGCTTGTTCCCTAACTTGAACTAATAAATAAATTTTAAAAAATTACTTAAGTAATATCTCAAACATTTATTTATGTTTATATAGTTAACTCCTCTGGAATATTTTTCTTTGTATTTTAAAAACTCAGTTATCTTGATATATTCAGGTGAGTTCTTATAAAAATTTTAGACACAGGTGGAGGTACTTCCATTTACAACAAGAACAGAAAGTGTAAAATAAGTATTTAATATAAAGAAGAAGCCAAAACAAGAAATGAAAGACTTAGGAATTCCTTCTCCCATAGGATAATTCAGTGGGTTCTGAATGCTTTTTGAATGTGGGTTGCAAAGTGCAGAGAATAAGCTGATGGAGGTTCATTCGTTTCTTCTGCTGCTATTTGTCTATGAAATGTTTCTGAAAAAAATGTCCCCTCTAGTCTCAGTTTTTCTATTTTTACAATCTTTTCTTTCATAAATTTTGGAAACCTGGTAACTATGAAAAGTAGTAATTTGCCTTTGTCTCCAGCAATGAAGTTTTCAGACTTTGATTGTTTCAGACTCTAGATTTTCTTTTATTAAGAGTCAAGTCATATTGAAACAATATGAAATTTTTAACTGATTCCCAATATGTAAGAATTTATATTGTCTGGAGTAATTTCTACATAAGCTCTTTGGATGGTTCAGTAATAACCGACAACAGACAACAGAACCTCTTCTTTGAAAATTATTGTGATACCGAAAGACATATTTCCATTTGAAGTACATGAAAGCACTTTCTTTTAATTGTATGCTTTTCACACACACGTTTTACTTTTGTATAAATATTTTCATGATTTGAAAATGGAAATATTTTTTTCGGTCAAGGTAGGGTGCCACTTTGTAGTACATGCTGATTTCAGACTCACATAGTTCCAGTATATGGAGTTGTAGCAGCATACTTGGCATCAATACAGAGTATATAAATCAAAATTGCTGTGCTTGGAAATAAGGGGAAAAAGTCCATAAACACTTATGTTACACTCTGTATTTTATCTGAAATATATGTAAAAATTGACATTTTATTAGTAATAACATTCACTTGGTATTCTTGAGTGTGAATCTTGTGAATCCATCTTTGAATACTTAATTGTTTCATTCTTATGGCAGAAAATTCACTATGAATTTGGCATTGTGTATGATGTTAAGAACTGCTAAAGTTTGCTGGGTGGTGGTGGCGCACATCTTTAATCCCAGCATTTTGGAGGCTGAGGCAGGTGGATCTTATAAGTTCAAGTTCTAAAATATGAGTTCCAGGACAGTCAAGGCTGTCACACAGAGAAACCCTGTTTTGAAAATAAAAATAAAACAAAACTAAACAAAGAGACAAAAAAACCCACCAAAACTGATAAAGTTCAATACATGATCCAACTGTTTATAAGTATTTATTTTTATATGCAAACCAATCTTCAATATTAATATATCTACCAAAGCTAAATTTATTATATGCTTTTTGAAATTATAAAGGAATTCGCTATGTTTGTTCCCTCCAAATTTAAACTCAATAGGCCAGAGATACAATAAAATTTGTTAGAAAATGGAACAAATAGATTTAAATCAAATATGAGTGATTTGTTACTCTTTTATTCAGCACTACCATACACAAATGGGATGAAAGCATTCTTGGAATATTTTGTATATGTCATTACAGAAAACACATGAGACTATTTGCATACCTGCATTATGTATGCCTAAATAGAAATACAACTTTGGAGCCTCATCACAGAGGAAATTTACAACTTGTAGACCATTGTCTAGGAAAGGCTTTGACCTTGTACTAGACATTCTCAAAAATAAAAAAATCGCTGAGGAACAAGCCTGCATATCCCATCTTTCAACGAGTGCAAGTCATCTCTTGCACTCAAAATAAATTGTTCCAATGTACTATTATAATTATTTAGAGACATAACTGACATTTAGTTAGCTGCTTGCCCCATGAAACATGTTTTAACTTTATTCCAAAGTAGTATGGAAGAAAAATATCATGGGTTCTGGGAATTAAACATGGGCCTTTTGGAAGAACAGCTAGTACTCTTAACTCTGGATCATCTGTTTAGTTCATGGTATGGTTATTGTTTTTTAGTAAATGAGATATAGTGATTACACATGTATATTTTGATTTGGTGTGGTATGATGGTGAGATTGTATTGCATGT
This sequence comes from Cricetulus griseus, assembly GCF_003668045.3. NCBI lineage: Eukaryota > Metazoa > Chordata > Mammalia > Rodentia > Cricetidae > Cricetulus > Cricetulus griseus. The sequence continues at coordinate 110,184,440 of NC_048598.1, forward strand.
GGTATGTATGTGTGGGTTAGGTGTTCCAAGATATATGTTTTTATGGAAGCTGAGATGTTTGACCATATATCTAAACTAATTTTCATCATCAATGTCTGTAAATATTAGGACAGACACTAAAAAGTGTCTTTCATTGTAATCCTTGAGTCACGTTATAGTACTAATAATTTAACTAGCCTGTAAAAGGAAGGAATTCATACTTAAATGACACTTATACTTAAATTTTAAAATCTGAAACAGGTTATAGTACTGCACTTAAATTATAGCTTCACCTCTACAGAAGTAGTATGAATATTTTAGACAATAGAAATATGTAATATAGTCAGCAAAGACCTTGAGAAGTCAATACTAGAAATGTCACATACCGTATTTTTATTCTTTCAAAGTAGATTCAATATTGGAAGAACCTTTGAATTGTGGGGTTTCTGTAATTCGTACATAGAATGATTGTTGTGATTCGATATAGAATTTGGGGGAAAAGACTCAATTCTTTCCTTCCTTCTGACATTTTGGTTTCATCATCCAGTGATCCCAAGTTAATAACCTATACTCCAAGAATAAACTTAGCGTCTCCAGTTTCTAGTACCCAACAGTAAGTATGATAGCACCAAATGCATTGAATAGTTAGGTATTTTATTAAATGATAATGGACATAGACAGTAGAGATGTATAGAGAGAAAGTGAGGTCACTTGCTTTCGTTGGTGGTTTAATACAAGCCCCAAGTAAATTTCTTTAGTTTGCTTAGCTTTGGTTTTCACATTTAAGTTTTTGTTACACACATACTCCAGAATTAACTACTAATATTTTTTTTTTTTTAAATTTGGCGGGGGATTGAGAGAGGGCTTCTCTGTATTGCTTTGAAAGTTGTCCTGGAACTTGATCTGTAGACCAGGCTGGCCTCAAACTCAAACAGATCTGCCTGCCTCTGCATCCTGAGTGCTGGGATTAAAGTTGTGAGCCACCAATGCCCTGTTTAACTATGACTTGAAAGGAAATCAACATTTAACTTTCAATACTCTAGGCAAATTTTAACAAATGCAGGCTTTAAGTTAATTTTATATAATATTTGATATTTACGCATTTTTACTTAAATATTAATTTAAGAATTCAGAAGAGGGGGGAATAAAACCACAAAGCTGCTCCAAACTGGCAATACCCTTTGGAAACTATCTCCATTGATAGCATTGTGGGGCCCTCTGCACTTTGGAAACAGGACAGATCGCTATGTTTGAGCTCACCCTGGCCTTCAGAGGAAGTTTCAGAAATACTGTACTAGACAGAGAGAAGCTTTCTGAAGATAAAAAAGAAAGAAAGAAAGAAAATTCAGAAAAGAAAGACTATTCTTTTTACAAATAATATTGAAACAAATACCCATATACATACAAAAATCACAATGCCTGATTCATATTTGACACTATTTTTTATACATTTCATTTAAATTAGAAGCAATCTTATTTTACATATCAATTCCACTTCACCCTCCCTCCCATCCTCCCATGCCCACCACTGACCCCGCCCCCTTCCATCTCCCATCCACTCCCCAGGGAGAGTGGGGCCTTCCATGAGGGATCGTCAAAATCTGTCAAGTCATTTGGGGCAGGGACTAGGCCTTCCTGTTGATACTCTAATAAAACTTAGATGAGTACTATATAATTAAGTAACTAAATAAAATAAATATAACCAAATAGAAAATACAAAACATTCAGTTATTAAAGAAGGAACAAACCTTTGTAACCTTCAGTTAGGGAGAGATTTCTTGTTTATTACAAGTCTGATTCTACAACTTATTATACGAATTTAAACTGTCCTTCACATACCTGTGTTTGGAATATTTCTTCTTGTGTTGGTGGCAAAATATATATATTTCTTACCAGTGAGGGGGTGGTGGTACTTTTTAAGAGGCTGTGGAACTTAGACTGTGGTGTCCCTTAGAGGAGGTAGATTACTAAAGGGAGGCCTTTTTAAGGAAACCCAGCCCAGGCTCTTTCCTTGATTTCTTCTTCATTGCCTGCTGTAATGGGAACAGCCTCTATCAAATAATACATTTTTGCATTATCTGAAGTGTTCGCTCACATCTTCACCAAACTGAAGTAACTATGAGGCAAAGTAAATATTCCCTTCCTTATACTTTCCTGTCAGCAATCAGGATTCCAGAGACACAGAAGTAACAAATATGCTGCAAAAGTAAGAAAAGAGTTCTTCAGAATTACAAACTTCTCTTCAAAAACATTAAAAGGAAAACAAAAAATACAAACTATTGCACCTCATGTATCTACTGTACGATTTGTGTGTATGATACAAGTCCTAAAACTTAAACAGGAAATAAGTGACTGGATTTCAAAGATGGGTTTTTAAAATTTTAAGCAGATATTTTACCCAATAACACATGTGTTTACCCAATAGGCGGCTATTCAGGTGTTCAGCATATTTATTCCTGTGGAAATGCAAATGAATAAAACCATGAAATATCACTTCGTATGTGACAGACCCAAATAGATAAATGTTAAGTTCAGTAGCTATACTAAGTTGATAGGGATGTGAATAAAATAATATTGCCATATGGAGTTGATGAAAGTTTGAAGTTGTGTTTTTCAGAAGGTACTCAGAAGTTTTCTGGTTAATGATCATGCTATCTGCAAAAACCTCTACCACACCTGAGAATACAAGAGATTTGACATCCTACCAAACAAATATTTCCTCACGTATGTTTATTGTTGCACAATTTACAGAAGCTAGGAAACAGAATCTCCCTAGATAATTCATCAGCAGAGAATCACATAAATATAATATAAATTATTTTTTCCATAAAGAAAATCAGTATTTTTGTAGGTGTACTAGTTGGTTCTGTGTGTAAATTTGACCTAAGCTATAGAATCATCAGAGAAAGGAGCCTCCACTAAGGAAATGCCTACTTGAGATATAGCTGCAAGGCATTTTCTCACTTAGTGATCAATAAGGAAGAGCCAAGCCCATGGTGCATTGTGCCATCCTTGAGCTGCAGGTACTGGGTTCTATAAGAATGTGGTCTGAGCAAGTCATGGAAATCAAGCCAGTAAGCAGCCTCTGTCCATGACCTCTGCATCAGTTCCTGCTTCCAGGATCCTGACCTGTTTGGAGTTCCTGTTCTGACTTGCTATAGAGATGAACAGCAATGCTGAAGTGTAAGCCGAATAAACCTTTCCTCCCAAACTTGCTCTTTCATCATGCCATTTTGTCACAGAAATTGAAAGTCTAACTAAGGCAGCAGGAGAATGGATGGAGATAGGAATTTTATATATTAAGCTATGTAACAGATTCAGGGAGATAAATATGCATGCTTTCTCTCATACATAAGTGAGAGAACCTAGATGCTGTGTGTGTGTGTGTGTGTGTGTGTGTGTGTGTGTGTGTGTGTGTGTGTGTGTGTGGTATAGGGTATAAGTATGAAAGAAGAAAGTTAAACAAGAAAGGTTAAAAAAGTCGTAAAAGGTTTAGGAGTCAATAGAACACATATGACATGAATTTAGAAAAAGGGTTATTTGGATAAAGAAAAGGTGGGAAGAAGGGTGCCAAGCTTTAGTGGTAGAAGTGATTGGTGAAGGAGAAACAACAGCAACTAAATGGATGTGGGAATGCTTTAGTGAAATCCATTACTCTCTGTAATGTAGCTAATTGAAAACTAATGAAAAAGAATGACAAAATAGGACAAGCCTCCTTGACTAACATTCTAGGCTATCCATTATGCAATAAGATATTCATTTAAGTGAAAATATTCAGAGCGGCTTTCTTTTAATAGCCCCAAACTGGAAACAACACAGATGCAGTTATTTTATGAATGGATGTACAAACTGGTGGATATATACATAATATTTAATTTAAATAGTGGTTCTCAACCTCCCTAATACTGTAATCTTTCAATACATTTTCTCATGTTGTGGTGGCCCCTAACCACAAATTTATTTTCACTGATACTTCATACCTGCAATTTTTCTAATTTATGAATCATAATGTAAATAATTGTATTTTCTATGGATTTAGTCAACCCCTGTGAAAGGTACATCTGACCCCTCAAGGGAACATGACCCACATGTTGAAAACCACTGATTTAAAGTAATCAAAAACTAGGCAGAGAGAGTATCCCTCCATAGGGACTGGGCTTAAAAAGCCTGTTCATGCATTAGGGATGAATAATGGTTCTACTGTCACCAGCTTCATAGACTGACCAGGCCCCACAACTGACACCCACCTTCAGGGGACCTGGTTTGGTCTTATGCAGCTTCCTCAGCTGCCAGTCTTGATTCTGTGAGCACCCACTTGCTCAGGGCAGCATTTTCATTTGGTTTTCCCATCATGGTCTTGACCCCTTTGCTCATCACTCTTCCCTCTCTACAACTCAGTCCTGCCCCAAATGATGTGACAGTCTTTGATCATTCCCCATAGGAGGCCTCACCATACATGAAGAGTGGATGGAAGGTTGGATGGGGAGATGGTGGAGGTAATAGGAGGATGGTAGAGAGAGGGAACTGGGATTGGTATGTAAAATAAGATTGTTTTACTATAAATAAAAATTAATTTTAAAAAGTAATGAAACACATATTAATCCTATAATGTGGATAAGTTTTAAAATAATTAGAAAAACCCAAGGAAAATAGACTACATATTGTACTCATACCATATGCAAACAGGCATGCACATGTAAACACACATACACACACACATAAGATGGGGAATGTACTGTGCATGTTTATCTTATTGATTGTTAAATAAAATACTGTTTGGCCAATGAGACAGGAAGTTAGACAGGACTAGAAGTCAAAGAGGATTCTGGGAAATGTAGTAGAGAAGTAATGATCCAGGCAGGAAGTGACATAGCAAGGAGACTCATATTTAAGCCAAAGAGAAACAGGAAGGGCCCTCTTTTTTCCCTCCGCTCCTGCTTCAGCGGCACAATGTGATCCACCGGCAAGGAGGGATGCCAATAAGGTGTCCGATAAGATAAGTCTTATAAAACATATAGACTTATGATAGTTAAGACTGAGTTAGCCAATGAGAAGTCCTAGTCATTGGTCAAGCAGCTTTGAATCTAATACAAGTTTCTGTGTATTCATTTGGGCCCTAACTCAGGTGGGTGGCTGGTGTAAAGCTCACACATGGAGGTGGGGCTCAGGCAGATTTTGGTGGAAATATTTATCGTAGCACACACACACACACACACACACACACACACACACACACACGCACAGAGTTTCAGAAGTGAGAATAAATATTAACCCAAAGCAAATCAAATCAGTGGTTAGCTGAGAGCAGTAGGGAAGAGACAAAATGATGGATGAGAGGTTTGAAAGAGCTTGATATTTTATGTAGTGATTTTAAGTATATATTATTAGAAACCTAAATACATAAAGTCCATGTTTGTCAATTTTTCCTTAGGAGAATCATTGAAAATTGTCTTGCTAAGGATCTCACATTCTGGAAATTATCTTTTAAGTCTCTGACTTAGACTTGTGAAAATGGATATATTTTAATAAATTACTTCTCCAACCTATGCTATGTATTCATTCTTGCAAATATTTCTTACCTCTCTGATTTGTATGTATGTGCTTGTGTGTGTGTGTGTGTGTGTGTGTGTGTGTGTGTGTGTGTGTGTGTGTGTGATTTGTAGGACATGCTATGCAAATAAAACAGATGGTTTAGACTAGCTACTAATTGCTGACCCAAATTTATAAAAGCTACGGTAAGTTGTTTTGCTTTCATTTCTGATTTATTCATTTTTAAACACGTGGTGACTGACTATACTAATTAAATGTGCACTCTAATTGTTTTCTTGGAAAACAAATAACACAGAGGCTATAGCTTTGAAGCCTATAGATATAGGCTATTTGCCATAGTCATGGAAGATTATTAATCTTGTCCTGATGGGCTGAGGAGCAGCAGTGTACTGGAATCTGGAGCTTTGCATGTCTTACAGATATAAGAGCTAGTGCCACTCTCTCCCCTTTGTCCTGATTAGTAAATGCTATATTTTCTGTCTCTAAATACCCAGTTAATCAAAAGTAAAATGATAAAATGCAAAAACTGAATTGAGGTCATCAACATTGGTTACTATGAATGAAACAATGCAATCATACCTGGCTTTGGCTTTGAAAGAAATCATTCACAAAAAATGAGTCAATTTGACTTTAATCCTGGGTACACATCACAGTTGTATCTGTGGCTTTGTCAAAATATCATTGCAAAGGCACTGATTTGTATAAAAAAGGAAAAATCTGGGGAAAGACTCACATAAATGACTTTGATATGAATGTCCAATAAACAAATGGTTTAGAAAACGTAAATTAGACTGAAATATGTGTCTTAAATGTGGTAAATAAAGGAACACAATCAAGCTGTCAACTCTCCTTTTATTCAAAAGAAATACTAGACCTTAGTTATTAAGAAAAAGCAGTGCTGTGGTAGCCTAGAAGTCTGGTACTATGACAAGGAGCATCTTAGCCAGGCAGTGTGGGGAAAACGAAGTCTAGCAATGTCTTTGAAGCTAGGTACTCATACTGCAATTTCCTTTCACATAGTCCCAAATTTCTGACATATCTGAATTTTGCTTATTGAGGCCCAGGAACTTTTTAATCCTTAGTGTATGCCTGGAACCACTGGGTCATGTGTTTTTTTATTTCTAGATTTCTCTCTTTTTTATAATATCTAGGATGCTGGAACTCTGAATTAAAGGCACTCAATGGTCTGACACATAAAATTAATTTTATGTCTTATTTTCACTTATGGCGATTTTATACATGCACATGCATCTATCCATCATATATATATATGATGGATATATATGTAAGTATATATATATATATATATATATATATATATATATATATATACATATATATGTATATATATATATGTAAGTATATATATGCAGATTTTATTTATACACATATATTTAATAATGCTGTTGCGTTATCGCTGAATCCAATCCCTCTCACCAACATGCTGCTATTATATGAATATTTTTTCTTCTCATTGTCATGAAAGACCATGGAGTGCCCATTATTGTGTCATTCCATGCTTGACATACAGTGCAGACCAGATTCTTAGAAAACGTCTTCAAAGAGACAGGGCAAAGATTCTAATCCACATTTTTCAACATGAATTTTCTACTGGCTTCCTCTGAAATATGAGAGCTGCTTGCTTTAGAGGAAGTTTGAGCTCACACCTTAAGTCTATGGATATTGATACTTGAGATCTGAAGGAGCTGTGGGCTCTTTGTCTCTCATATAAGCTCTGGCCTGCTGTGATCAGCATTTGATGTCCCAGGGCTCTTTGGAACCCATGTGTTTACTGAGAAAAGGAGCTGGCAGGAGTTCCAATATTCTGTAACTCTAAATCTTTCTTGGGGGAATTGCTAGAGTATAACAGGGCTATAAAGGGAACTCAAGATGAAACTGAGGTGATGTTATAAAGTAGAAAAAAAAATGATTTTATCCTAACATTTGAAGAGGCTTCAGGGAAAAGCAAAAGTAATAGGACAAACCCTACTAGTATCCCTTACATACTACCTATGATGCCAAATGTTTAGTTGAGATGGAGTAAGAAGACAAACATGTTCCCAGATTTTTAACACTTGACTCTTAAATATCTATGTATTAATAGTCTCTGTTACTTTGCTCTGGTTTCACAAGCATCAATTGACTTCCTTGAGAAAAAGAAATGTATCTATAGGTCTAGTGTTAAATGTGTAATGATATAGGATCATTAGCAACAGTCATACCATTCCTGATAAAAGAAATGTGAAAATAAACTTAGAATTCAGACTACATGACACAATCTAAGCATGGAATGAATATCTCACTACTCTGATAAATTACTTATTGAAATAGCAGATTAATGTAGTGTTACATCTTTAATAAAAATGAAAATCCCTTAGGTTCACCCCAGCTTGCTTTTTGTTTAAGTTATAAGTTGCTGTCCACATGTTTTTTTTTTTTCACACAGCTTTGTGTTGGCTGCATAGTTCTTTTGGTTGTCTGCATTGAAGTATGTTTTATATATAATAAAATATAGTTCTATTGGGAGATGTTTGTACTTAGTGAGTCAGAATGACTAGCCATCTCTCTCAGTATGGTCTCAATGTCTTCTTTCCTTACCTGGTGAGTAACCTAGATCATCTATTAACATGGTGGCAATTTTATATTAAAAAAAGGTGATTGATCTGTATGTTTGGCTTATGTTGTATGTTGTATTGCCTCCTTGGCCATGCCAAGTCGCATGACTAAGACATGAGTCATGCAGGTACAGATGAGAGCACAATGGGAAGAAATTGTGTAGGTCATGGATATCAGGTACCATTGTTTATAACAAGGCATTATAAAACAGTCCAAGATTCTCCACTAGTGGCAATTGAGATCCTTATTGCATTAGTGGTAGGAGAAATAAAGACCAGATACAAAGGAAGAAAAATATGTTGGAATAGACAAGCAAATGGCAAAAAGGACTTAAAATAAAAAAGAGAGATGTCATTATTTGTAAAGACTGTGGTTTAAAGAACAAACACAATACCATGAAAGTAATTTTGTTGATCCACACAATATTGCACACAAAAGATTATATATATATATATATATATATATATATATATATATATATATATATATGTTTGGTGATTCTGGTCTTGATAGCTTTGGATTTTGAACAGTCACTAAAGTTTTCTTATATCAGTTTCCAGTTGTGCAATCACAGTCCTTATTCCATGGAGATGTGGTGAGGATTCAACTGGGTAATGGATATAAAGTACTTATAAAGCATGCCAAGCTCCCTCCCCATGGTAAGGCCAATGTAGTTAGTTAATTCTGCCATTACCATCATCGTGGTCATTACTGCATATTTTGTTACTCATTTTTATAATAGTTTTACCCTCTATGAGATTATATTATGCAGCATAAATTATCTGCACTGCATTGGGACTGGAGATATAGCTCATCAGCTGTGAGAACTTGCTACTCTTTCAGAGGACATAGGTTTGGGACATGTTTTCTCACCTCAGTTCGCTCATGCTAGCCTTAATATGATGAGTGTTTTTAACAATGTAGAGTGGGTTATTAAAGGCTGCACCACAAATGAAAAGGCATCTGATATCAAGAGTGGGATGTGACTAACAGGGCTGTAAATTCAGCCTGCCCTGTGTCTCTGTAGCCACTGCCTTCTATAGATTCAAAAACTGCATGATATCTGGATGATTGGACAATTCAGAAGCAAACCACATCTGCCCCACTGATTAATGGTTCTGAATTGCACATGTTTTGAGTATGGCTATTATCAGTGGTTGTGAGAAGAGGAGAAAAAAGCCGCAATATTAGTAGTGGGAAATCATAAATTAAGAGTAAAATGTCACATTATTAGAAAACTATTTAAATTAAAAATAATCATCCTACATTGCCAAAAAATGTGAAAAAAACAGGATCTTTAATATATTATGGATATAGGATTGCAAAGCACATTTGATAGGCAGGTTTCTTTTTCCTTCCTAACATTTTAATTTTCTTTATTATAGAAAATAGAATTATTTCCTCACATAATATATCACGATTATAATTTTCCCCTTTCTCTACTCCTCTCAGGTCCTACACAACTCTTCTGCCATCTAGATCCTCCAGTTTTCTAACAATAAAAATATTAGAAAACAAACGGGCTTCTGCAAAATAATAAATAGAAAAAAATACCATTAAGATAAAACAAAAACTCATACACTGGGATGAGACAAAATAAACAAACAAAAGGAAAAGACACCATTAGAGGGCACAGGGATCAGAGGCCCTCTTGTTCACACACTCAGGAATTCCATAAAATCGCTAAATTGGAAACTGTAATATCTGCCCAAAGGACCTGTGGGATAAATAGAAAAAAAAATACATGAATAAAATAAAAAGAATAAAAATATAAAGATACTATTTTTAAAAAAAACATGAGTACTTATATGACATTGTGAGACAAGGAATCTTCAAAGTGACATTGAGTACATTTTCGGCATGTGTTAGTCATTTAAGAGTAGCTTGTTGCTCCAATCAAACTTTCTTGCTCCCTTGGAGCAAAATAAATTTACATTTGCAAGTGGTTGTCATTTGAAGATAGCTTGTGGGTTAAGGATGCAGCCATGTGTTGTCTTATTCTTTCAGCTCTAACTGCTAAAGACTCATATAGGTCTTGTGAATGCTATGTCAGTCACTATGAGTTCATTGAGTTCATATATGGATTGATAATTTTATTTAGAAAGCCTTTTTTTCTTGGTGTCCATCTCCTCTGGCTCTTGCACTCTCTGCCTCCTATTCTACAGGGTTGCCCAAGTTCTTAGGCAAAGGACTTATTGGAGATATACCATTTAGGGATGAGTGTTTCAGCATCTTTCATGCTCTGCTTAATGGCTAGCTGTGGTTCTCTTCATTTGTTCCAATTAGGTGCAGGAAGAAGCCTCTGTCTCTGATGATGCCATGACAAGGAACTTATTAGTGAGTATAGCAGAATGCCATTAAGATTCATTTTATTGCTACCTCTTATTCTCTCTTTTGTTTTCTTTTCATTCTTTTAGAGCAGTGGTATTTGGTTTTACTCTATGACCCTGGGCTATCTCATCTCAGGTTCTTGGTCATCCAAGAAGTGTCAGGTATGGCTTCCATTTTGTGAATATGTCACTAAAATCAGATTAGTTGTTTCTCTAATAAACTTTGTACCATTATTGCCTTAGCATGTCTTGCAAGAAGGCAGTCATAGTACATCAGAGGATTTGCAGCTTCAGTTGTGTCCCTTTTACTTTGGAAGCATACAGAGTACCTTGCTGTAACAATGTTGCTAGAATAGAGTGGTGAATGCTGGGAGTAATCACCAGCATGACTTCTCCATGTTCAATAAGTTGTATAAGCATGTGCTTAAAATGGAGACTTTATGTTAGTTTCTGGAGACCAAATTATTGCTTGGTCACAGCTTAGGCTGTTTAGGGATTCTCGGGAAATTTCTTTGGGCAACAATTCAATTAGGTGTAACCAATCCTGGCAGTGGAAGCTTTAGTTGGTGACAAGAGTTTACCAGTATGTGCTCTGCCTACCTTATTATTTAACTGTTTCATTTACATGGCCTTTATGGATGTTCCTGTTTTAGGAAGCTTCTACTGTATTAAATTTTCATGTTGCTCCTAAATATTTTTTAGCTGTCTCTTCCTATATTACCTCTACCACTCTCCACTTCTGCTGCTTTTGCATCTCATTCCAGTCTTGTCCCCATCTACCCATAACTATATGTTCAATTCCCCTTTCATAAGCAGACCTAATTGTGTCCCCAATAGTCCTTTACTCTTTAACTAATCTCTGGTTCTACAGATTGTAGCTTGGCTGTGACTGATTTATTAGCTAATATTCATATCCTTCTTTCCCTGAGTCTGGTTGTCTCACGCAGGATGATTATTTTTACTATTACCATGCATTTCCCTGTAAGTTTCATGATTTTTTAATGAGCTGAGTAATACTCTCTTGTGTAATTGTACCACATTTTCTTCATCAATTCTTCTGTTGAGGGACATCTAAGTTATTTCAAAGTTCTGGATATTATGAATGGAGCAACAAAGGGCATGTCTAAATAAATTTCTTTGTGTTAGAATAAAGTGATGTTTAGGTATATGTCAAGGGTGGTATATCTGGATGTGGAGGAAGATCAGATCTCATCTTTCCCAGGAGCCTTCACACAACCAACAACAATAGATGAGTGTTCCTCTTACTCCACATTCTTGTCACCAGGAGCTGTCACTTGTATAATTGACCTTAACCATTCTGACAGGTAAAAAATCAATTCTCAAAGCAGTTTTGATTTTCATTTCCCTGGTGAATAAGAAGGTTGAGTTTCCTCTTATGCATATTCCATTTAGACCTGTACTCCCTGTTTTTTTATTTCAAAACATACTTTTCTCATTTTACATACCAATCCCAGTTTCCAATCCCTCCTCTCCTCCTGCTACCCCCCCTCCCAGTTTTTTTTTTCCCCTTTTAAATTAGGTTGTTTTCTTGATACCTGATTTTGTGTTCTGTATATATTTTGGATATTAACACTGTGTTGGATGTGTAGTTGGTAATAATCTTTTCTTACTCAGTAGGCTACCCCTTTATCTGAATGATGACATTTTGTTGTACAAAAGCTTTTCCTATTTTAGTTGTTGATCTTAGTACCTGTGCTAATGACATACTGCTTATAAAGTCTTTTACTGTGCCAATGAGCTCCCCAATTTCTTTTGTATCAAGTCCAGTTTTTGCTTTTATATTGAGGTCTTTCATCCATTGCAGTTTATTTTGTAGATGGTGATAATTATGCTTCTAATTGGGTTTTTCTAGCCATCTAGTATGACCAGCACCATTTGTTGAAGATTCTTTCTTATTTCTAGTGTGTATTCTGTGTTCTTTAAATAATGTGTCTACTGGTGTGTGGCTTTGTGTGTATTTTCAATATGTTTCTATTGATCAATATGTCTATTTTTGTTTCAATATCATGCTGCTTTTACTATTATTGCTCTGTAGTAAAATTTGAAATCACGGATGATGATACATCTAGCAATTATTTTATTATTTAGGACTGTTTTTGCTATTCTGGGGGTTTTGTTGTTGTTTTATCTATTTGTTTTTATGTGCATGTGTTTCTATTTAAAGCCAAAGATTTTCCTTTCAAGATCTGTGTTTTTATGGGATGGCCATTTTTACTCTATTAATCTTATTCTTCCAAGAGCATGATTGCTTTCTCTATTTTCTAATGTCTTCTTCATTTTCTTTCTTCACTGTCTTTAAGGTTTTATTATACAAATATTTCACTTGCTTGGTTAGAGCTACCCCATGATATTTTATATTACTGTGGCTATTGGAAAAAGTGTTGTTTCCCTTATTTCTTTATTTTTTCCATTTCAAGTGTGTATAGAGGAATGTTTATGATTTTTCTGAGTTAATTTTGTATCCAAAATACATTGAAGAAAGTTTTGTATTCACTATAGTAGTTTTCCTGTGGAATTTTTATAGTCACTTATGTATACTATCATGTCACCTGCAAATAACAAAGTTTGACTTTTGTTTTAGAAAGTTAAGCACAGAGTCACTATGTAACCTACCATATTTTACTACTTTGTGTGCACTGAAAAACAACTTCAAAAATATATCAAGATATAATTTCTACATATAGATCTACAGCATATTTCTTCAGAATTATGGCAAGCCTCAGACAATCTGTTTGCTCATCAGCTGGTATGTAAGGAACATGTATTTTATTCACATGAGGTGTGTTGCTTATTCAGCAACTGAGAGTGATAGAAACATCAAAGCAGCTGTGTCTGAAAAGCATTTTGTTGAGTAGAAATCCGACAAAAATTCATCTTGCATGATTCTGTAGAAAAACTCAGAATAGACAAGACTGATGGCTGATGTTTAGAAGCAGAAAACAGATGAGTTGTTATATGAATTGAGAGCTTTGTCTTGTGATAGCAAAGAGAGACAAAAAAATCCTGTATGAAAGATAGAGTTACTTTGTCTTGGAGAAGTGGAGATGTTGGTGGTGGTTGTAGAGTATGCACAGATATTTACTCAATTATATTTTATCACACAAATTATTTTAGTGCTGGTATTTTGTTTTCAAATGGGAGGGATCAAATCCAAATTCTTGTTTTGTTAGTTAAGCACTTTATGGCTAGAATAAATCTTAAAGCCATAGAGAAGATAAGTTGAAAAGAAAACAATCTTGTTTCACAGCTTACTGGAATTCACTTAATTGAAATCAAAGTCAGTAAATATTATGTCTGTTTGCTTCCATGGCAGTCCAGGTAAATCTCCCCACTTACATGCTGTGGTTTTCAATGTCTCTAGGCAAATATATCAACTGCATGTTTTCTTTTACCTTCTAGCCCTATTTAATTTTCCTTTTCTTTTTCTTTCTTCTTTTTTATGTATTGAGTACATTACTGAGGTATTTCCTGAAATGAGGTATAGTACTCTATGAGAGTTTGGAGAGAAAATGTGCAAATATCCCCATTGCTCAACTCAATTATATATATGTAGTAACCATTATGACTGGTTCTCTGTCATCAAATTCTCATTAGTAGCAAGACTGTTAAACTGTCCAACGTTCATTCAGTTACCAGGTTGTTCCCATTCATTTTGCCAGACCTTAAGATGCAAAAATAAAATAATAAGTCAGAAAAATTGTGATTTTTATGACAATAGACTATGGCTTTATTTATTTTTTTTTGGTTTTTCGAGACAGGGTTTCTCTGTGGCTTTGGAGGCTGTCCTGGAACTAGCTCTTGTAGACCAGGCTGGTCTTGAACTCACAGAGATCTGCCTGCCTCTGCCTCCCGAGTGCATGTGCCACCAACGCTCAGATAATATAGCTTATATTAAACTTAATTTTTTTGTAAATAATTTTAAATTCTAATTTTTTCTCTCACTGGAATATACTTATGCCAAGTAAATGTGTTTTTGCATACTATTTTTCTATTATATGAATTTATATATTAGAATCTTATATATATATTATTTATGAGCATTCAAATTTTGAATCACTAGCCCAGAAAATATACATAATATTTAGGATAGCACACTAAGCATGCCTAAGATGTTGATTAAATAAACACTAATTAAAGTAACCATGAAATACCATGAAATGAATAGAGTAATTTTGGAGAAGATTGCAGTATAAAATATTACAAGATTGAGTTTTTAGACTTACACATTTTATTTACAGACAGAATCAAGGGAATTGTGATATTATTTCTATATAACCACAGCACTATTCTTGTTGTGATACAATAACATAAAGAGGAATGAAATAATTCTCATTTAGCAGTTTCATACATAATTCTGTAGCAAACTACAGCAGTGGTTTTCTAGCTGCAGGTCCAGGTCATCTCATCGTATACTGATATTCATAATCCAAATTTATATTTGAATTTCATTTCTTCTTCAAGGTGCTTTCCCACTATTCTACAGTCATTAAAATGACACTGGACAATAGATTTCCAGCCCAAGACAGGATTTGTGCTATTTGACTCATCTCCTTATTGAAAACATCTTGTTTGTTACTATGGACTGGAGCACAGGGAGTTACCAGATAAGGAATGTGAATTTCAGTAAAAACAAACAATGACTGCAGCTCAAGTAGAAGCAGGTCTATAACTGGAATAGCTGAGACCTCTCAGCAAGGCAGAGCTACCAGTCGGAACAGTACCACCTTAATATGTGCTAACGAGAAAGGTGAGATGGTCATCTCTTTAAGGAGAACTGTATTTTCCATCCCCAGAATTCTTGTCCTGTCACCTATGTGGGTGGGATGGATCTGTTCATCTTTCCAAATTCCAAATAAGAAAGGTACAATGTTTTCATCCCACACCTCCCAAAACACTGGTCAGAACCTAAATACACCTTTCCAGACACTTTAGAATTTCTTATTCTTTGTATAATTTTCCTACATTCCAGCCATATTGCTGCTTGCCACCATGTGGCTAACCTCCAGTCTTTTTTAATTCTAAAGACTTGCCCATCTTCCCACTTCTCTTCTCTATTCTTCTCCTCTATGTAACTGTTATCAATAACTCTGGTGATAAGATATCTGTCCACAGTGAAAAGAATTCCAGTAAAGTGATTGGAGTTGGAGCTATGAGTCTCATTTCTGAACAGTACCATTTGGTAAACAATCAAGAGTTTAGAAGATTGAATAGAACTTATTTTATATTTGGAGGAGGTGAAATGACAAAAGAAAATGGAATAGCTCAGTCAATTATTACCAAGAAAGATCAAGATGATTGTTGACTTTTTGATTATCCTTATGACTTTAGTGAAATTAGTGACAAGAATAAATTATGTGGGTGAC
This sequence comes from Cricetulus griseus, assembly GCF_003668045.3. Lineage (NCBI taxonomy): Eukaryota > Metazoa > Chordata > Mammalia > Rodentia > Cricetidae > Cricetulus > Cricetulus griseus. The sequence continues at coordinate 110,200,299 of NC_048598.1, forward strand.
TATTTATTGCACTATCTTGAAAAGTTACTTTCCCAGAGAAAGATCCTTGAGTCCTATGTTGTGCCACTTATCTAATGCAGCTGTCTTTGATGGTGTAACTAAAGCATTTTGAGAGAACACCACTATAGACTTACAGTGTGACTCAAAGCCAAGTGAATTTATATAAAACAGAATTAAAGATACACAAAGACAAGGAGAGCTCCAGAGTAGCAGGTCATGACATGTATCATAGGCAACAGAGAGACAACTGATGTCATTATAAGTCAAGGGACTATAGACATTTATGAGAGGCAGAGAAAAACAAAGAGAGATTCCTGGAACAGATTTTCCCTTGAAGTGGTGAGAAGTAAGTGAGTCCTCTGATACCTTGATTGACTTTATGGCTCCCAAAATGTGTCAGAAGACACTTCTGCATTCAACCATGCTTGATGTGATTCGTTCCACTAGCCTCAGGAAATCAATTTTCTGGTATTCCTCTTCTACCCATAGCATCAGTATATGATGTACCCAAGATGTGGGAAAATTCAGTTTCTTAGTACCCAACAGTTAATTTTGAGGTGGCATTGATTACTCCTATGTAAGAAAGCCAGACCATTTAGGTGTTAGAAAAGATTCCACTATATGTTAGCTTCATTAATCTCACAATGTGGATTCATGTTAAAAAGAAAATGTTGATTTTAATTAAGGATCTATTCAGAAAATTGAAAACAATAAATGAAACAAAAATCACACAACTAGTCATTAAAAGCAATAGTTTAATATCTGTTTGCATGATAACAGGACAGTAGGTCAGGTAAACAAAAACCACAGTACTCCTTAGCTGAACAACCAAAGGAAAAATATGTTCTTTTTAATCTGTATAATATGAATGATAATGGCAACATACCCACAGAATGTAGAAGGGGCAGCAGATGCATTGTGGTTACTTTAAGTGAACTTTCTATTTCTGAAATAGACTGCAAATAAAACATTGGGTTTATGTTGGTTTCGGTATTGGAAGAAGAATTTGTGATGTTTTTGTTTTTAAAATTGATAATACATTTCCTACTTAATATCTTCTGAACACCCACATCAATTTGCATAAGAGGACAATGAAAACATGTGGATTACATAGCACGCCTGACGTCTATTGAAATATCATAGCTTATCAATTTTCCCCATTTACAAAATGTTTATAATTAGTGACTAAAAAGGCCTGGGCTATGGTCTTTAGTCAAAACAGATAGAAACTGAGAAGTATTGCATAAATAAATAGACTTAAATATCATTGCCTATTTAATTCCTGGTGAGGAATTAAATAACATTCCTCACCACAATGAAAATATTCAGGGTATTTCTTTTTCAAGTGAAAAGTTTTATCAAATGATTCTCTTTAGGAAAACCTTTTAGAACATTGTTTACAATTTTGTACACTTTCTCAGCTTGAAAAAATGCAGTTTCTTACTGACAATTGTTCTTCCTTTGTTCAAGGATTCTTTATGAATGCCAACTTTGTAATTCTTCAGATCCACTTCTGTTTGCAACATTTTTTACAGACAAGTGATAAATAAAGTAAAACTGCTCCTTGCAAGAAAAGACAGTAATGTGCTATCAACACTCTAGTTAGAAATAAAATGTATTATAATTTAAAAGCAGCACCATAATAAAATATTCATTTGCCGTAATAGTAAAATAAATTTCAAAGTAAAACAAATACTCATTAAAATGTTTCCATGGGGTCTTGCTCTTATAATGGAAATGCTAAGTGCAATTACAAGAAATGTTTGGGGCATAAAAGCCATTTTTAAGATTTCACAACCTTTTCTCCCTATCAAACTGAAAAGAAATTTGAAAACAAATAAAAAGTTCTTAAATCAAATGTTTATAAAAAGATCTTAAATCAAATGTCTTACTCATATAATGTGCTTGTTTACCTGATGTTCAATTATTTATTTTAGTTTTATTTTTCAAGGAGAATCTAAATAGCCATATGCGTAATATAAAAGGAAAAATTCAAATGTTACTTAGTAGCTTTCTTGTTTGCTTAAAACAGATATAGTGCATATTAAAATATCTTGATCAAATAATCCAGCAAGATTTATTATGAGTTGAGAAAGGATCTAAGTGTCCATATTAAACTTTTTAAAATTTTTTTATTTAATTTCTACAAATTATAATTTCACATGCCAATCCCTTGTCCCTCTCCCCGCCCCATCCCCCCCCCCTCCACTCCCCATAGAGGGTAGAGCCCTCCACGGGGGCTCCCCAAATTCCACAACATCACCCTGGGCCAGGCCTAGGCCCTCCCCCATGTATCTGGGATGGGTGCATCCCTTCACGTGGGATGGGCTCTCAAAGTCCCTTTTATTTTCATTCATTTATTTAGCTCATAAATAAAGTCATGCACAATTATGATACATAATACAGTATGTTCACAATGGCATGGCTAAATTAAACCAATTAACATGTTATATCACACATATTCATCATTTTTGTTTTGAGAACACTTAAAGTATACTATCTCACAACTTTTAAAATATAGCAAGCATATTGTCATCAACCATATTTATTATGCTCTCAGAGAGCTCAAGACTTCACAGAGTCCATGCCTCTTGTCCAACTGCAGTTTTATATCTTGGATTCATCACATATTTGAGTTTCAATTAGCATATATATATATGGTCACTAGTATGTATCATAAAGCAGGCTCACATATGAGTGAGAACATATCATGTTTGTTTTTTGTGATTGGGTTACCACACTCAGAATGGTTTCTTCGAGTTCCATCCATTTTCTTGCAAATTTCAAGATTCCATTGTTTTTTTCTGCTGAGTAGTATTCCATTGTTTAAATGTACCACATTTTCTCTATCCATTCTTCGGTTGAGGGGCATCTAGGCTGCTTCCAGTTTCTGGCTATTACAAATAATGCTGCTATGAACATGGTTGAACATATGTCCTTGTTATATGAATGTGCTTCTTTTGGGTATATGCCTAGGAGTGGAATTGCTGGATCTTGTGGTAGACTCATTCCCATTTTCTTGAGGAGTCGCTGATTTCCAAAGTGGCTGTACAAGTTGGCACTCTCACCAGAAGTGGAAGAGTGTTCCTCTTTCTCCGCATCCTCTCCAACATAAACTGTCATTGATATTTTTGATTTTAGCCATTCTACAGGAGTAAGATGGTATCTCAGAGTTGTATTGATTTGCATTTCCCTGATGACTAAGGATGTTGAACACTTTCTCATGTGTCTTTCAGCCATGAGAGATCATGCAAATTAACAAAATCAGAAATGAAAAGGGGGACATAACAACGGACACTGAAGAAATCCAGAGAATCTTCAGGTCATACTTTGAAAACCTATACTCCACAAAATTGGAAAATTTAAAGGAAATGGACAATTTTCTGGATAATTATCACTTACCAAAATTGAATCAAGAACAGATAAGCAACTTAAACAGACCTATAACCTCTAAGGAAATAGAAGCAGTCATCAAAAGTCTCCCAACCAAAAAAAGCCCGGTGTCAGATGGATTCACTGCAGAATTATACCAGAAATTCTAAGTGCTAATACCAATACTCCTCATATTGTTCCACAAAATAGAAGCAGAACGGACATTGGCAAACTCTTTTTATGAGGCTACAATAACCTTGATATCCAAGCCACACAAAGACACAACTAAGAAAGAGAACTACAGACCAATAACCCTCATATGAAACTTTTAAGAGAACTTTAAGTCTATGGACTGCTAATATCAGCTGTTACTTGTATTATTATCATTATAGCTTAGAATTCAGTTTTTCCTCAAGAACAAGCATTCAGCCTAATGGAAGGGACACAGCAATGGCCATGCCCTTCTTGCTTGTCAACTTGATTAAGTCTGGAATTAACTAAATTTCATAAATGGAGGGAATCTCTTCGAAGGATTTTTGTTTAATTTGTAGTGGGAAGTTCTACTTCTAACCTGGATCTTTGAGGCAGGGAACAGACCCTTCATCTAGATCTTTTGAGCTGGGAAAACCCACCTCTAATGTGGACTCTCTGTTTGTAAGAAGTATCTAAACGTATAGAAAAAGGAAGCTTTGCTATTCTCCTGCTGTCTTTTGCTTTGCTAGTTGGTCCATTTTTTTGCTGGCATTAATGCATAATTCTTCAGAATTCCAGTATACAATGAAAATCACCTGAGACACCCAGGCTTGTGAGCTAAGTAACTTCTGGATGCTTGAAACTTCCACTTGGAGGTAACAATTATTGCATTGGGGTGGACCACAGAATATAAGTAACTCTAAAATATTCATCACATACATACACACACACACACACACACACACACACACACACACACACACACACACACATATATATATATATATATATATATATATATATATGTTCTATAATTTCTGTTACTCTAGAGAAGCCTAACTAATACAAACCACTTGTCAAGTATTCTGGATTTTGTAATTCTCAACTCAAAAGTTGTCAGGTAACATTAGAGAGAGAATGGACTGAGGAAAATGGCAATATATCAACATGGGGCAAGAGGGCATTACATGTTATATTTACTCATTGGGTTTTGTTTGCTTGCTTGTTTTTCAAGGGTTTCTCTGTGTAATTGTATAGACCAGGCTGGCCTAGAACTCACAGAGATCTGCCTGATTGTGTCCCTTGAGTGCTTGGATTAAAGGTGTGCACCACCACTGCCTTGTTCTTATTTATGGGTTTATTGATAAAAAATATTTACATTATATATGAACAGATAAAGGAAATTGTGAGGAATTTGCTTATGTAAAAGTATACTGTTTGCAGAGATAAGGATTAAGATTTTTGTTCATGAAGGAATCTCTTTCATAGTGTCTGCCTCTAAAATATTTTGCTGTCCTCTATATCTAAATGTGATTGATGTCACAGAAGATAATGACTTGAAACATCACGTTCCTGCTGAAAGTTGCAGAAAACTACAAATGAGGACTGACAAGATTCTGAAAGGGCTAATGCACTTTTGCAGACTTTAGGAAATCAGATGTTTCCTTCATCACAATGTCATGGTCATCAGTAAGTCATGTGAATCCTGATCAAAAGGTTCTAAATGGCATCAGCAGTTACAGTGGTTACAATGGTGTCTCTGAGCATATGAGAAGTCTCTCTCTCTCTCTCTCTCTCTCTCTCTCTCTCTCTCACACACACACACACACACACACACACACACAGAGGCTATATAGAAATCACACTTTCAGGTAGTATGGTATAAAAGCAAAGGTGAGGCTTCTGGAGGCAGAATGCCAGATGTTAGAGGGCCATTATAAAACCATATTTACATAATGGAATTATTCCAGTTTTGAAGTTTCAGTGCCAGACATTCACATTAATTTAATGGAATGTAAACATCAACTTATAAATAAGGCTAGCATGAGAATTAAAAGCCCAATATTCTGGTTATTTGAAGATGATATCCTTATATCTCAGATATATATCTACCTGTGGTCCTTAGTCAGTGCCATTTGTTTGAAAGCTTAGGAAGGATACCTTTGTTGTATGAAATGTGTCAGTGGGGGAGGGCTTTGAGGTTTCAACATGCAAGTGCCATTTCCAGTATAGTCTCACTTCCTGCTTCTGGTTTAAGATGTGATTTTTCATCAGGATGTTATAGTTGCCGTGACTGTCTGCTGCGGTGTATCTGCATCATGATAGTCATAGACTCTTTCCCTCCGGACACAAAGCCCAGATAAACCTGTCATTCTGAGTTGCCAATGGTCATTATGTATTATCACAGCAATTTAAAAGTAAGCAATATAGAAGTTGGTCTTGGAGTGGTTATTGTTGTTAAGAACATTATCATTTCTGGAGCAATGTGGAAGATTTTAGGACTTTGGACAAGAAAAGTTGTTGTTGCATGCCAAGTAGAGCTCAATGAGTAGGAACTAGAAATACAACAGTTTGGAGTGCCCTGTGGATTATGAATTCCTAGCTCAAGTGGTTTCAGAAATGAACAATATTATCAACTGGGCTATAGATTTTTCTTGAAATACAGCCTCTTTCTGACCTTATCCTAATAACTTATCTTGGGCTAAATTAAAAAGTAATAGACTATTTTCTTTGACAGAGGATATTTCAAGCCAGCACAATATTGACACTGCTTCATGATTATTGGTAATCACTCCCATGAAAGTTTATAATAGAAAAGAGGAAATGGGAGAGAAGGAAGTAAAATATGTACAGTTTGAAGGTAGAAAGAACACTGACCAACTTTGTGTTACATCCAAGCCATGTGATGAAACAATTAAGGAGATCAACACAAGGCTGGATCTAATTGTTGAGATTTTTTCTGTCTAATCTCAGTCCCACTGGACCAATTTCTCTCCACCCAATTGGGCCCCCACAGCTGGTATGAAATAGCTGCTCTGAGACATAATATCTATTCATAATTGTTTGGCCATTGGCTTAGGCTTCTTACTGACGAGCTCTCTCTTAATTATTAACCCATAACTATTCATCTGTGTATCTCCACATGCCTTTATCTTACTAGAGAATGCCTTGGTATCTTTCCAACCTGGTAGCTACATGGCCTCCATTTGACTTCACCTACTACCTTTCTCTTATCCCTGTTTGGATTTCCTGCCTGGCTAAACCCTGCCAGTCCTTTGGCCTAAACAGATTTATTCATCAACCAATAAGAGAAACATATGTCCACAGCATACATCCCCATCAGTACTGGATTAAAGGAAGGATGCTCTCTGGATAAGACCTTACATAGGTAAGCTTCTAGCTTTTGAAAGGTAAAGGTCCAAGAAATTGTCTGCTCCTATAAAGCAACAGCAAACAGAAGTTGCTGCAAATGTGATTCAAGTGAGACAAGAACCCTTCAAGTTTGTGGTTGAACTTGGGTAGTGTTATCTACATGGTTCTGTGATTAGAATCATGAAGAATTCAAAAGTAAAGAGACTGAGGATTTTTCTTTTGTGGTTTCAGAGAGCTACAGATGCCAAAAAGTTGGCATGGGAGTCTCTGCATACACACACTGAGAAGCCATTTATAAAGTTGTATAAATAAGCCTGGGTTATGTTGACATCCCAAGATCTTGAAGATGTTGAAATACCTGCCAAGCAGAGATGCACACAGGGAGTGGAACCAGTCTGATAGATCTATCTTGCAGGCAGCAAACCTGGAGGAATGGAACCATCTAAGTCTTTTTACATCAGTTATTGAACTACAAGATGTAGTGTTAGGCCTTCAGGTTTTTGGTCTTGCCTTGGTACAGTATTTTCTAATTTTGTTCCCTATTCCTCCCTTTTGGCATAGTAATGTATACTCAATGTCATTGTCTATTTGACATATGTAATTTAAGTTTTGGTTTATGTGGATTTACAAATAAGAGTTTGCCTTGAATCTTAGAATATACTTTAGAATTTAAAATGATATTGGGACAGTAAAAGACAATGGCAACATTTGAAATTGTGCTAAACAACTTTGTCATTGTAGTTTGGTAATGAGACTATGGGATCCAGTGAGGTGAGTATTCTGCCTTGAATGAGATGTTTCCCATCTCTTGAACAATTTAATTCTCAGGCTCTAGTAGGTTGCTGAGTTTGAGGAACATTGGGAAGTGTTCCTTTGTTGGACAACGTATGTCACTGAGGGTTGACTATGAGGTTTCAAACCTATGAATCATTCTAATTTTTCTTTCACTGCTTACAGCTTGTGGTTTAAGATGTGAACTGACTGTTCCAATTGCCATGCCTGGTGTGACACAATCCCCCTCTTATGGTTGATACACACTTCTCTCAAGTGTTAGATCAAATAAAACTTCCCTTCTATAAGCTGATTTGATCATGTAATTTTACCACAGGAGTACAAACCCTACTTGAGACAGATAAATTTTAGGTAGAAAGAATGGAGTTTCTGTCTTTGTATAAGTATTTAGTGTAAATCAGAAACATGATACCCACTGGAATCTAGAATATATTCTAATCATTTTCACAAATCCCATCACCAAAATAAACATGCCACAATTTAATTATGAGAGGATTTATTATTGCCTTCCTATCCTACATTAGGCAGCATGATGTCCTTAAACATTCTTTCCTGTGATTTGTGACAACCCACATATTCATTTCATATGAATCCGAGAGCCAAATACTCTTGCCCAAGACTCCCATAGTTAGCTTCTAATTTTATTTCTTGGGTTCTTTGTGACCCCATATATGTTTCTAGCCATCTGTATTTCTCAGAGTAATTTTGTGAAATTAATAAAGTGAAAATTATATCACCTTCAGTTACTTTGATCTGAAATTTAAAATATATTTAAGGAAGGATTGAATTGAATTGAATCGCAAAAAATTTAGCTTATCCTATAATTGTTGTGTTAAGCATGATGAAAATGACCTTCCAGTCCTATAGTGTGCTTTTAATTCTCAACAGCCAAAGGTTTTCATCAAATCTACTAAAATAGGCTATTTAATATATTTATATTTTAGGACAAACTTCTATTGGAGATATTCAATGTGAAAAGTCCTTGGAACATCAATAAAAATGAATTTACAAACACAAAGAAGCATTTTCCCTATAAATATTTAGTGTAAATAATATAAATATATTCTAAAAATTGTTTTTATATTCTGTGGAAATTTACAGTGTTTATAAATTTGATGCCACATTTGCCAAATATAGCTGAAAATGTGATGTGTTATTTTTTGCTTTCCTTTCCTTAAATCTGTCTGTATGCACTTCTTTTACATATCTTTCAATGAATATACATACAGAGACACACACATAGAAACCCATATATACACTCACACATACATACACACACACTCAATGAAATGTACTGAAATTCATTAAAGGTGTCCTTACATCATAAAGAACTGTGCTGTTTTGAGTTGCTATGCAATTTTAAACAACACCAGAGTGCTCTACCAATACTTTTCCTGAAAATTTTCTCTTATAGATGAGTATCAATAATCACCTTTCTGAAGCACAAAATTTTTAGGTTTGCTTGTTATTTATTTATTTACTTACTTACTTGCTTAGTTATTTATGTCCAGGAAGTCTTTCATTCAAGTGGCTTTTTTTAATATATTAGAAAAATAACAAAAAAAACACTAAAAGCAAACCAAAAACAATCAAAATAGCAGGAATAGGACAGCAGCAATAATATAGTAGTGGCAAGTGTTTCTAATTAATTCTTTTGTGGGGGGCATTGTGGCTTTGGACGCTGTCCTGGACCTAGCTCTTTTAGACAAGGCTGGTCTCGAACTCACAGAGATCTGCCTGCCTCTGCCTCCCAAGTGCTGAGATTAAAGGCGTGAGTCACCACTGCCTGGCTTCTGATTAATTCTTGATGCTTTTGCTAGAAAGATTCTAAATCTTAGAATGATGCTGTTAATTTGAAATAAGTTTATATTGTCTACCAATTCTGTAGGATCACTAAGAACACTTAATTTGATTTGTTAAAAAGGTTTTAAAGAATGAATATGGAAGAATATCCTCTTTAATCATAGATGGATTTTGTGTTGGTGTTGTTTGAATATTTATGAACTACTTCAGTCACTCTACCCTCAATGACACAACACAATCTTTCAGACAGACATGGAAGTATTTTTTAGGTCAAAAATAAGATGTGAGACAATATTAAGGTACAGCATATTTGTTTAGAAAAACCAACTGTTTTCCTCATTACATTATAAATTTGTCATATACTAGTGGTCAACAAATATTCCTGTTTGAATGTGTGCATGTGCCTGTGGATCCAAGCACATACATGATGATGATTGTAGAAGTCAGTTCAGTGTGTTAGATTCTGCCAATGTGGGGGTCTAGGTAGTTGTTAATTGCCAGGTATGGGTTCTAGGAACCTCAGTCTGGTCCTCTGAAAGAGCATCAAATATTACATCTCTACAGTCCATAGCACACTAACAGGCTCTTAGTAGAGGAGTCTAAAGAATCCTGGGTCATCCAATCATGTACTTAGATCATGTTTATAAGAAAAACTTCCTGGGCAACATTCTTACTTACCTCTGTTTCCTGATTAAGATAGGAAGCTGTCTGCAACTGCTTTCTCCCTATAGAATAACTACATGTTTCCTGACCATATAATATAGATCATCAAGTGTATGCCTCTGAGTCTCTACCACTTTCCTTCTGTAATTTAGTGCAATTGTTTATCCATTTATATGATGTACCTCTTCATGGCTTAGGTATTAACTCCACACTGACCTCATTACAATAGTTAAATTTGCATTAACTTTGGCACCCACTGCAGAGTATTCAACTCATTTAGGCCTGACTATAGCACAGTAATATTGCTTACTAGAGCAGGATAAAAGGAAATGAAAGAGATATAATCCCAATGCTTGTGAAATTGGTGCTGCGAGTACTAGGTCTATGACATAAACATAGATTTCATCTTAGAACTACATTTAAATATTGTCTTCATTTTCCCAGACTTCTAGAGAAAACTCCAAAGAAAACAATTCTAAAATCCAAGCTAATGAGTAAGGAAAAGAGGAACACAGAAAACACACAATAGAAAGGAGCCAGTACATGTCTCTAGAGGAAATATGAGATATTATAAAGGTCAAAGGAAGAGGCTGTATGAGAAGAAGGAAGCTGATAATTGAAGCATTATGAACACCAAAAAGAATCCACTTGGTAGGATAGAGTCAATGGTGACCTTAACATGACCTGGCTTCTTCATGCTGTAAGTGAGGTAGACTTTACCCTAGAGCAGATTCTGATGACAGCATAGTAGGGAAGGGCAGGAATTTAGACTCTGACAGAAGAATTTCAGTTCAAATGTAAAAGGATATTGAGAAGCAAAATTGTGTTTTCTTTAGCAGTAACTACAGTTAAAGAAGTGATTTTTCAGATAAGCAATACAAGTTTAAAGTTGTTTTTTTTTAAAGAAACTGATCTAAGGGTAAGGAAAAAATAGATTATACAGGAAAGAAGGTGGTTTTTCAAGAACAACTATCTTGTGAATGTTGGCCTAGGCAAGCATGAACGGCCTAGATAGAAGACGGTCTATATGCTTTGACAAAGTGAAAATAGATGAAGAAAGATTTTGAGTCCTTGATTTGTTCTTTGAGTCTTATGGGGACTCATTCATGATGTTCTCTATTCTCCCTAGACAAATTCTTCATCTCTGGTGCCAAAAGGATGAGGAATGAGGATTTAGAGAAAACAATGTAAGAATTATGATTGCAGACTTGAATCAAATTGGCATATACCACGACTGTTCAAATCTAGCAACTTTTACTAATCATCTAGTATACAAACCCAATAACATTCAGCTGAGTTTATTCTAAAAGAAAATACATGAAGTGAGTCCTTGAGATCCTAGGAAATTGACTAAAGAGAAGTCACAATGGAGTCACTACTTCAAAAAATTCCCTTGATTTCATAGACACACTAAACAGATGGAGAATAAGTCAGAAGGAATATACGAACAAATGAACATGGAGAGTCAACAGATTGAAGACTTTAACAGATTCTTGCCACAAAAATTAATCTCTAATTGTCCTTGAAGTCTTAAATAAAATAGGGAATTCCCAGCTTAATAAAATATCTGTGGAAACAGCTGTAAATTCCCTATTTTCAATGTAAGAGATAAGCTACCTTGAGTCTCTCAAGAAGACACACTTTCCAGCTGAGGAGTGGTCATCTAGTCATCAGATCTTTCAGTTCTCACAAACTTCTAGGACTTTCCAGATGTGGACAGCTGCATTATATTTATTCTAAGGCTGTCTTAATCCAAAGTGGGGGGATACACAGCTTCTGCCACTGTAGTTCAGTGGGGCCATTACATTAGACTCTTACTCCTTGCTCAGGGATCATCACCAAGTCTGTATAGCAACTCAAACTTTACAGTCAATTTATACTAGCTATCCACAGCATTTTCACCACTAAATGCAGCTGCTGAACCCATTTCTCTTAATATGAGTGCATAGCGGGCATCCCTAATACAAATATCAACAATATTTCAAAACATTTGAAAAATGACCTGGATTACATTTTATGAATATTTATTACATGCAGAACATTATATTTTAATGTAACATGAAATAAATTTCAGGCTATGTATACAAATAATCTTCTCATGTGATATATTTCCTGTCCCCAAAATATCTCTTCATGTAAATAATTTATTACCTAAAAATAACCTAAATTTTGCAGCACTTTTTACCCCAAGAAAATAAGGGATATCCAAATGTCTGTGATATTAGAGGACAGAAGTCAACCCTGATGAAAGCTTCCATTTTTAAATTCTAACCTTCAGACCTACAAAAGCAAATGCTGCCACATGAGTCACTTATTGGGCAGTTTTGTAGCAACAGACATTTCATTAACCAATTGTGCAATATCTTGCCACCCAAACACTCATCCGTATCACTCACCACTGATTGCCTCCTTTGTGGTCCAGCCACCTCACTCTATAGCTTGAGTGCAGATAATGTGATGATAAGAAATGCACCTTAAACATTTGTCTCTAGATATGTTAGCTTCATTTTGGTTTTTTTGATGTTGTTATTTATAAGGAAATTTTTATAATAATGAAATGAAATAAAAGGAATGTATTACCTATGACAAGTGTGAATTAAGTTTTCTAGAACATTTCCTTTATCTCAATACATTTCTTTGTTTTGTTAATTGTCTTGGGACTGATTCTGTTAAAGTTTCAAAAATAGTCTATTAAGAAATATGTCAGTACTGGGAATATGTTGCACAATGGTCTGCTTTACCAACAGCAGATTGATTTGTATTAAAAATATGCATTATGCCTTATGCATAACTGTCCAAAGAACACAGCACACCAACATGCAGAGTCACAGCAGCCAACATTTCTCAAATGATAAGGGGACTTATTGGCATGCCATGTACTTGCAATACATTGCCCTCACATTTGAAGTTGGACATGAGTATTTCACAGATTACTATCTTTGTTGTATTCCATTCAATGACACCCATAGAGTCTAGTTTTCTTGATTAAATTGTCTTGATCCTGACTTTGATTTTATATATCAAATATGAGTATTTCATCTTACTCTGTTCTATAATTGAAACCCAGGATCTTAAACTAGGGGATTTTTTTCTTCAAAATAGAACAATATACCATTCTGACATGATGGTGAGGAAATAGTCTTGGAGCCCCAAGAATGTTTTGTGTTTTTGTTATTGTCTTTGTTTCTTTGTTTACTTTGCACTTTACATTTGAAAACAAAAACTAGGTGCTTAGGTTTTAAAAAGAGTTAAATTTAATAACCTGAAATATTTAAGCTCCTGGGTTTTATCTAAATGTGGCAAAATATCATTATATAATATGAACATAGCTCCTAAGTGGAGGCCAGATCAGCAGATAATACCTATGAGGAGAACTACCTTGACCATATTTTCCTAATGTGTTTCTTGTAAGTGTGAAGAACAAAATACCTGTGCCATCAGTCTGTTTCAACACATTCCTAGAGAGCTAGAAGAGTGTATTGTGCTGACATTTAGAGGTAATACTGAGAGCATGTTCACATAGCTTTAATCCCTCCACTGGCCACAGGTCCATAAACAGGATTAAGTTTTTCCATAATTAACTTTTAAGGCTTTGCCCCGCTACTAACAAAGTAAGCTTTAAATCATCTCTGACAACATTCAGGGCAATTTATAAGATTTTGTTGTTATCTTGCATGTAATGTGATGCATGATATTTACTTTAAAGTATTAAAAAAAACTTGGGAAAGTGCTGATATTTTTCTAATTTTCTTACCTGGCATGTTCATCTAAAAATTAAACACAAGTAACACAACTTCACTGTGATATAACTATACATCATGTAACTTTTTGTGCAAAGGACCACTGTGTCACATACATATAAGCAATTGCTATCTAATAATTTGGGAATTTCTTATTTCTTTAAGTGAGATAGGGACAGACTCTCAAAGCAAGGAAAGTGCCTATGACTAGATGCTGCAAGGGACTTTCAAAGTAGCTCTTCAGTCATTTCAAATTTCTGTTAAGATATCTGAGTGTTCTTACAAACCTGAAGTGGTAATGTTATATGCTGTCCTTAATATTTTTTTAGAAAGGAGAGAAAAATATAAGTCATAACGTACAACCATTGAAAATTTTCTCCTCTGTGATTTGCTATGTTTGCTGTTCAATAGTATTCCTTCTCATCTTTAATACTTTATTGATGCTGGGAGGGAACAAGCAAGCTGAACAAATAGATGAAGAAAAAGAGAAAGAGGAAGATTAAGTGGGAGTGAAAGAAATGAGACAATAAAAGCAATAAAAGCAAGCATGTAGAAATAAACCACATATTCACCTGATTAACATCTGACCGGAACCTCTTCTCCCAAAATTAGACTTCTCTATCTGATTTACGACTTACAGTTTTCCTTCCAGCACACTGAGTAGAATATCATTAAAATAAAAATCAATGAAATAAACAGTAATATTTTGCAGATGCCTTTAGACCATGGTAAAGTAGTTTCCTTGTTTGCTTTGCCTAATTTTAGAGCCTGCTGAGGCTAGGATGCTAAATAGTTCCCCTTAATGAAGGAGTAAAAAGAATTTCCATGAGCCTCTATTTATGTTTAATGAGTCTAACCATGTCCTTATAGTTTATTTATAGTCACAACTCTGGTGTTTTTAAGGAGTAATTTATTATTTTATTTACGTGAATGTGTGTATACCTGTATGAGTTGATGTGTACCATTTGGGTTTATGTGCCCACAGAGGCGAAAGTGTATATCTAATGTAGGTGCTGGAAACTGAATCTGGGTCTTCTGCAGTAACAGGAGTCACTCTTACCCAGTGAAACCTCTCTTCACCCTCCACAATCATAGTTTTGCAAGCAAAATCTGCAATATAAGAAAGGCATACCACCACTGATGGGATTTTATTACCACACTTGATAATGAAGTACAGATGGGATTTCAGATGGCAGTTATCAGTGGTCTAGAGGCAGGAATCCAGCTGCATGCAAGGAACAAGTCAACAGTGATATGTAATAGAAAAAATATTAAACCTGCTTGGGAACAAGTAGTTTCTACTGTATTTTGGCACCACAGGTATGCTGGGTTGGTTAAAGGCTTGGTCACTGACAGTCTAGTTTTTCACCAATTAGACCAATAGAATAATAGATTTTTCTCAGAATGTTTCCTTCTTTTGAGTCTTCCTGAAAACAAATCAAAATAATCCATGACCCAGCCACTATTCTTGAGGCTTCCATTACAATACTTCACAGAGACTGATGCTATAATAAATTTTTAACATCAAATTTTTATTTTAATAGTTTCAGATTCATCTTTACATCATCTTGTCAGACACATTCAAATTATGCCAAATTACATATAATAACTTTGTTTTATCCATAGAGAATTTCAGCTTTTGTATATGTCAAATAAGTTTCTAAGACACCATTGGAATGATGACAGCATTTCCAGATTTAAAGGTGCAAAGAGTTTGTCAGCAGAGGTTGTACATTATGTCATGTTATGGGAAGATACACTCAAATCAAATGATATAGTAATTTTATTATTAATAACACTGTAGTTAAATTGTAAATAATAAATTTATTTCTAACAGTAATCTTCAATAATCATTAATCTGTTAGCAATGACTACTCCAACTGTGCATAAGCTTTTGTAAAACAAAATTGTTTTTCACATTATTTGCTTTTAAGCTACATATTAAACTTAGAATTGAATGAGACATTTGAACTAATTGACAGGAAAATAAAATTTAAGTCATAAGACATAGAAAAGCATTTAATGTTTTGAGGACATGGTCTGGATTCACACAGGTAATTGAGATGTAAGGTCTGAGGTCTGCTAATTTTATGAGCCAGATTAACCAGGATGCATGTGTAAAATTTTGATCAAATATCAGTATTGTAGAAAGATTTATCATATGAGATTAATATTCTAATCTCAAACACACCTTGGAATTTAATGTTAACCTTAAAAGCTTCTATATTCTAGAAAACATCATGAATTGAAAACATCTTTATTCAAATGTGTCTTATTCACATCTCATAATAAACACCACAGCTTAGGAACACTATGGGGAATATCCATTGCCAACATTGTTACTTTGAGATTTCTCTAAATTGTGTCACAGACCACCTATGTTGCTTATCCTCACAAGAGTATTTTATACCATGCATCATGGACTGGGAAAGGATAAAAAAAAATCTAGGTAACATTTCTCCACAGGCTTATTGAATGTTGGTTCAGTCCCAACATTTGAAAGGCAAGATGGACTGGATTGGGATAGAGTAAAATCTTATTATAAACCTAAAACAAAACAAAATATTGGGAAACACTACTTATTTTTGATAATTATCTACCCTCCTACTCTGCAGAAATCATTTCTCATCTTGAAAGTCTTTTGGTGAAGCATCTTAAAGTTGTATTTCTTCTTCTTCCCCTTCAACTTTTTGCTTCACCTTTATTTCCCCCTTCTTCTTTTGTTCCTCTAGCTAAGACTTTGAGCATTCTACTGAACAGAGTCAGGGTATACCCTTTATCTTTATTCCTGATCTTATTAGGAACAGTTTAAGATTTTCTCCATTCTTCCTGATGGTGGCCATAGGTTTGCCATTTAAAGTCTTTATTATATTGACATAAATTCCCTCCATTCTTCACCTCATTTATGTGGAGTATCAGTGAGTGAAGAGATTTGCATACTCAAAGTAATCACTATAAGAACACCACAGAAGCCCTGACCATTGCTGATGGTGAGTGAGGGAACACTCCTCGGTTATAGTAGTATATCCCCTCTCCAGTGCTTTGTAGTCTTGTATTATCATGCAAACAACATAGTTTTGAGAAAGGTCAATAAGGACCACCAGGTACTGTCTAACCCAGAGAGCTTATTCTTCTAATAGAGGTATTCAAATTGCTTATGAAACATATCTGTAAATAGGACAGCAGAACAAATAGAATTTATTCCTTAAAAATAATAAAATTTAAGCTAAATGTTTATTTACAATTATTAACTCCATCAGTATGCCAAGCACAGTAAATATTGTAGGCCATGCCTCTGACTCAAATGACAATAAGATCTAGTTGGAACATTAGTGATGCACAGAATTCACTAAGGCATTTTGATGTAGCAATCAGTGGAATTTTCATGAAAGGTGAGATGCCGTTACAATGGAAGAACCAGAAATTATAGTCACACTTTTCTGATATTCAGTTAGATATTACTCATACTCTATTTCACAGAGCTAGGAAAACTGCCCTTTTGTAAGAAAAGATCACTGCAAACTGAAGGGGACTGGATCATGGATTATGTTTCTTAAGTTTGTTTCCCAATGGAGGTAAAAGCCCTCTCAACAGAAAAGTAGCTAACATTCCCTGACCCCTGCCCTCAGATTCTTGAAGGCTGTGAGAATGGATGTGTTATTCTACATCATCTGGCAGGATAAGAGGGCAATGCTGTAGCATGACAAGTTGACATTGTATCACCAGAAATATGATTATTTTATAAATTGGTAATATCACAGATTGTCAAGCTTTCACTCCAAAGTCCTTGTCTGAAGTCAGAACTTTCTGGATCTGGGTCAATTTCATGGAAATGACTTGGTTCCCTTCTCCTTAAAGAAACTACTTTTGTTTTGGGTTTTTTTTTATTTGTTTGCTTGTTTGTTTAGTTTAGTTTAGTTTTTTTTTTTTTTTGTCCTTCTGAGGGTGTTTAACATTGATATAATTGAGATTTTTGTCTATTTCCAGATCCAAACTCTAGAATTCAATACAAAAAAAAATGGATAATTTGACAAACTCTTTAAGTAAAGCAAATAAGAGAGTTGAGCTAACTTGAGTAAGAAAGTACAATAGCATTATGGATAACCGAAATGAAATCTTCTTCTTCTGATCTTTCTCTGCTTTGCTTACTAAACTTATATTATTTTACCATTTCAAATTTTTTGTATACCTCAGGGAAAGCATTACATTCCATCGTCCAGAAAGATCACTCAGTGGGTAACAGTGTTTGAATCACAAGCTTGGAGAGCTGGGCTTGACCAGTGTAAAAGTGGAGAGAACCAATTCCATACAGTAGACCTCTGACTCCTCTTTATGTTCTATGACAAAGTTAGCTTACACAAACACACACACACACACACACACACACACACACACACACACACATGCTTGCACACAAAAATTAAAATTACCTTCAATCTGAGATCTGAGATCTTTCTGAGATCATGTCAGCTTTCTCTCTCTTTACCATGTGAAGATATAGGGAGATGTTAGACAACCGGAAACCAGAAGAAGGGTCCCTATCAAGAAACTAATAATGCTGACACATTTAACATGATCCTCCATTGTTCAGAGCTGTGAAAAATAAAAATGGTATCTTATTTCCCATCATATCAACCCCAATTAAGGTATTTATTTAATACAAAAATTTTAAAAATAATTATGGCTTAGCAAAAAAACATTAAATAGGCACATTCTAGACTTGACAGGATTTTATAAATCACATATTATGCTAAAAGAACCTTAAGGAACATAGACCTAATTTTGATTTATATAAGTTAAACAGGGGGCATCTTTATTAAAAGCTTCTAGTTGTTCTTATAAAAGGTTAACTACTTAGTATTATGGAGCAACTAATGACTATAAAGTCATTAAACTATATTTCACCTCATTAAAGTGTGCTAATTGATTATCAAATTAGGGGTATTTAATTTTTACTTAGTGAAATGAGGAAGTTATATGTTCTATTCAGATAATTATTGTTGTAGACTTGTCTTGGATGCTTCCAAAGATTTCATCAGAGAAGCTTAAGGATTAGGAACTGACTCAATCTTAAGTAGCTAAGTGTTAGCATTTTCAGGATTTCAATGAAATCAGTTCATTTCTACTACACAGGAACCAAAAAACATAAATTCTCTCTCATAGAGATAGATGTAATTAAATAGAATTCTGATGGGCATCCTTTTAATATTTTTTCAAAGCACTAGCATTTGAGTTCTGGGGATGTAGGTCAATACTGGAATGTTTGTTTGGCATGGTAAGAACCTAGTTTCAGCCTCCAAAACTGAAAAATAAAACAAATAAAACACCAGCTTTGAATTCAGTTGTGATTGAACTCCTTTGTGGATTAGCAATTTGTATCCAAATATGAGAACAAGCTGTGGCAAGAATTCTCTCCTCTGTAGGTAACAGACAGGATGGAATTGATCGTTTTCTCTCTGATTTAGTGTAGGCTGGTCTTAAGAATAGACTAGAGCTCAAAGCTGGGAATGTCATCACCTGCTGGAACATAGTGATGAACGTGGCTCATGAAAAGAATAATCTGTAGGGCGAGTGCCTAGAAGAAATGAATAGAAGCTGATAACCTTATGAAATGGTCTTGAAGAAGGCCAAAAGGAAACGTTCTCTTTATTTTAACCATAGGGATGTGCTCAGCAAAGGCCAGAGTCCAGAGGAAAATGTGATAGTTAATGTTTGTAAGCATGCATGCCTGCTTCTTATATTTGTGTCTTCCACTTTTGCTTAGCATTATTTTAGATTATCTCCAGGAAGCAATCTTCATGCATCACAAAAGGAATAGACAGGACAGGGGTAGATTGAAGATAAAACCATCTTAAATATGTGTACATGGAGACAAATGAGGAGGCCAGAGGGTGGAATTGAAAATACAATTAAGTTTTTTTAAAAAAAAATGCTGAAAAATTTTCCATACTTTGTGAAAAATATAAGTGTGAATATTGAAATTCACCCAGAAATATTGAATTTATGATAATAACCCTACAGGATCAAATAAAAAAGATGTAGATGAAAATATCAGCAAATTCCCTCATGTTTATCATGTAGGATAGAAAGAGTGAAATGGAAGCAATAAACACAGAAGGGGAAAAGAAAACAAATACAGTGACACCCTGAATTCTATGTACAAGAAGGACCTCTCCAAATAAAGAGGAAGTGACATCATGGATTTTGAATATGCTTACTTTGATCATGATTCCCAAATTTGGATAAAAACCAATCTAAGTGTTGCTGTGAAAGTAGTGTTTGCATGTGGTGGTGATTTGAGTCAGCACATTCAGTAAAACAGAGTCCTTCTCAGTGTAGGGACATTTTGTTCAATCCACTGAAGCTATTGAAACAAAACACTGAGGTCTCTCCAGGGAAAAGAATGTGCTTTGAAGTTGAATTTGGAGTCAAGAATGTAACATCTTTAGTCTCTTGCCTGCTTTGTAGAGATTTTTATTTCCCAGGTCCCATACTTAAATTCCATATAACCTCCATAGGCTGATAAATATACACATATTCATGTGTGTGCGCATTGTGGCATTTAATCCATTTATGATTATATCAAATACACTCATCTGCTAGGAATGGATATTAGTGTTATTATTGTCCAGTGGTAGGACAATAACTTTTTAAAGTTGTTCTGTTGTGCCTTTCCTTAAGTGTTGCAATGTATGTTTCCTAAGTGATACTATTTAGTTGTAGATTATTGTGATACTGCAGATACTTGGGTAAATAAATGTATTACATATTGTGAAGTAACTTCTACTCTTGTAATTGCCTTATACCAACTCACAATTCTCTGGTGCTCACTTAAACTGTCATGGTCAAACATCAAATGTTTGACAGTCTATTAGTATGAAATTGTACCTCATATGAATTTCATTTTTGCCAATACCAGTATTTTTCATTTTAAACTTTTTATAAACAGTTGCATATAAAATATTTCACACAACTTTATTAATGAGCCAAATTATATATATATATATATATATATATATATATATATATATATTATTGTGAATATATATTGCATTGCATATATGCATTGCATATAATATATATATATATATTATGTATAGATATTGTGAAGCTATGTTCTCCTTTGATCTTATTGATAGTCAATTTCCTTCATGGTGGTGTTTGAGTAGCTTATTTTCCTTATCTGATTCTCATACCCATGAATAACTGGTTTCTGAGATGTCTTCCATGCACTGAGTCTATTCATCTCTTAATCAATCAAGCATTTAGAGTTTTGCAATTTTCATAGGCATGCCACTAATATTTCTATATCAAAATGCAGTTTCCCACTTAGTGTCTTTGTTGTTTTTTACTACAATATAATTTATTTATCAAATTATATTAAAACTCTTTAAGACTTGCATGGCAATCTTCAAGAATTCTCAGAGCAAATATGGTATCTAGTAAATATTTGCACTATTAAGTCTTTCTGTGGCTCAATCTGGCAAACTTATCCATGTGTATTATTTTAACTAATCTACTTTCTCTGTTAAAATACATTGGTAGTTATCCTTAGGTTTATTCTAGTTAGTTAATAGCATTCTATTTTAATAATTCTAAAAATTGTATTTTTTGAGTTTATGTAGTTACTTTATTAAAGTCCATCATTACATTAAATACACACACACACACACACACACACACACACACACACACACATATCATGTTGAACGCTCAGATTCACAATCCTTTCTTAACTTCAAATCTGAGTCTGTGCCTTTTTTAAGAAATAAGTTAAGCACAATATCTTACCACAGGCCAAAATTGATCTGAACAGACGTGTGTCTATTTGCAATCTTTATCTAAATTGCTGTGGATATTCATCAGTTTCACTGAAAAATTAATATATTTTATTGCTAGAGTTTCTCATAGCCCTCTGAGAATGTTATACAACCTCCTGTTCATGTGCCTTGTCTTTCCTACACCCAAATCACTGAATTCTAGGTACCTGTGTGCCTGTTCATTTGATGACAATGAGTGCACTTGTTGCAGCTTTTTTTTTTTTTTAATTTGCACTTGAATTTGTATTGAATTATTTTTGGCCAGTCTTCAGACATTTTTAACATAATCTCTAATCCTTTCTTTAAACTGATATTTAAAATTGTATACTATAATGTAACAGATGATCTGCCATTTATTGGTATGGTTATGGGATTTCTCTCCTTTACTCTTTTAATATGCTTCTCTAGATTAACAAACTTCAGAAGGTGTAGTAACACCTCACCGCTATGACCACAGGCCAATATAGTCATGATTCAAATGTTTTATACATAATTCTTGACTCATTGACTCAATGCCAGAGCTACTGATAGCAACTTTGCCTGTTCAAAGATTCATAATAGAGATACATTTTTATATCACATTACATAGTGTATTTGGGAATACTATGATCTTCTACATATGTATTTTTGTGCAACATAATTCATTCTTCACAAAATGAATTTCAATGAACTTTGAGATGTAGGGAGACACTGTAACCACGCCTCCTAAGGAGTGGCTACAGGTGTGCCTGATCACGCCCATCAGGGTGTGGTCAAGGTGATGTCAGGGTAACGTGGGAGAGGTCTAAAGTGACAGACAAGGCACATAGGCACCTTCTCACCTTGCTGCTTTGGCACGCTGTGGCTTACTGTTGGCTGGCGTTTATCTATTAAAAGTTACCCTAACCTTATGGACTTCATATCAGTTATTTACCGTTTTATCTGGCCCCCGATAGAAAGGGGAAAGCCTACAGCCAGTTCAGCCTTTCACAGCGTGCCCAACTGGCCTTCTGCAAAGGAGCCACTCCAGCCAGGGTGTGCCAAAGCAGCAAGGCAAGAGTGCCCATGTGCCTTGCCTGTCCCTTTAAAACCTCTTCCGAGTCACCCTGATATCGCCTTGACCATAACCTGACAGCTTGGTCTGACACACCTGTAGCCCTCCTTAGGAGGCATGGTTATGGTGTCTCCCTACACTGAGATTTGTAACTTTTTTGTACATCATTGTAGTAGCACCGAGCATAGTTTTCTAGATCTCTCATAGTTAACCTCACTGCTTACCTCTCACCTCTTGAAATTTATTGATATTTTAACTGACTTCAGAATCTTGATTATCATAGAAAGTCATATGTATGTAAAAGTTCCTTCCAGACTGACTTCTTTCACTCAGTAATATATATGTAGGATTTATTAGGTGGCTTATCAGCTAACTTTTTTTGTTATGCTAAACAATAGTGTAATGCATGTGGATTAAGTCACTTTTTTCATGCATATATCAAAAGTTACCTTTGTTGTTTATAGTCCTAGCAATTAAGAATAATATCACATATATCTAAAAATCTGTTCTGTTTAGGAACTTATATATAAATCAATTGAGTAAAAATAAATGAAAATAAACTCTAAGAATATAATGTATTATGCTTTATGAGCAACTGTTAATCTGTCTATCACAGTGGCTTTATCATTGGTATTCTTAATACCAAAACTGAAGTTATAATTTTTCTGCGTTTTTGCCATCAGTGGAGGCTGTCAATTGTTGGATTTCAACCATTATGATGTATTCATAGTATTTCATTCTTGGTTCAATGAACTATTCTCCAATTGAAATGACCACTGCTCTGTGTTTCATTTTGGTAAGATATCTTTTGAGATCATTTGCATTTTTATTTAATTTTCCATTGTTGAATTTTTAATATCCTTTTTACATTTTACAATAGATTTTTTACCAGTTTTCTAATTATATTTTCTTTTTAATTTTAGTTTGTCTTTTCATTTCCTTAACAGTGTATTATAATTTTTAATATTAATAAAAAGTCACCTTTTCCACTGTTTCTTTGATTAATGATTCTATGTATGTTATACCCATCATAATGCAAAAACAAAACAAAGAAAATATGCTCAGGTTTTCTGCTACATTTTCTTGATGCTTTCATAGTCTTGATGCTTTACATTTAGTCTGTCATGTATTTTTAGCTACATGAAGAAGACTTATAAAGAGAACAGCATCTATTTGTATATCTGCATATTTTATTGGTCTCCTTTTGGCATATGCATATACAATTGTTCCAACATTATTTCAATGATGTATTTTTAATTTTGAGTGACTTTGCTAACTTTTATATTATTTTTCAAGACAGGATTTCTCTAACTCACTCTGTAGATCAGGCTGGCTTTGAACTCACAGATCCACTTGGATCTACCTTCCAAGTGCTGGGATTAAAGTTTTGCCCAACACCACCTAGCAAAACTTTTATTTTTAGAGACAGAGTTTAATGTATTTCACCTAGATTCAAAATTACTATGTAGCCAAGTATGAACTTGTACTTCTGAACCTCCTACCTCTACATCCCAGGGACTGGGATTATAGACTTGAGTCACTGTGTCTGTCATGAAAAAAATCATTTAAATTAAAATGACTCTTATTTATCTTTTTCATCTTCCTAAAATCATTTCAAGTCTATTGTTATTCAGTTCATAGAGAAAATGACATTTGTTGGTTTTACTATAATCTCACATCGATTTTGGCTCAATTTTTAATAACAATCAGAGGAATGAGTGATCTGTTTGAACTCAAAGATAGCGGGTAGGGAATTTTTAATGTGATTTGATTCATTTCATGTTTCTTTGTCCACATAATGTCACATATTACATGGGAGATATAAAGCTTGTGAGTAAATATTGTGACATAATCTTTAAACATCAATGCTGTTGTGAGAAGAATGCAAACAAATGTGTGATGAATCACATCACTAAATGCTGAATAATCATTTTATTTTGCATATGTGATTGCTTATACGAGTTCAACTTTGTTCTGGTTGGGATATAAGACTGTCTCCATGAGTTGCAGAAGGGTTAATTATAGTCATGGTATGATAGCTGATATTCAAAACACATCATATTTGATATCACAGAAAATTTTTAATTCATTCTATATTGACAGATAATTTGATCTGTTGATTTCTTGCTAAACAGTGTTCCTTATTTTTCCTAGTAGTTTGTGGAATTTATTTTGTTTCATGTGTTTTTGCATTCTTCTGTTTCCTTGCTTTTTGCTTACCCTTTCTTAATATGTCCAGTGCTATACCAGCATGTATTTCTGTGCACCATGTGAATAAATGGGACCCAGGGAGGCCACAAGAGGGTTTTGAATCTCCTGGAACTAGAGCTACAGATAATGTGGGACTGGGAATGAAACAGGATCCTTTGGAAATGTAGCTACTCCTCCCATGCACTAAGACATAAAATGTTATAAAATACTAAGCAAGTTAATGTTTAAAATGAAATACTTAAGAGCACAAGGTGGGCTTCATAAAGACCTAGATGACATATCCTCTTCAAATATCTTCAATCTGAGTATTTATATGAGCTCTGGAAATATTCTTTCCCCTGTTCCACAAAAGTACAAGTTCTCCTGTATATTATTTTAGCCTCAATTTGTACAAAGTAAAATACTTCAATAGGCACCCTTTATAACTCTATAATTATGTGTACTTTTGGTAATAGGCTTGATGAGACTTATGCTGGATAACTGTTCACCTTTGGTCTGTTTACTTGCCAGATAGAAATAGACTACCAAATACAATTTAATTTAATAAAGCACTCAGGAGTTTTCATGGGCAGACATCTCTAGCATTACAGAAGCTATATTGTAGTGGTAAATCTTCATTCTGGTTTTGATATGCCCTAGAAGAGGGAACCTCAGCTGAATAATTGCCTCTATCCAATTAGCCTGTTTGTAGGTCAATGGGGCATTTTCTTGACAGGCGTAACCATCTCTACATGATACTACAACTACAAATGTAGAGTCAGTTAATATAAGAAGTGTAGCTGAATGAGAGCCTTGGCATAATCCAGTAATTAGAATTTTTTTGTGGTCTTTGGTTCAGTTCCTGCCTCCAGGTTCCTGCCTTGATTTTTCTTGATGTTTTGCTGCAACCTGTAATCCAAACAAATGCTTTCCCTGCTGAAATTTGCTTTTGGTCAGTGTTTATCATAGTAACAGAAAGTAAAATAGAACAATAGAACATAACCTGACAACCTCAATCTGATATTTTGATCCCATTTTACAGTTAAGTGATCATGAAGAGATACAAGAAAGTAAATTTAAAAAGGCTCAGGCTACAAGAGTGAAAACAAGAAAACAAATACAAAAACAGAAGCCAAATTATTGAGAACCATTTATGCTCTACCTTCTGTTTCCTTTGTTTCATTTAAGAATGAAACAATGAAGAAAGATGCTAACATGTGCTTACTCTGTCAACATAAATCATATGTCTAACTTAGCATCTTTGATATCTATCCTTGGGAATTTACTTTAGTAAGTACTAACATGAGACCTGGTTCCTGCTCATTTACACTCAACTCATGACTAAGAGAAGATGGATTCTCAAATACACGTGTCCCTCATACATGCATTTTATAAAATTGATGCAGAAGTACTAATAATTACCACCAATTGTTCATTGGTTTTTATAGTTTTAAGGCATTTTTCAGTTATGTGGGATCTTTTTAGGCATTACATTTAGAATTTTTTAAAAAAGTCAGTCTTTCTAAATAGAAATGCAAGTGAAACCAAATTATTTGATGGACTCTTGACTCAAAGAGCTCTATGACAGAAACCTCCTATTAGAATCCAATTATGATAAAATGTGAAATGTTAAAAGCACTTCATCATAAAGTGCACTGCTTTCTCCTCGTGCCTAAGTGCAATCTAATATTTACCTCACCTGGAGTCTTTTGTAATGGGCGCCCAGAGGAACTTTATTATAGAACAGGCAAGACTCAGATGTTTTATTCTATTTTTTTTAATGTGTTAAAACTCAAGTCCCAGCCTCCTTAATAGGCATTCTGAAAAAGTACAGTATATGTTCCCTGGGTAATCAATCAGTCACTCATGGAACCTATAAAGGAGTTAGCAGAACAGGGAGAAATGAGTATATCTCTTGAACAGCCCCATTGTTCTCACAAGTAAGGCCAAAGAGGCCCAGAAAGGAAAGGTTCTGATTGTATTCTGTGCAAGGAGGGTGCCCTAGAACTGTAAACTAGAGCTACCTAACTATAAACTAAGAGACACTCCTTGAAATACAAAAGATGCTAATGATTGATAAAAAGCAAAGCAAACATGTACATCTAAAACTGATGCTTCTGCACCATGCTGTTTCAAAATCTTTCTGTTCACAAGATGGTAAATTCATCCCCTTTAGCTTGTTGTAGAATACAGATCTACACATCTGTATTCTTTTTTTCTCATTAGAAGTGAGGTTATAAAAACACTTTCATTTTATGATATATGGAACTAATGATTTATACTGATGTTCAAGGAAATATATGCTAAATATATAAAACCTTATTCCACTAAGGCAATGTAATTTTCACTTTTTTCCCCTCAGGGTGAAAAGATAGGTACATAGATACAAAGAGTTTAACATTGAATTTAACCATTTGTATATAGAATTATACTAAGTTATATAGCTTGGCAATACATGAAGATAGAAAATGAGGGAAGGAGAGTTTGTGAAAATATTCAAATTGTTATGAAGTTTCCACATTAATTTTTCCAAAATCCTGTTATAATTATATAATTAAAAAAGCAGATATTGCTGAGCAGTATGGTTCATTCTTATAATCCCAGCATCTGAAGATAGAGTCAGAAGAATCAGCCTAATTTCAAGGCTAAGCTGACATAATAAATAGGGAGTTCCAGGTTGGCCTGACCTACATGTTAAATCTTGTCTGAAAACAGGCACAATATCAAACCTGATTTTAACTTAAAATAGTTTTTCTTTGGTTAATTGCATAATGAAGAAAACAGTCATAGTGAGTACAGTTTGGATTGTGGTTATCGAAAGACAATTTGTGTTCAAATTAATACTTAGCCTGTATAGAAATTCAGATATTGTCTCCTATGAAATCATTGAATTATTTGTTTGCCTACTTACAAGGTTATAAGTCAATCAGTGCTAATCAATATAAACAATAAGCAGAGTGTTTCCAGTTAACAAGGAATCACAGGTCTTTCAAAATTGTTTTGAGACTCAATTCTATCTGAGCTCATGTTCTGATGGGAGAAAATTTATAAAATCAGGGAGAAAATGACATTATGAGTAATCCTATATGTATTAGATGATAAAACTAGGGAGGCAAGGAAAAATGAAGACAAGAGCTAATGAGATTAAAGATTACATAATCATAGAAGGGACTGGGTGATTCATTTGTTTACTTTTGAAAATGAATTTACCAAGTTTCTAACTCTGCTCAACATTTTGTTACATTCAGATAAGTAAGGCATTGGTGATTCTGTTCTGGAAACTTTCAGAGTATGCTGTGGGACATACATCATTTAGAAATACATTGCAGTAATTGTGAATGTTCACCTACACCTGGGGAGAATCAGTCAAATGTTCCTAACAACTTGGCACTTGAGTTTCCTCCCTGGGCAGGAAGGAAGTGTTCCAGGTTGATCTTCTTCCCTGAGCACTCATCTCTCTGGACTAGGTGGAGCCTGAGCATGCCAAGTCAACCATCATATACAACAGTTGACCCAGTGAGCAAGTCAAGCACCCAGCTAAAGAGCCACCCTTTCTGGAAGGCAAAATCATCCCTAGGAAGGCAATTCATCTTTAAGTCATGCTAAACACATAGCAGGAATAATTACTGATGTAATGAGATTATAAATATTGCCTTCCTAGAATTCCTGCTCTCTCGAAGGGTAGCTCACAATATTTCAGACCTGCAGTTTTGTAAGTTAGTCCACTTTGTCAAATTAATACTCACAAAATGCAAATTTACCTTTTCCTTTGTATCTGTTCTAAATATGATTTTCCTAACACTTTGAACTTTACTCTTTCTATGTAGCCTTGTTCCCTGCCCTGTGGCTGCTACTTTACTCTCAAACTGACCTCTAGGCTTTTGTAATCCAAATGTAGCTTTCACACTTCCTCCTTTCGCTGCCTCTCCTCCAGGCAAATGCTGTAATTTACAGTTTATCTGCTTTGGAGTTTTTCATATCAACTCAGGTACAATTGTCTTTAAACTCTCTTTCAGTCCATAATTAAACTCTTGGTCAATGGAACTAAAAGCCCAAAAGAGGGGCACCTGTTTACCCTAACAACAATATTGCATGGAGTTATCCTTACGTAAACCAATTAAAATCTGTTTGTGGGCTTATGTTAAAACTATTTTGTTGCAGGTTCCCCAAATATCAGTCTGGAGTCAGTAAGCACCCACTGTCTCTAGTCAGCTGTTTCTGTGGGTTTCCCCAGCATGGTCTTGACCATTTTGTTCATCACTCTTCTCTCTCTACAACTGGACCCCAGGAGTTAGGTTCAGTGTTTAAGTGTGCATAGTAGCCATATATATATAGTAACCCCACTTTGCAGTGCCAATCTGTATTAACCCATGTTTGTGCCTAGAGAGGGAATGTGAATTAAGAAACTGAAGGTGAAGCTGCTAAGGAAGAGAGACAGACACATAATAGAGTCAGCAAGGCAATCCAGTGAATACTGGATGCCCCAAGTTTATTTTTTAACATTATTCAATGTCCAACAAAAAAGAGGAACATGGCAAAAGACTTCTTTATCAACATACAAGGAAGACACAGATATTTTTCCTTAATTTTTTAAACATTTGGTAACCACTCCACTATCTCGTTATCTGGCCTTGAGGGTAAAGAGTAACCACACCTCAAAGCAAGTCTCTTGTTATTTAGATAAGGCATCTTTGTCCAAAACCAGACATCCTACAGTAGCCATGCCTTAGACGTTTAGGTCTTATGACTTTAACCTTGGAAGAGTAAAGATAGTTTTGAAATCTCTGACCTTAAGCCAAAATGAAGTGAAGATATTTTTTATGGACCCTGACAGGTATGAATCTGATTCTGCTTCCATCAGCAGCTGAATGAAGCTTCTAAGTTGGCATTTAAGGTCGTCATAAAACTCATTATAGGGAAAGCGAATTTAAGGTACCCTCTCCACTACTGCTTAGATTCTTAGTTGGGGTCATCCTTGTGGGAATCCTGGGAATTTCCCTAGTGTCTGGCTTCTTATTAAGCCCATAACAGTTTCCTCTATTAAGATATCTCTTTCCTTGCTCTCCTTCTCTGTTCTTTCCTGAACTCCACCTTCCTGAACCCTCATGGTTTCCTCACTCCCCTTCTCTCCTCCTATCTGTCCAAGCTCCTTCCCCCTCCACCAAAATTCCCAATTTACTCAGGAGATTTTGTACCTTTCCCCTTCTGGGGGGAGGACAGAGTTGGGTCCATGTATGTCTCTCTTAGGGTTCTCCTTGTTTCCCAGCTTTTCTGGGGTTGTAGAATGTAGGCTGGTTATTCTTTGCTCTATGTCTAATATCTACTTATGAGTAAGTTCATATCATGTTTGTTATTCTGTGTCTGGGTTACCTCACTCAGGATGTTTTATTTTAGTTATATCAATTTGCCTGCAAATTTCAAGATGTCATTTTTTTTAAGTGATGAGTAGTACTCCATTGTATATATTTACCACATTTTCTTTATCCATTCTTCAGTTGAGGAACCTGCAAAAGACTGAACTAGGCTTCCCAAACATGAGCATGGTTGTCAGTTTGGGGGCTTGAGCAGTATATGTGGCCCTGGCAGTGGAACCAGTATTTATCCCTATTACATGAACTGATAATTTGGAGCTCATTCCTTATGGAGGATTACCTTGCTCTGTCTAGATACAGGGAGGAGGTACTAGGTCCTGCTCCAAATCATGTGACAAATTTTGACGATTTCCCATGGGAGGCCTCACCCTCTCTGAGGAGTGATTGGGGTCAATCAAGGTGGCATGGGGATATGGTTGGGAGAGTGGGATGATAGGAAGAAGAGGGAACTGGGATTGGTATGCAACATAGGATCATTTTTACTTTTAAAAGTTTAAATAATAAAAAAGAAAGAATAATAGCTTATACAATTCAGAAAAACTTTCTCCCGAGGGAAAAAAAATAGGATATAAGTAACAGGAACTAGGGTAAAATGCATATGACTTTATAATTCAAGTCAAATTACCGCATTAATCCTTCTTTTTAATTAAAATAATAATCATTTGTTATTTATGAATCATGTACAGAAATTTGAATTGATGCACAGCACAAGTTAATATATAGAATGAGCTTAAATGAGGCATATAACTTCTTTAAATTGGAAATACATAATTTGATATCAGTACATTCTTGCTTTTTAAATTAATTTTCTACCAGTTTAGAGTGAAGTTCAATGACTAAGAGAGATGATGTGAGGTACATGTATAAGTTATTGATTGCATTTTAAGTAGATAATGGTCCAGTTGTAGAAAAATAAACAATTTATTAATCCATTAAGCCAATAGATTAACCTTCTGATCTCATCTGAGGTTAACATTGAGATTACATTGTATTGGGAGATGATGAGGGCATAAGAAATGACTGCCACCAAACACTTTGTTTCTCTTTCTTATTGTTTTTTTTTT
This sequence comes from Cricetulus griseus, assembly GCF_003668045.3. Taxonomy (NCBI): domain Eukaryota; kingdom Metazoa; phylum Chordata; class Mammalia; order Rodentia; family Cricetidae; genus Cricetulus; species Cricetulus griseus. The sequence continues at coordinate 110,231,493 of NC_048598.1, forward strand.
TTCACAAAGGTAGTTGAGGTTATTTTACACAAAGAAATTTTAAAGAGATGTTCTGAGATGACTTTGAATGCATTAAAAAAAAAAACCCGAAAAACAAAAACTCCAAGGAGTGTGTAATGATAAGCATAGCAAGACACACTGTTTTGCCTTTGCTTCATTCCGATGGCAAAATCTTCTCAGAAGCATACAACAAACTCAAAAGGAAGCACAGAGGGAGACATCACTTTCAATGACAGTTAGAAAATTTTGCAAAATACCATAAATCTAGATGTTATTTAAATGAATTTAAACAGTGCATGCACACAGTAGTTTTTTGGTTGCTCTGTTATATAACTTTGTTTCAAATGTACACTCCACCACACTTTGTCTTATAAAATATTATCTGTTCTAATTGTAAAGACTCCTGATTTACTATTAGAATTTGTGAGTATGAAAATGATGCAGTCACACAAAATTATGTGCATTCATTATTATTAATATCTAAGGGAAAATTATATGTATTCTCTGAAAAGAGTCTACTGGATGGTATTTCGAACTTTTGAGTGAAGAATAATTAGGGTTTAAAAAAAATTACTAGAGGTGATGATTTGTCTAGTTATCATCACTATTCCACGCCTGGGTCCATAGGAATATTTTAATGAAGACAATAGTTGTTAAAATACAGATTGTTTATACAGTAAATTTAAATAGGACAGCAAAGAGATGAGGCAGTGATGGCCTGCATCCACCAAAGTGTCTAACAATTCTGTAAAGTTTTCTGGAGCAGCTGGAGCAGACCATGAGAAAATGAGATTATAAAGAGGGATGTGGTCATATGTATTATCCCATTATCTCATAATTAAAGCTTCATGGATGGGCTGCAGAGCCCACAGAAAATTTGCTTAAACTCATGGTTTTAAAGCATGTTTTTGACTCCTTTCAATGTTTTTCTATTAGAAATGCTATTATTCCAATTTGTTTGCAGGATGAGTCAAATTAAGCTCAAGATTCTGAAGGAAATATGGTTCAAAAGTATCTTATAAATATTATGACAGTAAGTCTGAAGAAAAATCACCATAGCCATGTTTAAAAAAGGAAATATGTAAATGTCAAAAACTCTAGGTGACAGGATTAGTGAAGATGTCACTGCATTTAATATGTACATTTTCACATGTAATTTGGGGCAATTAACTTATCAGCATACTTAAACATATATCTTTTAATTTATATAATTTCTCTAAATTTATTGCATATATATAAGTGTGTATGGTGGTCGGAGTATAACTTTCAAGAGTTACTTTTCTGCTTTGAACTTTGGGTCCCATGAATCAAACTCAGGTCATTAGGCTGGATGGCAGATGCCTTTACTCATTTTTTCTGTAAACTTGAGAATTCTAGGAAAGATTTTGAAAAAGCCTAAGTTTGATTTTATGACTTTGTAGTTGGCTATACGTTTTCTATCTCTGGGAGATAGTTTTGAAGATGTTTGTTGCAAGGCAAAGGCATCCTGAGATTTTCCATCATCTCTTGATTTCCTCTGAAGCTCTTATGGTCAGGTGGTGTAACACCAACTTCTCACTAGTTTTATGTCACCTTGACACAAACTGAAGTTATCTGAGAAGAGGGAATTTCAATGAAGAAAATGACTCCATATCATTGCACTATGGGCATTTTAAAATTTTGTATGATTGATATGAGAGGGTCTGACCCATTAGAAATATTGCTGTACATAGGCTTGCATTTGATTGCTATAAGGACGACCTCAGTCTTTCTATGGCCTCTATGGCCTCCACAATAGCCTTAGTTTCCAGGCTCCTGCCCTGGTTGAGTTCCCATTCTGACTTCTATCAATGATGAACTATGATAGGGAAATATAAACCAATAACTCTTTTCTCCCCCAAGTTATTTTGATCATGATGTTTCATCACAGCGATAGTTAGTTCTAATTAAGTATGATGGTACTATACTCCCCATTGCAAATAGCAATGTGTAGGAAGGAGTACAGCTGAGTAGTAGAGTGTTTGACTACCATGCATGGATCCTGCATTTGATTACTAGTACTAACTATACAAACATGGTCACATAAGAGTTATTGAGTTTAGTAATTTTTGTCACCTGATTTTCTGGTACTACTGCAGACAAAACACATTGACAGTGTTGCAGATCCATAGTTCTATACTTCGAAATAAAATAATCAGGTTCTTCATCAACCATGACTCAACTAATCTCTAGAATATAGTAGATAGTAGGGGATTCAGGAAGTCATTTAAAAATTAAGTTTATTCTTCCCCCAACTCAACCTCCCTGTCCCATCATGTCTTCCTCACCTCTCCTCTTCTCCCTTTCTTATTCTACTAGTTCCCCCCCCCCATGCTCCCAATTTGCTCAGGAAATCTGGTCCCTTTCCCCTTCTCCAGGAGACCATGTATGTCTCTCTTAGGGTCCTCTTTGTTTCCAGCCTCTTACGCAGCCTGGGCTGCAGGCTGGCAATCTTTTACTCTATGTCTAAAATCCACATATGAGTGAGTACATACAATGCCTGTCCTTTTGTGACTGGGTTACCTTGCTCAGAATGGTTTCTTCTAGTTCCATCCATTTGCCTGGGAATTTCAAGATTCCATTGCTTTTTTTTCCCCGCTGAGTAGTACTCCTTTGTGTAAATGTACCACATTTTCTCTATCTATTCTTCAGTTGAGGGGCTTCTAGGTTATTTTCAGGTTCTGTCTATTACAAATAATGCTGCTATGAACATAGTTGAACAGACGTCCTCGTTGTATGAATATGCTTCTTTTGGGTATATGCCTAAGAGTGGAATTGCTGGATCTTGTGTTAGAAGAATTTCCTGAGGAGTCACCATACTGATTTCCAAAGTGGTAATATAAGTGTACACTCCTACCAGCAGTGGAAGAGTGTTCCCCTTTCTAAAACACCTCTCCACCATAAACTGTCATTGGTGTTTTTGATTTTAGCCATTCTGACAGGTTTAAGATGGTATCTCACCAGGCATTGGTGGTACATGCCTTCAATCACCATACTTGGGAGGTAGAGGCAGGCAGATCTCTGTGAGTTCGAGACCAGCCTGGTCTACAAGAAGTAGTTCCAGAACAGCCTCCAAAGCCACAGAAAAACCCTGTCTTGAAAAAAAATATATGGTATCTCAGAGTTGTTTTCATTTGGATTTCCCTGACTGATTGCTAAGGATGTTACTCTCTTTCTTATGTGTCTTTCAGCTATTTTAGATTCCTATTGCTACAATAGGAATGGACTTTAGGAGCCTATCCCACATGGCAGGATACTCCCTGAGCCTAGACACAAGGGGATTGGCCTAGGTCTTTCCCCAATGAATATGACGGACTTTGAAGACCCCCCCCGATGGAAGGCCTCACTCTCCGTGAGGAGCAAAAAGGGTATGGAATAGGTAGGGCATTAGTTGGGGGAGCAAGGCAGGAGGGGAGGGAGAGGGAACTGGAATTGACATGTAAAATAATTTTCTTTCTAATATAAAAGGAAAAAACAAAACAAAATAAAAATTAAGTTTAAAATAAACATTATTGATCAGCTTAATTTTAATTTTTTTAGATGTATTAATTTATTATATGACTCTTTTGCTTACAGCTATGTTTGTGAAGCATTTATTTGCCTTTTGATCCTAAAAGTTGGAAAATGGCATCAGATTCCATGATTCCATTGTTCTCATTTTATATAACTGACTCTTCATCCTGTGCAATAGCACCAAGTGCTCTAAACAGCTGAGCCAATGTGTCCTCAACATTAATATTGCTTTTAGACTAAAAACTCCATCATGTTCCAAACTGTTAATTTTTTCTTCTCTTCAAATGATTTTAATACTCCTTGTTCTTTATATATAAAGCTGTTGCAATAAAAATAAATTACTTATTATAAAGAAGTTCAAGAGTTAGCAATGAAACAAAGGGAATTTTTTCCTTTAATTAATCTCATTTTTACAGTTTCCAGTTTTGACACCTAGGCATGTAGCCATAGAGGTTTAAAGTTTAATTTTGTACAACTGTTATTTTAAAATCTGACCTTGAGTTTTATGTTTAATATACAAAGAACAATGTACTAGAGGCTAACATACCTCTGGCCTATTCTCCTCCTGCCTCTGGAACAGGTTTTCAACTATACCTTCTCATGGGATCTGTTGCCCTATGCTACCTTTACTCATGAAAGATGATTTGGTGGCAGTAAAAGGAAGGGCTCAAATTTCTGGGCCTTTACCTCAGACCCTGGACAGTATCATAAACATGGATGGTGGAAGCTAAAAGAAGAGAGGGATCGATCTTCCTGGGCCTGCTCCTCCCATAGAGTGGAACCACCCTGGCAGGAAGGACCACCATGAGTCTGATCACACCTCACTCAGGGTGCCCTCCACCCTCTGCTTGAGGAAGGACTACTGTGAGTCCAGCCACACCTCACTCTTGGCCCCTCTCCATCCTCCACTTGAGTCTTGGCCTCCATATACACTCCACTTGAATAAGGAGAATACCAGGAGAGGACAGACCATCCAGAGTTGCAGACACAGAAGTCTTGGCCTGCATACACCACCGAGAGAATAGAGGAGAGGGAGAGAGACAACAACCTTAACCATTGAAAGAAGGAATGGGCCGGGCATTGGTGGTGCACGCCCTTAATCCCAGCACTCAGGTGGCAGAGGCAGATGGATCTCTGTGAGTTCAAGGCCAGCCTGTTCTCCAGAGCAAGTGCCAGAATAGGCTGCAAAGCTACACCGAGAAACCCTGTCTCGAAAAACCAAAAAAAAAAAAAAAAAAAAAAGAAAGAAAAAAGAAAAAAGAAAAGAAAGAAAGAAGGGATGGGAAGATGTCAGAATAAGAACACAGTCAACAACAGAAATACCAATATGACACCATCAGAATCTAGTGACTCCACACCAGCAAGACCTGAAAAGACCAATGCAGATGAAGCAGAAGAGGACATTATAAACTATTTTAAGAAGATGATAGAGACCCTTAAAGAAGAAAAAAAACAGAAAAAACATGAAATGGAGGGAAAGACAAACAAAAAATTCAAGAAATAAACAAATCTCTTAAAGAATCTAAATAAGACCAAGAAAACAACCAAACAAGTGAAAGAAACAATTGAAACATTTCAAGGCTTGAAAGCTGAAATAGAAACAATAAGTAAACACAGAATGAGGAGATGCTGAAAGTAGGAAAGCTGGGAAAACAATCAAGAACTACAGATGTAAGTATAACCAATAGAATACAAGAGATGGAAGAGAGAATCTCAGGTGTTGAAGACTAGCTAGAAAATATACAGCCATCAACCAAAGAAAATCTCAAGTCCAACAAATTCCTAATACAAAATATCCAGGAAATATGGGACACCATGAAAAGGACAAAACTAAGAACAATAGGTATAGAAGAAGGTGAAGAAATACAGCTCAAGGGTACAGAAAACATATTCAACAAAATCATAGAAGAAAACTTCCCTAACCTAAAGAAGGATATGCCTATGAAAGTGCAAGAAGCTTACAGAAAAAGAAACAGACTAGAAAAAAAAAGATGTCCCCTTGCCAAATAATAATCAAAACACCAAAATTACAGAATAAAGAAAAATATTAAGAACAGCCAAAGAAAAAGGCCAAGTAACATAAAGGCCAAATTACACCCTACTACTCAATGGAAAATTTGAAAGCCAGAAATCCTAAATAGATGTTCTACAAACTCTAAGGGAACATGGATGCCAGCCCAGACTACTGTACCCAGCAAAGTTTCAATCACTATAGATGGAGAAAACAGGATATCCCATGACAAAACTAGATATAAAAAATACATATCCGGAAATCCAGCCCTAGAGAAAGTACTGGAAGGATAACTCTGACCCAATAACGATAACTACATTCACAAACACCTAGGAAATAAATTACCCCACTTTACCAAAAGTGAAAAAAAAAGTGGGGGAATCCACACACAATAACACCATCAACCAATCCAAAACAAACCAGAATCAACATTCAATGGTCATTGATATCCCTCAATGTCAATGGTCTTAAATGCTTATAAAAAGACAAAGGTTAACAGAATGGATATGAAGAGAAGAAAGAATACAACCTTCTGCTGCATACAAGAAACACATCTCAATGACAAAGACAGATGTTATCTCAGAGTTAAGGGTTGGGAAAAGATTTTCCAATAAAATGGACACAAGAAACAAGCTGGTGTAGCAATCCTAGTATCAAACAAATTACGCTTCAAACTAAAAACAATCAAAAGATATGAAGAAATATATTTTCCTATAATATATTTATTATAGGAAAAGTCAAATCAAGATGTCTCAATTCTGAACATCTATGCCTCAAATATGAAGGCACACACATTCCTAAAGCTCAAAGCACACATAAAACATCACACACTTATATTGGGAGACATCATCACCCCACTCATTGCTAGACAGTAACATCAGACAGAAACTTAACATAGAAATAAAGGAACTATCAGAATTTATGACCCAAATGGGATTAACAGACATCTATAGAATATTCCATCCAAACACAAAAGAATATACCTTCTTCTCAGCACCACATGGAGCTTTCTCTAAAATGGACCACATACTTGGTAACATAGCAAACCTCAACAGATGAAAAAAATTGAAATAACCTCTTGTATCCTATCGGACCACCATGGTTTAAACTAGAATTCAACAACAACATAAATTGCAGAAAACCTCCAAACTCATTGAAATTGAACAATGTACAATTTGACCATTCCTGAGACAAGGAAGAAATAAAAAAAAGAAATTAAAGACTTCCTAGAATTCAAGAAAAATGTAAATACAACATACCCAAACATATGGGACAGTTTGAAAGCAGTGCTAAGAGGAAAGTTCATAGCACTAAGTGCCCACATGAAGAAACTGGAGAATAGTCACACAGGAGGATTAACAGCAAAACTGAAAGCTTTAGAACAAAAAGAAGCAAACTCACCCAGGAGGACTAGACACCAGCAAATAATCAATTGAGGGGTGAAATCAATGAATTAGAAACTATGAAAAAATACAATGAATTGATGAAACAATGATTGATTCTTTGAGAAAATCAACGTGATAGACAAAACTTTATCTATCCTAACCAAAAGGCAGAGAGAGAAAGAGAGAGAGAGAGAGAGAGAGAGAGAGAGAGAGAGAGAGAGAGAGAGCATGCTTATTAACAAAATCAGAAATGAAAGGGGGAGCATAACAAAGGACACTGAGGAAATCCAGAGAATCATCAGGTCATACTTTGAAAACATATAATCTACAAAATTAAAAATCTAGAGAAAATGGACAGTTTTCTGGATAGATATCACTTATCAAAATTAAATCAAGACCAGATAAGCAATTCAAACAGACCTATATTCCCTAATGAAGTAGAAGAAGTCATAAAGTCTTCCAACCAAAAAAAGCCCAGGACCAGATGGTTTCAGTGCAGAATTCTACCAGAAATTCAAAGAAGAGCTGATACCAGTACTCCTCAAATTATTCCACACAACAGAAGCAGAAGCTTCATTGCCAAACTCTTTTTACAAGTCTACAATTACCCTTGTACCCAAGCCACACAAAGACTCAACTAAAAAAAAATGAATTACAGACCAATCTCCCTCATGAACATTGAAGGAGAAATACTCAACAAAACACTGGCAAATCGAATCCAAGAACCAAGAACACATCAAAAAAATCATCCACCATGACCAAGTAGATTTCATCCCAGGGAAGCAGGGATGGTTCAATATACAAAAATCCATCAATGTAATCCACCATATATACAAACTGAGAAAAAATACCACATGATCATCTCACTGGATGCTGTAAAAGCCTTTGAAAATATCCAACACCCCCTTAATATAAAGGTCTTGGAGAGATCAGGAATAAACCAACATACCTAAACATAATAAAAGCTATACACAGCAAACCAACAGCCAAAATCAAACCAAATGGAGATAAACTCAAAGTGATTCCTCTAAAATCAGGAACAAGATAAGGCTGCCCACTCTCTCCATACCTCTTCAACATTATCCTTGAAGTTCTAGCTAGAGCAATAAGAAAACAAAAGGAGATCATGGGAATACAAATGGGAAAGGAAGAAGTCAAGCATTCACTATTTGCAGATGATATGATAGTTTACATAAGTGACCAGAATAATTCTACCAGGGAACTCCTACAGTTTATAAATTCTTCAGCAACATGACAGGATACAAAATTAACTCAAAAAAATCAGTTGCCTTACTATATACAGACAATAAAAGTGCTAAGAAAGAAATCAGAGAAACATCACCCTTTACAATAACTACAAACAACATAAAATATCTTGGGGTAGTGCTAACCAAACAGGTGAAAGACCTCTACAGTAACAACTTTGAGTCTTTAAAGAATAAATTTAAAAAAGATGCCAGAAAATGGAAAGAAATACCATGCTCATGAATAGGCAGGATTGACACAGTAAAAATGGCAGTCTTGCCAAAAGCAATCGACAGATTCAATGCAATCCCCATCAAAATCCCAACACAATTCTTCACAGAACTTGAAAGAGTAATACTCAACTTTATATGGAAAAACAAAAAACCCAGGATAGGGAAAACAACACTGTACAATAAAGCAACTTCTGGAGGCATCATTATCCCTGACTTCAAGCTCTATTATAGAGCCATAGTCCTGAAAGCAACTTGGTATTGGCACAAAAGTAGACAGGTAGACCATTGGAAGCTAACTGAAAACACTGATATGTAGCCACATACCCACCAACACCTGATTTATGGTTAAAAAAAAACCTAAAAGTTATACAATGGGAAAAATCATCTTCAACAAATAGTGCTGGAATAACTGGATGTGAATATGTAGAAGATTGGAAATTGATCCATATTGTCATTAATTGACATGCTCAAAACTTGAGTCCAAATGGATTAAAAACCACAACATAAATCAAGCCACACTGAACCTTTTAGAAGAGAAAGCGGGAGATAACCTCCAATGAACTGGTACAGGAGACTGCTTCCTGAACATAACACCATTACCACAGACACTGGGAAAGATAATTAATAAATGGGACCTCCTGAAACTGAGAAGCTTCTGCAAGGCCAAGGACACAATCAGCAAGACAGAACAGCAACCCACAGAATGGGAAAAGATCTTCACCAATCCCACATCTGACAGAGGGCTAATTTCAAAAATATCCAATAAAATCAAGAAACTAGTTTCCAAAACACCAAATAATACAATTAACAAGTGGGGTTCAGAACTAAAAAGAGAATTCTCAATAGAGGAATCAAAAATGGCAGAAAACACTTAAGAAAGTTTTCAACATCCTTAGCCATCAGGGAAATACAACTCAAAACAGCTCTGAGATACCATCTTACTCCTGTCAGAATGGAAAAAAAAAAAAAAAACCAATGACCGTCTACAAAGGAGAGGATGTGAAGAAAGAGGAACACTCCTTCATTGCTGGTAGGAGTGCAAACTTATATGACCACTTTGGAAATCAGTATGGCAGTTTCTCAGGAAAATGGGCATCAGTCTCCATCAAGATGCAGCAATTCTTCTCTTGGGCATATACCCAAAGAATGCACATTTATACAACAAGAAATTATGTTCAACTATGTTCATGTTCATAGCAGTGTTGTTTGCAATAACCAGAACCTGGAAGCAACCTAGATGCCCCTCAACCGAACATTGGATGAAGAAAATGTGGTACATTTACACAATGCATTATTACCTAGTGGAAAAAAATGAAATCTTGAAATTCGAAGGCAAATGGATGGAACTGAAAGAAACCATCCTGAGTAAGGAAACTCAATCACAGAAAGACAAGTAATATATGTACCTACTCATATATGGATATTAGACATAGAGCAAGGGCTACCAGCCTACAATCTATACCACCAGAGAAACTAGGAAACAAGGAGGAGGATAACAAAAGCAAAACACATGGTACTCAGCAAAAGGGGAAAGAACAAGAACCCCTCAGAAAAATGGGGAAGATGGGTGGAAAGAGGAGGGAGATAGGAAAAAAAAAGCAGGGAGGAGAAGAGGGATCAGCAAGACTGAGACAGGGGAGGAACAGAGGAGAGAAAGAAAGGGGATACCTTGATAGAGGGAGCCAGTATAGGTTTACAAAGAGGTCTGGCACTAGGGAAATGTTCGGGGATCCATAGGGATGACTCCAACTAAGAATCTAGGCAGTGATGGAGAGGCTGTCTTTGATGCCCTTCCACTGTAATGAGATTGATGACTACCTTGGTTGCCATCCTAGAGCCATCATCCATCAGCCATCAGCTGATCAAAGCTGAAATGGGCACCCACAGCTCAACATTGAGCCGTAATCCCGGAATCCAGTTGTAGAGAGGGAGGAGGGATGAGCAAAGGAGCCAAGATCGTACTGGAGCAACCCACAGAAACAGTTGACCTGACCTAGTGAGAGCACAGAGACTCTAGCCGTAAAGCTGAGGAACCAGCGTTGGACTCAACCAAGCACTCTGAATGTGGACGTCAGCTAGGAGGCCTGGACAGTAAGTGGGACCTCTATCAGTGGATGCAGTGTTTATCCCTAGTGCACAAATGGACTTTGGGAGCTCATTCCTTATGGAAGGATACTATTGCAGCCAAGATACATGAATGAGGGCCTAGGCCCTACCCCAAATGTGTGACAGACATTGATGATCCCTGAAGTAAGGCCTCACTATCCTTGGGGTTTGGTTGGTGTTGGGTTGGGGGGATTGGTTGGTAGGAGGCATGTGAGACTGGCAGAGTGTGGGAATAGGGGATTGATATGTAAAATAAGATTGTTTCTAAAATAAAAAATATAAACACACTACATATTGAGAGATACGCCAACACAATTGAGTCACTTTAATATAAATTACATAGTCAAATATATAAATATCAAGAAAAAAACACATGGCAGAAATATTTCTTTAAGTTCCAACATAATTGAAATCTGGAAATTGCATATTTCAAAACCAAGAAATCAAGTAACGTATATTAGTCATAACTGTAATCTAGGGTCAATAATTCCATGTAGTCATTAGAAATACAGCAGATGACTAAGTAAAGCCAAGACTAGATTCAGCAAGCAAATTTATGAGTCAAGTTATTTAGGATTAGTGCCTGTTTAAGGTAAATGTCAGATTAAAAATAAAATAATCAAAATCAGTACAGGAATTACCTACCCTAAATAAGGAAACTGTGCTCTCTCAGTAATGATATTTATACACTGAGGAGTTTGTATACATTTATGAAATGTGTTTTAAAAGTGAATAGAATGGAATTCTCTTGAATAGAGTTGATAGCTGTTTAAATTATAAATCAGAGTCACCAATGGAGGAATGGGGCTTGGTGGCTTGCTTTGCCTGAATTACTCAGATGCCTCTCTTATATAACGAATACCCACATGTCTAGAGATGGCACTGTCCATAGTGAGCTAAACCTTGCTGCATCAAAGATCAAAGAAGAAAATGGTATTAAAACAATTTAGGCTCTACTGAAGTATCAGCAACTTTTATGTCCTTACCATTTACCAGGACCTGTCCTCTTGGACAAAAAAAAAAAAAAAAAAAAAAAAAAAAGTTTGATCCATAGCTTTGATTGTCTTCTTCATGCAGAATTCCAAATTGTGGATGGAGACTGCATGGCAGACACAAGCCTAAAGTCTCCCTTTATCCCTGTTCTGATTAACTGGAATTACCCTAGGTCAGTAGACAATGGCTTATATTAAGTAGCCTCATTACAAGCCTGCATTATTTTTAAGAAAATTGTTCAATTTAAAAAAAAAAACATTTCTGCAAATAGCATACTGTTGATCTTTCCTAGAAACACACCCCATCTGGAGAAGAATGTGGCCTGTGGTACAAACAGGATATGTATTTTTGCTGTGATAACCCATTGAGATTTGTGCATTATGATTTATACCATACTAATATAGTCAGAAAAGCAAATGTGATCTATCAGCAATATCTTATAAGGACAGATACTGGCATTTAATTCATAACTGTACTGACATAATGAATGCTTTTTCAACAAACAAATTTGAGAAAGTGAAAGTGATTGCCAAAATTTGTCTGGATGCCAAACTGTTTCTGAATGCTAGTGAGTGTTGTAAGTATCTGCTTCCTTTCTACACAGTTGTCTAGGCTTTAGAAAATTCATGTGCATATTATTAGTCATATTTCTCTATTTGTACTTGCAGTATCTTCAAAATAAAGCATTTTGGCTAATTCAGCCAGTAGTTATTATGGGATAATTATAAACCATAAGGTTTTAAATAAGTGACAAAATACTGGTGACAATGTACAATGCTTTAGTAACATATGCTTACAGACGGTACCTGGCTATATCTGCATGAGTAGTCAGCCAAGGAACTCAGTTGAACAGTGAACTCGCTCATTTGCTCTTCAGCCCAGTGGATGCTGAGTCGGATTCTGAGGTTACAGTTCAGCATCTGTGTCTGGGTACTTGCACAAACAGTCACTATAAAAATGCCTCATAGGACATATTTACGACTTTCCATGTTCAGATATGAGATATGGCCTCAATTATTCACCTTCAGTAAGTTAATGAGAGTTAATCTTTTGCCAAATAAACTTATCATCCCTGTATGGATTTTGGAGTGCCCTATATTTATCATGCATGGCAGTTTTTCAGCCTGTTCTGATAACATGATCTATTCAAAGCCTTCTCAGAGATAGGACATAGGTGCTCGGAGGGCTGACTGTTTAAAGCAGTTCAAAGGAGGCAAACAGAATCAAGCTCTACATTCTACTAAGATTCTGACTATAGACTTCTAGGCTCTGGTAAATGTTCTATTTCATAAAGATGTGCCATCAACATCATTTATCAGAATACATTGTGAAGAAATAGTTCTCCATGAAAACAAGAAACAACATATTTTTATGCCTTTGCACAATTAAAAATGATCATAACTTTTGTAACTTTCTGACCTTTAATTCATCAAATGTAAACAAGTTAATAAACAGTTAATTCATCCTTTTATAAACATGAAATATAGTATATTAGTTAAAGCAAATAGCAAACACCACCAATCACTATTTCACTATTCGAGGTAAGTACCAATTGATGACATTTTTAATAAATAGCAAATATAATTATTAATGATAGCATACCATTAACATTTCTTTCTAGTAAAATGTTTATATTGAATGATTACAAGGATTTCATATAGATTTATTTCAGTTTTAAAAAATAAATCTTGGAATTTTACTCTATAGATTAAACCCATTCCCTACTATCTGTTACTTCCCAAACCCAAGACAAATGGCTGAGGTAGCTAATGGACATATCAAAGTGGACCCTAGATTCCAGATTCTCTCAGCATCCTTCAGTCCACACTTGTTAGAGTCCTGTCTGGCATACCACACCGCCTACCAAGAATGCTACATACCAGGATCTGGGCTGTCCTTCCCCTAGTGACTCTTCACTGTATAATTCACCTATTTTGGATATATGGTTCTTTTTAAAAACATCTTTACTGTTGTCCCTTTTAACTCTTTGTATACTGGTCTCCTTACTTCCCTCTAACCTCTCCTCAACATGGCCTGTCTTAGGTTCATATTCACTTTGGAGTCTCCCAGGTTTCTCTTCCTATTGCTATTATATTCTCCCTTGTTTCTACAATAAACCTTCACCATACATAGTCATGCCCCTCTTTTTTATTTCTTATTTTTTATTCATGATCACCTATTTCTTTCAGGTCTTTGCCAGTCTATACAAAGAGATGCTTTGATAGTGTGTGTGTGTGTGTGTGTGTGTGTGTGTGTGTGTGTGTGTGTGTATCTGCAGGCATTCTGTATACTTCAGTCCCTGCCTATTTTGTTGTACACTGTTTTGCCCTTTAACACCTGGCCCAATTATGAGTGTCTCCAGAATGTCTAAACCCTTTATTTTTATGAGAGCATCATTCATATTTGATTAAGAGCACACTCTAATTCATTATGACCTCATCTTAACTTGATTGCATCTGCAAGTACCTCATTTCTAAATACAGCCACATTATCAAGTACTGAGTCAGAACTTCAGCATATATTTTTAGAATACAAAATACAACTAGTAACAGTATCTAAAGCAAAAAAAAAGACTTTAAAGTCACTAAATTAGAGTATACACTTCTATGACTTCATAGGGTCTTGGAATTTTCTAATCACTTTGAATATAAAGGTAGATTCTGGTATAACAGCTATGCTAAGTCCTATCCTCCAAGTGACAACAAACCTGCCTTAATATGTGTCAGACAGATACTCCTCTTTCAGTTGGTTCCTTTCCCATATATGCTACGCTATGGTTAAACTCATCAGTCCTATGATAGGGTTGCAATACCCTTCCAAAGCTTCCACATTTGTTTGATGGCTCAACCATTCTTCCTCTGATTTCATTCTGCCAAGCTGATCATTTTAGTGCTCCTCAAGGGCACAATGGAGCTTTTTCTCCCTATGATTTTCACTCCTGAACTTGGAAATCCATGTTTTCCTCACAGCCACACAAGCTACATCCCTGTTAGTCCAAATCCAGAACTGGTTGAGGCACACACCTGCTGTTTATGTATAAATCAGCAATGTGCTCCTGTTTGACACTCACTTCATTAACATGATTTACTATTTCTACACTATGCAGAGGATTATAGATTTCATTTCACCTTGAGCCACATAATTCATTTTTACATATTAGATCACAAACAATTGGCAAACAGACACTAATTGGCGAATAGCCGTTTATGCTAAATCTAGTAGCTAGTGTTAAGCTCTGACACCTTCCCCTTGAAAGCCTTTGGAAATAAAATTAAAATTCATCAATTGGAGATGAACGATTTATGCTGTTGAGAGCTAATTACCAAGCTCATCTCGGGAGCATGTGCTTATCTCTCTTCCAGGCCACTTGTCTTAAACTAGAGCCTCTGGATTCTACAGTCAATGCTAAATCCCACCGTTGCCAAAACGGGATAAGAGCTGTTTCAACAAATTGCATTCTCAGGAGACCTTAGTCTGATGCAGGTGAATGGAAATAGCTGCACCTGCTCATTGTCACCACTGGCATCATCCATGCATCCTTGAGTGGGCTAATGGTTGTCAACTGTGTGATCTGCCTAAGAGAAGAGAGTGGCACATCACCAAGACAAATAATCAAAATGAATGTATTTAAGAAGTGGAAACTTCTTTGTTCAAAATGCCTGACAGAGAGCAAAGTTGGCTGCCACTAATCTGGATTCAAATTTTCAGTCCCACAAGAAGAGAGATATTAAAAAGTGACCCAGTGGACTGGCGTTTTGCCCTGGTGTGTGTGGGGGACTTTGAGAGCCCATCCCACTTGAAGGGATGCGCTCTGTCTCTGGACACATGGGGAGGGGCGTAGGCCCAGCACAGGAAGATTTGGTGGACTTTGTGGAGCCCCTGTTGGGGGCCCTACCCTGCCTGGGGAGTGGTGGGTGGATGGAGTGGGGGGTAGGTTGGAGGTGGTGGAGAAGGAATGGGGGTGAGGGGAGGGAGAAGGGACTTACATGTGAAACAAGCCTGTTCCCTAACTTGTATTAATAATAATAATAATAATAATAATAATAATAATAATAATAATGTAAAAAAAAGTGACAAAAGTCAAGCAATTATTTTTTTTCCTTATCCATTTCTACTGAGTATATGCTATTGCTTGCTATTTTGAGGAAGTCATAGTAATTGACTTTTACTTTGGGCCTAAGAGCTAAGTCTTAGTCCATGTAAATAAGATCCTTATTTCTGACAGAAACAATTACAGGCAACTCAACATATTCTTCTTGAATGGAACAATCTGCCAAGAGACATATAAGATAATTTGATCAGAAGTTTATTAAGAAAAATTAATCAAACCAAGCACTCCCAAAAGTGATCAGTGTGGAATGAACTAAGGAGGGGTGCAGCCCAGGAAATTTCACATTGTGACATTCAAAATATATTTTCTGCAATGTTATGGGATGAGAGGCACATTGCAGGCAAAGATTCCACTCTTACCACCTAAATCATGATAGGACAGATCTCTTAATCAGGGTGCTGATAATCTCAGAAAACCCACAAAGGGATGGGGATAAAAAATAATCACAGTATAACAATATTATAATGACATTAGTCTTCTGGGCATATAAACTCTTTGTAAGGGCACAGATATAAGGAAAAAATTATAGCACCATAGTTTCTTATATAGGAAGAATGGCCTGTCTCCTTAAGGATGTTTAAACATAAAGGAGGATTCTGCCAGTAGTAGGTTCATGTACCACAATCCACCAGTCATATTCCTTAGGTTCATCACTGAATGCATTAACCCACATACTGTCCTGTTGGAATTTTTGTCTCTGCCAAAGATATTCCTTGAGATGCCGTGATCGCTGACTCCTCTTCATCCATCTTCTTCCATCACTGTGCATTTCTCATTTTACATTTCTGTGTAGTGTCTGGACCCTCATTTCTGTGTCTCTGGTTATCTGTATACTGACCTTGTGGACTTGACCTTTTATAGCTCTATACTGACTGATCTTCAATAAAGAATATACTTTCAACTCACCTTCTCTTAAACTTTATTTTTTTTAATTTTTGAGATTATAATATAACAACAACATTTCACGCTTACCTTTCCTCCTTTCAGTCCTTTCCATAAAGTCTCTCTCAGTTCTCATTCAAATCCAGAGCCTTTTCTTTCACTAATTTTTATTGAATATCTGTATATTTCTAAATATAACGAGTTCACTTTCTATAATGTTACTGGTTTACGTGCTTTCTGAGCTGACCCTTGGCACTACACCACTGATTGTTGTGCTGTTTAGGGTTGAGGCCTCTTCGGCGTTTCCCTGTCTAGTTTGCAATGTTCATTGGTATCATTCTTGTTTTTTTTTATTATTTGTTTTGTTTTGTTTGTTTAGTTTTTTGTTTGTTTGTTTGCTTGTTTTGGCTTTTTTAGTTTTTTGAAACAGGGTTTCTCTGTATTGCTTTGGAGCCTGTCCTGACACTCACTCTTTAGACCAGGCTGGCCTTGAACTCACAGAGATCTACCTGCCTCTGCCTCCAGAGGTACGGGATTAAAGGTGTGTGCCACCAACAACTGGCTCTCACTGGTATCATTCTTATTTAAACTTCATAATTATTTTCTATTTCCTCTTTCATTCACTATCCAAAAATTCACCATTTGAAACACACAGCTATCTTGGCTGCTTGCTCTAACTTCCCCCTCCATAGCACTC
The DNA here is from genome assembly GCF_003668045.3 of Cricetulus griseus. Taxonomy (NCBI): domain Eukaryota; kingdom Metazoa; phylum Chordata; class Mammalia; order Rodentia; family Cricetidae; genus Cricetulus; species Cricetulus griseus. The sequence continues at coordinate 110,248,687 of NC_048598.1, forward strand.
TAGCCATTCTTCACCAGTTCATCCCATTGTATTTCCCCAAAGAGATACAAGTAACAGAAACAATCATCCACTTTTACTGGCAGGCACTACTGATTTATTAGACCTGGTACCTGATATGGGAGCAGTTTAATGTTCCTGCCCTTGTCTGGGCTTGTAGCCAAATACCTGGTTCTCAAGTTTGATCCATAGTACCCAAACCTAGATGGATATGTGCTCAATAAATATTGCTTAATACACAAAATAATAAATAGATGAAAGTAATCTAGTATTTCTGGGCTCTACAGATGAATTACAATGTTGATATTCAAAACTGAGGTTCCACTACTGACTAATGTATTGTCTTGAGATGTGATCCTATCATGCAATGATGTTACTTATAAAATAGAAGAAGGATAATAATGCCTGTTTTGTGGAATAACTGAGAGAAGGCAACCAGATGTGGAGGAAAGCAAACACCTTGTACAGAGTCCTCAACATGTCTCCAGGCTTGTTAGAGTATTTAATGGCATTCTTCATAGTTATTGTTGGTGAGATACCTCCTATACTCACTAAAGTCTATCATTTTGCTTCTTTTTACCATGAGAACTTAACATTTCAACCCTATTAATTCTCATTCCACTGCTTAGTAATATTTGCTGAGCTACAGAAATCACAATTCACATGCATAAAAAGAGCACTATAGGGACTCATCAGGGTGCATTTACAGATTTAGGTGTGTGTGTGTGTGTGTGTGATTGTGTGTGTGTGTGTGTGTGTGTGTGTGTGTGTGTGTGTGTGTAATAACAAAGAAAAAGAAGGCATGATTTTTTGAGACAACAAAGGCCTGCATGAGGAGGAAAAAGATGAGATAATTAAAAATTCCAAAGAAGAATTAAAAAGAATTCTGTGTTTTACAAGTACAAAATTTTCTTTTGATAATAGAGGGGAAAGAGTGCACATCTTTAAGACATAAAACAAAAAGAAAATGGTAAACGTAAGAATGCTACGTTTGTCTTTGGTTTTTGTCTTCAAATATATTCAATTTTCTACCAATATTTTTATGAGCTTAAATTTGAAGTCACCAATTTTTAACTACTTGAATCCATTTGATAGTTGGATTAGTATGTAGCATTGTGTTACTGTATGATCACATACAAATATGCAAGTGTATTTCTTGAGTCATACACATAATTGTAGATTTTAAATAGGTACATGATTAATAGATGAATGATAGAAGATACATAAGGCATAAAAGACAGGTGATACATTATAGATAGACAGATAGATACATAGATGAAAGATAGACAGACAGGTAGGTAGCTATAGATGATAGGCAGACAGACAGATGATATAAAGATAAGGGAGGCAAAGAAAAAACACACTCACTTTCCTCTTGATCTAAAATCTTCAAATATGAACACTTTATGCTTACAGGAGACTCAGTATATTTTCAGAAGAATGGCCATAAATCTGAGCTCTACCTGGCTTTTGTCAATTGTCTTTCAACTCTCCTAGGAACCACAGTTATGTGTGCAACTCTGAAACATCCATGTGTTGGGATGCAGATACAGTTTTGACTGGTTTTTGGTTTTCTATTTTTATGCAAATTTCAAATGGCCAGTTACATAAAGTTAAATGTTATCTTATATGACAAAAGGTAAATACAACCAAATCACTGTGTTTTGACTCATCGGCTATTTCTAAAATTAAAATGAAAAACCTGCCTCTCTTATTTCTGAACCTATTAGCAGTATTCACTAATAATAAAAAATGATAGATTTTCTCCTGAGTGCTTATTTAGAGATAAAAATAAATATACAAATTGTCAAAATTAATATGCATGTATTGAAGAATATGTAGGAGTTGTGATTATGATCTTTCCTCCATTATGAGTCTTATTTCCTTCCTCTGTGCTTTTCACAAAGTCCAGAAGCTTCCAGAGGAAAACAGATGCCTTCTTATAAAATGGCTTTGTTTGGAATAGGAATTATTTTTAGTATTCAAAAGCCTTTCACTTCTTCCTGTTAAGGATTATTGATAATGTGTTTCTTATGTAAGTTTTTTTTTCTTAGAACTTAGCCTACATTTGGACAATTTAAGTACCCTTTCATTGTTCCTGTTTTTATTTTTGTCCCTTCCTGGAAGCCTGCACAGCTTTCCCAGGTTGGAAATATGCTTTCATTCCTTACAGACTATACAATACAAATATTGTATACACGACTTTCACCCTGGGGAAGCATTCTGTTTGAGGCAAAATTGTTCTTTGCTATTAATTGCTACTGCATTATTTTACAAAAATCTATGTGGACGAATAAAGGAATAATTTAAGTGATCTGAGAGCTGAGGCTTAGCTTCCAGCTTCTATAAAAGACAAAGGAGTAAAGAATTGTGATCTACGGGGAATATACCTTCACCATGCAATTTCAATGCTAAATATAAATGAAATCAAAATTATGAAGGTAACTAGGTACTTATAGAAACACATCACCTTTAAGGTTGATGCTCTAAAATCATCATTATACTTTTGACTATGTTGGTTATATTTCTCTTGTGCTCTTTGTAAACCAAACACAACTGATTAAACTTGTTTCTGGTTAGTAGTGATGAAAGAATAAATCAAAACAAAAAGACTTAACTGACCTGAAGTTTACACTTAAGGGTTTCACAAGGACGAATCTATATATAAAATCTGTACAAGTTTCTGTGTATTTTATATCTTATCTAGAAAGGAATGTAATCTATACAGATTCAGAAATTTATGGAAAATAAACCACATTATTAGATTTTTTCGGTAAGGATTTATGAGGTCTAATGTTTTTGGATTGTATTTAGCCAGGTGGTAACTATACTTTTCTCTAATCAATGGGGATGTAACCAGTATATACATTTCTATTCTATTTTATCAAAAGCATTATGATTTTACAATGAAATGATATATTTATTGGCAAACTAAAGATACAGTTTCTTAGGTGATAAATTTCATTAAAACATTCTTTAGCATCTATTTAGCAACATGAGATAATATGTGTTGGTTCCCTGTCATAGTAAAGATGTTTAGATTTTTAAACTGCAAGAAGAAAACTTTATTTATGTAGTAATTTGAATGAGAATGTCCTGCATAGGATCACACAGATGAATACCTGGTTCCCAGCTGATGGAACTCTTTTGAGGACTAGATGTGTCCTTGTTGGAGCAAGTTTATCACTAGGGTTGGGCTCTTAAATTACAAATACTCACACAATTTCCTAGTTTGTTCTTTCTGTCTCCCATTAGTGGATCAAGATGTAAACTCTTCAACTACTTCAGGCCTGCCTATCTACTGCCATGACCCTAACTATGATGGTCATGGACCAACACTTTGAAACTGTAAGTACTCAATAAACTCTGCCTTCTGTAAGCTACCTCCGTGAAGAGAATTTGGCTTCAAAGCTTTTATAGTCCTGTAAAAAAATCAATTGTTTCCACTGCTTTACGACTATTGCAAGGCAGCACATTGATTAGAGGTACACAGAAGAGCAAAACTTCCCAATTTGAGGACATGGTGGAGACTATTGGGAACTACAATAATAAGTTCCCTCCACACTTACTAGTAACAAGATTGAGACCAAGCTTTTAAACAGAGGCAAATACAGGCATTCAAACTAGGAAATATAATACCTCTTCTCATCTCATAAACTAGATATTTGATAAATTACAATTAAGAACAAGAATTATTTAAGTGAATAGTTAAACATTAGAGGTTTTGAACAAATGTAAGGCCATGTACTATAGGAATCACTTAAATATTTTCCCACTTCTAAAGAAACCTTACAGAAGAGGGTATTCTACTTTTTTTTAACCTATATTGTAATATATATGATCAATAGTAAATTTTTATTAAATTAGTATTGGATTCATATGTCATGTACAAGGAATGTTTTAAGGTTCTGATGAAATAACTGTTGTTGAGTGATATGACTCCTTGCAAGATGTAGACAAATATCTACTTGTTATAGAAATAATTATGGCTATCTCTAGAATTAAACTTATGGTATCAATGAGTTTTATTGGGGTTACTTACAGAAGCAGGAATAATTCACATACAGATATATTGACAAAGCCACCACATCATAGATGACATTTCATGAAACTGGGAAAATGGGGATCTCAGCATACAGCTTACATTGGAACTTACCAGGTCAGAGAGGTCTTTCACAAGTAGCTCATGTGGCCTGAGACACTTCTAGGAATCTTGGATATTCTCTGCTTTGTCTAGGCAGCTCTAGTTGTTTATATTTTTCTTCAAGAGGGTTTGGCTGATATTGTTTCTTCTAGGTAGCTGCTCTGGTATGAGCCAATTATGGACATCTCAGTTTATATGAGAGACTTCTAGGCAGTTGCCTTCTCCAAAATTTACTTCAAGTACTATTACTGTTTTATACTCTGTGGAGAACTGTTCAGATTCACTCTGAACAGTAGTGAATCTGTTCAATTTCAGGGACTCCCTTATATGCTTAATTATTTTCTGCCTATGATGGTTAGTATTTATATCAACTTGACACAGGCTAGAGTCATTTTGGAAGAGTAAATCTCAACTGAATAAAAGCTACTGCCAGACAGGCCTCTAGGCAAGCCTATAGTACTTTTGTTAGAGTTAAACAATATCTACTTTTGTGATTAGGACTGGTTGTTCTGATAAGGATAGAATACTCATGTCCATCTGTGGTGCTGCTTAGAATATGAAACTATATGATGACATATATTATTAATTTCATGCCTATTGAATGTATAGCAGGAAAGACAGTCAGATTTGTAAATGCAATTGAGACATGAAATTAACAAATCTATTATACCGGCAACTCAATATTTACCTAAAACCATTATTAGAGTATGGGGTATGTTCAATAGTAGAGTTACAAGGTCATAATGGATGTAAATGAATCATGTCCTCATTCTTTCAACAACTAACTCCATAATCTTAAAAAAAAAAAAACTGCATCTTCATTCTATGAGAGTTCACTAGTCAGTTATGGAAATCAGACAACAGTGCCAGAAGTCTCTTGAAACCCTAATATCCAAATATCGTATCCCATTAACAATAATGAAAAAGACAGGTTGTTTTGAATAATACAATGTTGAACAATTGTGGCAGCACATAGTGACTCCATCTTGTGCCTTGATTCTATCTTGACTTAAGGTTAGAGAGTTCAAGCTTTTTTTCACTCCTTCAAGGTATTTTAACTCCTTCAAATAGCAGGATGTTTGGCCTAAGGTGTAATTGGTCTATGTCTTCCTTAGATAATACAATATTTGGCTAAGGGTGAGACTGCTGGATGTTTTACTCCTCATTAGCTATTTGATGATTTGAGTGTTTGTTGTATCATGGAAAAGAAGTCTTTTGCCCTCCCCTTTGGTCCAGGTTATAAACAGCCTGAAATATAAACTTGGGGAAGATTCATTATTCCCTGGAATTCCCTCCATAGTCTAACCCATGTCTCTGTCTTATCTTTAGTATCTTTAATTTTCTACCTGCTGATTCTCAATCCACACTCCTCCTTTCAAGCACAGACTGAACTCATCGGGCGGGACCCGACAAATAATAATGCACATTCCTAAGGGAAAACTGAGAAGAAGATTGTGTGATGAGAATGAAAGGCATAAATGGGAGAAATGTGAAACTGAAGGACAGACACATCAGTAGGAGAGAAGGCCAAAAGCTGTTCTACATGAACCTTTTCCATGAACTCCTCAGCTAGTAATGATTCACATATTAAACTCACAGAGTGAGATTTAATGTGGTGAGCTGTATCTGACATGGCATAAGGGAAGATTTGATGAAACTTTCAATGGACAGTTATGACTGAGAGGAGAAAACCTGTTAGGGATGTGACTGCAGGTTATGAAGCATACGCTTCAAAGAATTTATATGGATTTCCAGAGGGCAAATTGCTTAGACCTAATTCAAGACCAGTTTTCAGATGCCAGATATCAACTTCACTTCCCCCATTCCCATTCACCCAAAGTCTTAAACAGTACACACACACACACACACACACACACACACACACACACACACACACACACACACCTACATATAGTTTTGTATTTGTAATTTATGTTTTATATATTATTATCTCAATTCATCACACATACGTTTCTAAGTCCTAAAGAATATGGAGAAATTTATAGAAATTTTTTCATCATAGATAGTGATGTTTAAAACTGAGTAGATTTGGGCCTTAGAAATTTATAAGAACGGCATTTGTGGTGAAAAAAAATTGTGTGTAAAATCTCTGGCATTCTTCTTTAGGAAACTATCAAAATTTAACTAGAGGAAATATATTCTGCCTGCATGTGTACAGCTAACTTTGGTTTTAGGAAAATCTTTTTTCCTAGGCTAATATTACCTTCCTACCATCCTCATTCCATTAATAAATCTAAAAATAAAATATTTTCAGAACCAGAAATGATTTATCTGTCAAGTATTTTAAGTCATTTAGGAAGGAAGAGAATACAGTTAACTAAAGTGTAACCATCAAGCTGTATCTTTAAATTTGTGTCTATTTATTTGATACCTAATTATATATATTGAAGACTAGAAGATCTGTGGCTATAGAGATGGTTCAGCACTTAAAAACATTCATTGCTGTTGCAACAGACTGGGGTTTGAGTTCCAACACTCATGAGAGGGTTTACCACCATCAATAATTCCAGTTCTAAGGGATTGGTCATCTTCTGACCTGTACATATGTGGTCCATATATTCGCATGTAGGCAAAATACTGGTTTATAACATAAAAGAAATAATTCTGAAAACACTTAAAAGTGAAAGACCAAGAATGTATGCAAACTTTTTCATGTTTACTCCTTAAACAATAAAATATAACAATTGTTCATGAGTACTAACTGTAATCCAAATAATAAAATATTAAGAGATGATCAAGGTTCAAAAAATGTAATATGTAGGCTATAAAAAAAAGAGAAATATGTACAGCAACTCAGCTACAAAATCTTTGATTTACAATGCTTTCCTGCCTGTAAAATATACTAGGGCAATGGTAGCACAAAACTTGTGGGAGTAACCAGCATATGTCAGACTTGACTTAAAGTCTACTGTCTATATTGTGGAACTGTTACCAACACTCCTTGGATCAGCAAGAACTAGTGAGACTAGTTAGCTTAGAAACTTAAGGCAAAACCAAAGTTCTAGTGTCCTAAAAACATGCAGTGATAAAATGCCTCTTTTTGATGTTTTTTTTTTTTTTACTCATATATCAGTGCCTTAGTCAGACACCATCATCGTCATCACAAATACTTCCTTCTGTATCAGATGTGGACAAATACTGAGAACCACAGATAGTCGTTACATACATATTCACACGTACACACACACACACACACACGGAGAGAGAGAAAGAGTGAAACAGAGAGTGCTTAGAAAACTCAGTTCTAAAAGGGAAGTCTCCATCAAATCCCTCCTTTAGAACTCAGAGGACCCCACAGAAGAGGAGGAGGAAAAATAACCTAAGAGCCAGAGGAATGACAGGCATTAGGAGAGCAAGAGGCTCTATATCAACTGAGCAATTCGCATATGATCTCATAAGGACTGAATCAGCAAGCATTGGGTCTGCACAGGTCCTCTGTGTATATAGTATGACATTCAGTTTCATGTTCACACATGGGAACCCTTAGTGTGTGAATCAATGGGTTTCTGATACGTGATTTTTCTCTTGAACTCTTTTTTGCTGTTGCTTTGCCTTGTCTAACTTTGATGGAATGGTTTTGTGCCTTATCTTACCACATTTTATTTTGTTACGTTTTTTTGTTATCCCTTGGAAGCCCATTATATTCTAAAGAATCAGAAAGGGAATGGATATAGATGACAGGGGAGATGGAGAGGGACTGGAAGGAATAGAGGGGTGTAAAACTAGAATCAGGATATATTATCTGAGAGAAGAATCTATTTTCAATAAAAGGGCAAAAAGAGTTCATCACAGGATACACATGAATTACATGCAAAAACTATGCCTTTGCAGGTTAGAGAGATAAGGTCTGTGGGTACACAGGTGCCTTAAAACCAATCACCCAATGGTACTGAATTATAGGTATATAACTGAAATCTACCTTGTCCAAGCAAAGATTCACATCATTAGAAAATTCTGGAACTTCAGAACAATCTTTCTCTCCAAAGCATTTTTTAATCACCTGTTAAGCAAACATTACCAGAATTTCAGGACTCCATACCAAATATCTCTCAAAATAGTTGAACACATTTTAATTTGATGATGTCACCAATACAAAGATTATATCTTGATCACAGTGAGTCCCAATCACCCACCTGGCTTTCCCATTCTTGATGGCTTTGTTCTCAACTAATCCCCTTACTACTCCCAAGTGTGTGTGTGTGTGTGTGTGTGTGTGTGTGTGTGTGTGTGTGTGTGTGTGTGTGTGATTGCCTCATGTGTGTAGCCACAGTTGCTATGTGTTCACAACTGTGACAGCCATACCATATGCAGAAGACAACATTTTTTCTTCAAACACAAATATATTTCTTTATATATAGATAATAGATGATGGCTAGATAGATAGATAGATAGATAGATAGATAGATAGATAGATAAATTTGAATGTATGCATGAGGAGCACATTCTTACAGCATCAGAAGGATTCAAATCTGAAGGACCTGGACATACAGTTGGGTGTAAAACAGCTTACCAGGAAGTGAGTCCAGGTCATCTTTAAGACCATGAACAATTAACCAAGGAGCCAGCTCTAGATACTAAGTATTTCTTTGCACTCCTTTCCCACCTCCAGCTCTTGCAGTCTTCTCCCCTTCATGTCAGTTTTGACGATGGGCTTTGTGAGTCAGAAGAATGAGCTGTTGTCCATGGCTTGCTTAGATCCCACCACTCAACAATCACTTATCTTAGAGAATTTAAATGGAAGTCACCTGTGCTATCACACTCCTATAAATCTTAGGTTTTCACATTAAAATCCCAGGACCAAGCATGGGACACCTTTTTTGACTAATTTGCCTAGAAGCCTCCAAAGGCTACCAAACAAGAGAGGTGGCTGTGGTTACTATTGGTTTACCTAGAAGTAGAAGGTAAGACCGCGTTAATAAATATTTCCTTCCTTGCAGTGAGTGCAATGGTCTGTAATTGATTATTTATAGTATGCTTTATTATCTTCTGTATAGACACCAAGCCACTAACAAACTAGAAAGTAAATACTAATGTGGATGTATTAGCAGATAGATAAAGTGAATATGCATATAAGCATGTTGATTTTGAGATTTAAAAAGACATTGTGTAAATAATAGTTGTTTCTAGAATTAAATGATTTCTAATTTGTGAATGTTTCCAACTTTTGAGAACAAAGGAAGCTAGCTCAGCATTTTGATGCCTTATTAAATATTAATTTTACACCTGGAATTTTCATTATATTATAAAATTTCTTAATTATGCAATCTAATCCCACTGTTCTACTAAATGTTTAAAGCTAAACTACTAAAATAACACCAATATTATTTGTCAAACTGTTTTGTTCCATTGTTTATTATATTCTTTGCCAGAATCATTATGCCATTTATTTCAGTTTGCTACACTTTTCTTTTAATTGAAATATCACAAACACGAGTGTTTTAGCTACATGTATGTAATTACACCATATGTGTGGAGAACCCCTAGGAGTCCTGACAAGGGTGTCACAACCCCTTGAACTAGAGTACAGACAATCATGAGCTGCCATGTGAGTATGAATATGCCATGTGAGATACATACCCTGGTATCTACCAGACCAAAACATGCTTTTAACTACTGATCATACCTTTTGCCTATCATTTGTATATTTTAAAAATTAAGATATATTTTCTTATTTAAATAAGATATATTTACAAAATTCTCCATCCTGATCCTCCTTGTCTCTTTCTTACTCCTCCCATATCCAATCTATCATTCTCCCAAATTCACAGCTTCTCCTTCTTTAAATATTGCTGTTATATATTCATATATAAACAAATAATGTTTATTGTTTCCTATTACTGTTCTGGCCACTTGGTACTGGATAAGCAATCAAGATATGACCCATCATTTGTTTCTTAAAGTCATTCTCTCTATGAAGGTTTATGTATTATATCCATTTTAAGAGGAGAAATGCTAGAACAGAAAGGCTACTTTAAAATGATCAGAATTTAAAACAAGATAAGTTAATTTTTGATCCCATATTTTGGCCACGACAATTTTCTTGTTAATTTTCCAACTTCAAATATGATAGAGTAGATAGCTCTGTCATAATAACGGCAAGTAGATAGACATAACATAGAAGCAGTATTACAGAACATCTAAAAGAATAAACCTTGTGTTCCAGGAACATTTGTTTTCGACACTGAGCAGTAGGTACATGTAGAACAAGAACAATAGCAATAGGCTACTACAATAGGAGAATGATAACATGTTGACACAAACCCCAACTTAGACAGGTTTTAAGGTGCAGTTTATTACTATAATATATTATTCTTAAAGGAAAGGAACTTCAGCCCTTTTTCTATTTTTATGCATGACAATCATGAAAAACCTCATTTGTCAGATCACAAGTATCTGGAATATACAGTATAAAATCTCATTTATAAAAAAAAACAACCTCCCTGGAAATTAACAGCAGTGAATTAACCTATATCTAGTACAGTTGTGTTTTCCTTGACAATTTTTCCTTTATATAAAATGAATAGACATTAACAAGCATTTATGAAGGTTGTAACAAGCATCATGAAAGCCACTGAGTGAAAAAGTTAGAAAGAAATGATCTATAGTTTAAGATTTTAAAGAATGTAGAACAGAACAAATGTGGGAACTACTGTAGTTGTCTTAATGGGAATGCTCCCATTTTAGGTAAACTCTGATTTTGAGATTCAGCTAGTGATGGTGTTTGGTAGGTTGAGGATGTATGGACTTGAAAGATTAAAGAATGTGTACTGTTTCTCACTTACTCTCTCTCTCTCTCTCTCTCTCTCTCTCTCTCTCTCTCTCTCTCTGTGTGTGTGTGTGTGTGTGTGTGTGTTGTGTGTGTGTGTGTGTGTGTGTTGTGTGAGTGTGTTTGCTTGTAATTGAAGATATGAGCTCTTACTCAGGCAGCATGCTCAGGGCCTACACAGATTCAAACCAAACTCAATCTCAGCTCTGACAGGGGAAAGCGGACATGAGCTCTCATCCCTAGTCAAAAAGCAATCTCTAATTGACAAGTGTTTGCAGTGAGAAAATTATTTTTCTCCAGTGGAATCTCACAGAGATTATAAGCCACATTTTTTTTATTCTTGGTATTTCTTATTTAAATTAGAAACAAACCTACTTCACATGTCAATCCCAGATCCCTCTCCCTACCCTCCTCTCCCATCCCCACAAACCTCCACAATCCCCCACAATCCTCCACCGCATCCCCTCTCTGTTCCCCAGGGAGGGTAAGGCCCTCCATGGGGTATCTCCAAAGTCTGTCATACCACCCAGGGCAGGGCATAGGACCTGCCCCATGTGTCCAGGCTGAGAGAGCATCCCTCCATGTGGAAAGGGCTACCAAAGTCCATTTGTACACCAGGGATAATTACTATTCTACTACCTGAGGCCCCATAGATTGCCGAGGCCTCCTCACTGACACCCACATTCAACGTGTCTGGATCAGTCCCATGCTGGCCTCCCAGCCATTAGTTTGGGGTCCATGGACCCCTCTTGTTCAGGTCAGCTGTTTCTGTGGGTTTCACCAGCCTCGCTTGACCCCTTTGCTCATCACTCCTTCCTCTCTGCAACTGGATTCCAGGAGTTGGGCTCAGTGTTTAGCTGTGGGTTTCTGCCTCTGCTTATAGCAGCCACTGGATTAAGGCTCTAGGATGGCATATAAGGTAGTAATCAATCTCATTATTGGAGAAGGGAATTTAAGTTAACCTCTCCACTATTGCTTAGATTTTCAGTTGGTATCATCCTTGTAGATCTCTGGGAATCTCACTAGTGCCAGATCTCTCCTCAAACCTATAATGGCTCCCTCTGTTATGGTATCTCTCATCCTGTTCTATTCTTCTCCTGACTCAACCTTCTTGCTCCCCCATGTCCTCCTCTCCCCTCCTCTTCTCCCCCTCACTTTCTCCCATCTCCCTCTCCTCTCCCTCCATGCTCCCAATAAAATCAGGAGATCCTGTCCCATTCCCCTTCTTAGGGATACTATGCATATCTCTTTTAGGGTCCTCCCTGTTTCCCATACTCTCTGGAGGTGGGAGTATAGGCTGGCAATCCCATGTTCAATGTCTAAAATCCATATGTTAGTGAGTACATCCCATGTTTGTCTTTTACAAACCACTCTTAAGGGTAGGCTTCATGCCCAGAAATAAATGGGCAACATGAACTCAAAGTTGTTTTTTGCAGATTTTTATATCTCATATTACTTTTTTTGTGTATGCTTCATATTACTGATTTTTGCTTATATATTACAGCTTCCAATTTTGAGGGCTTTCAGGCATTTTGTTTGTATGTTCATGTCTCTTGTGCTTTTTCATATTTTAAATTATTGTTTCTTTTAAAAAATTATTTGATTTTTATTTATGTGTTTGTTTCCAAAAAGGAGAGAGAATGAAGGCAGGAGTTGGGTGGGTAGAGAGTTGGTTGGGAGATGACCTAGGAGGAGATGGAGAAGGGAAATCATAATAAGGGTATTGTATGAACTTTCAGTTAAAAAGAGTGGCTGAAATTAAACATGTGTGTGAACATGAGTGCATGAGCCAGCACTAATGTGAGTGTGTATGTAAGTGTGTGTGTGTGTGTGTGTGTGTGTGTGTGTGTGTGTGTATGCGCGCGCGCGCACGCGTGTGTTCTCAACCTCCTGTTGCTGCTGCAATGCTACCATCTCTGCCAACATTGACTCTCCTCTCTCTTCAATCTTATCTAAAAATAAATTCCATCTTTCTTAAATTGTCTTTCATGTTAGTGTTTTAGCACAGCAACAGAAGATTAATTAACACAGCTACCTGTCTGTTTCTCAGTTCAATAGAGTAGGATAAATGCAGAAATTTGTCCCCTTTCATAGAGGTTCTGAGGAAGAGGAAAGGACATCAGATGGAGACCATTTTGGGTTTCCTCATTCTTAGTTGATACGCTGGTGGATTTTTTTTTCAAGACAGAGGAAATATTCTAGTCAAAATTAATGGCATCTGCAAAATACAGACTCATCAGTGTGTAGGCATGTTTGAAGATCAATGAAAAATGCGGTGAAAGAGATGTGGGAGGCAGGCACGGAAGTGGCAAGAGACAGATTGCACAGTGCTCATGTTAAAAATTCAATGATGTGCTTATCCGGAAGCTGTGGAAAGTTTCAAAGAACATGCTGACTTCAATTAGGAATGTTGTTGCTTTCAAACTATCTTATAGGTATTTAAAGAGGATTTTGAGATAATAGACTTCTCCAAATGAGCACAATAGAAGCAAGATTCTGCTTCTATTGCCTCTGTCATTCCCAAATTTTGCCCTCACTGCTTTTTCACTATCTCTGTATTGTGAAATGGTTCTTCCCATCATGTTATTCAGTTGAAATCAAAATGTGCCCCCCCAGCCGCCCCCAGCCCCAAGATTTATTTCCTTCACTTGATAAGGTGAAACTGGTTTCCCTACACTTTTTCTTGCTTGCTTGCTTGCTTGCTTGCTTGCTTGCTTGCTTGCTTGTTGTTGTTGTTGTTGGTGGTGTGTGTGTGTGTGTGTGTAGTCTTCTTTCGTTTACTTTAGTAAATGCATGTACCACAGTTAAATTATCAATTTGTCTCCTGAAAGACAACTTTATTAGTTACATTTGAGTATGATTTCAGTTCCGTTCTCTGAGGACAATATAGATAAGGATCCCTTGTTACTATGTTTGATTTTCTATTGATAAAATGAGATACATTTGAATATTTATATTTGTAATCTACAGGGAAAAAAAGCTCATTCATTATTTTTAATGTCTGATCATTTATTATTAACTTTGACTTTTTAAAAAGCCTTAATTTGATAATGAAACAGTTTACTACTTGGTCATTGTCATCTTTACAATGGATGTTTTGAAATTGGCTACTTCTATAATGATCACATGAGCTGTGGGCCACGATTAGATTCTGCAACAAAGGTTGGGGTCTTGCAGTCTTTTTTTTCTGCTGACTGTGGGTGGTAGTCATTTTGTGGATATAGCATAACAGTTTTGTGGTCCCAGATTTTACTGATTAATCACTTCATCAGAGGGAGCATTCATTTTAGTGTCTGTAGACAATACTCTTGGATGGCTTTTAGAGACAGAGCACAGTATACACAAATATGCAATGTATAATCTGAGACTGTTTTTAATTATAAAAAGAAATTTGTCCAAAATAATCAAGGAGAGAATAAAATCACAACCAGTGTCATATAAAAAGGTGCAAATTAGTACCAGGGACAAAATGATTTCAGAGTCTTTGCCCTTTATATGAGTGTTGACAAATACCCCTACAACATGAGCCTGATTTTTGTTTTTTTTTTTTTCCCTAAAAGCAGAAGCTTTTTCTCCTGCTGTGTGAAGCATAACTGTATGTGCCTGTATCTTCTTTCTTTGTGTCAGCTCAAATAAATAAAGCAAAATTGTCTTCTGGAAAATCTCTGGTGAAATAGCTGCGGACCATTAATCTTTATCCATCCTCATTTCACAGGCACTGTAGAAGCCACATTCTATGTCTACTTAGGGATCTTCCAGCTTTTCTCTTCTTTTCCTTTCTCAGCTCAACTTAGCTTTAGCCTTGAATCATTATATTTGACAAAAGAGTGGCTTTCTACAAAACAGTGCAAATGTGTCACTATTACTTAATATTTTAGACTTATGGAATGTGATACTAAGCACCATATAAACACTGATAAGGATTTTAACTCACAATAAGAGTCTGTTACTTTTGTGTCAATTTATTTTTAATTTGCCTCCTTTCACTTTTTATCGTTCTCTATTTTCTCATTCTTAGTTTCCAATTTTAATAATTCAGTGTCTTAAATTAAATCTACTTTCTTTTCCCTGCTTTTCATATGAATTTCCTATATTTGACACTTGTTTAACAATGAAATAAAATGGAATTAAGACATTTTAAGTGCATACCTGCAAATAATGTCAGCTGTCTACGTGTTTGTGTTTCAGATTGAATGCTATTAAATTAGATAAATTTATTTATTGCCTTTCAATATAAATATATTCCTTCCTTAGATGAGAGGAAAGGTAACAGTAAATGGTCTCCAACCAGGGACTGCTTAAATACAGATCACTTTTTCTTAGGATTTAATTTTTCTTTTCACTATTTTCATTCCTATGAGTGACCTCTTGAACTTGAAGCCTGACAGCTATGTCTAAATGCAGTGGAGTAGAATCAGGAATTCCAGGCTGTGATGTTATGCTCATTTCAGGATCTTGTTAGGGTTTCCTAGGATTGATTCTCATAGTACTTGAAAGAACAGGACAGCTATTCCAAGGCTGTGACCCTTTGGACTCCTCCCCCTGCATAGTCATGGCTCCAAAAGAGCAGTGTTATAGCAATCAACCTTGAAGTTCTTGAATTAAGAACCTCTTCTGACCCTTGAATTCCTCAGAGTCTGACATTATTTTCTAACTATTTTTCAAAGGAATAAGGCATAGTGTGTAAAATAACTTCTCACATTAAATGTGTAATAAGAGACAGGTGAACATGTTTTTCTTTTGTTTTATTCATTCTACAGTTATTTGAGAGTTTATAAATGTCTTAGTTGGTTTATGATTTTCTAGTGTATTATTCCACTCAAGTCTTATTTTACAAAAGTCCATAGCCATCAAATGTCTATCAAATACATACTTCCAATGTTTCCACTTTGTATCATTAATTAGATTAATTCTCAAATATTTGACAAAGTAGAGATAACACTGAATTTGTTAAAATTGTAAAAATAAAAAATAATGTAAAGTATACTGTACATTATAATTATAGTGAGATACAATAAGAAAGTTATGACTAATGTGATACACAATTTGTAAATAGGAGACTTAAAAGTTTGAGAAAAGGTATACCAGTATATTTTTAACATGCAATTTTGCTATCTATAGGAATATTTGAATGTCCATGGCAATGTAACATGCAAATTAACATCTTAAAAAGATTTTGTAACTCTAGATCATTAATTCATATTATTTATTAATAAGTGCTACTCCATCCCTATTGTGCAGCTTCAAGTAACCATATTGACTCAAACAAGATTAGCTGCATTGGCTGCCAACATATTAGAACTTTTCAAGGTATGTGGCTCATCTATTTTCCATTCTACCACATTTGTTGAGCTGAAGCCACTGACACCTGTCACTTTACCAAAAGTAGTTCATTAAGCAGAATATATACTTCCCCTTTCAAGTTTATTATCTTGGTGAGCTAAGGCAACATTTAACATTTAACAAAAATGGCTGTTAATTGACCTTGTTTAATATCTGCTTACCAGTCCTTTGTTTTCAATACTAACCAATTCATGTCTTTGCATCTTAAACATATAAAATAATCACAACCAAAATTGTGACTACACATGCCATTAAAGGAAATACAATTATTCCTGACAAAAACATGTAAAAATAGTCCACAGAATGGTAATTATTTTAGTAGAAATAGACTATTATATTGTTCTACATGAAGCTATCAGGAAATTGAATGCATTTATAATTATGCAGTAAAACATTTAGGACATTCATCCTGTCAAAACTGAATTAAATTTCAACAATGCTAAAATTTGTGTGTAGTACTTGATTATCTATCCTTACTAATAGATGCATTTACTAGGAAATGATAGTAACAAAAGATCATTTTCAAACTGGCATTATCTGGCTATCATTTATTTTCTTTTTAATATTGGGTTGGATACTTATCCATTGAAATATTGCCAAAATGATAGAAGCAAATATAAAGGAGACATTGAGGTGATCCTGTCAATTTAAATACAAGCACATAGAACACTTCCTGCAGCTATCTTCATTTTATTTTACTGTGAAGTAAAACTGCATGTGATTTCTCAATATGGAAATTGTCATATCACTTTTATGAAGAAAAAGACTGCCTACAAAGACCAAGTTATGATATAACAATTGGAAGGGACCACAAGTCAAATATGAAGGACGGAATAGAAATGAAAGGCATGAATCCATGGCTGCCCTTATTTTTTTGTGCCAATTTAGTTTGTATTTTCCTTTGTTCAACCAGGGATATAAATACTAAGCCAATCAATTTCAATCTATGCAAATAATTCTGAGTGAGAATTGTAGTTATTTACTTCAGACATCCTTCAGTATTTTCTAACACTGGCTTGAAATTCCTTGATGTTCTTTCATTAGTGGACAAAATCAGGTGCTATGCTTGACCTTGCAAACTTTCAAGTCTACTTCTTTACTTTCTTTCAGCTTCTTTCTGTTATTTTATGATAAGTCTTAGGTGGGATATCAGACTTTCAGGTAAATTCTCAACTGTGTTATAAGACATCATAAATGTGTAGCATGAATAATAAAAACCCAGAGATATTGAGGTTCAAGCTGAAGATCAGAAAAATAAAAAGGATGAGCCACCTGAGAGCTCTTACTCTCTGACAATGCTTGGGTGTTCCTGACCTCATTGTGGCTGGAGACTGCCTAAGACTGAATACTGAATGCCCTGCTCCTATCTTATATACCTCTCTCATACTGATATTAAAAGCATGAGCTCTGTTTCTCTTCTAGACTGATTCACTCTCAGGTAGCTCAGGGTGTCCGTGAACTCATAGATATCCATCTGCCTCTATCTCCTACATCCTGGGATTAACCTTGTATGCCACCACTGCCCAATTTCTATGCCCTTGGCTAGCTTTGCATTCTGATCCTTCAGGCAAGCTTTATTAAATCATAAAAAATATATCAGTACATAACTGTTTTCCTCATTTTCCATACAAGCACATTTATATACAAGCACATTTTCCATAAAAGCACAAGTACACTTTTCCATTGCTGTTCCCAACTCACTTGTCTTCTACCTGATTATTATATAGTAAGAGAACATTTTGTATCACTTGGATTCTTCTTTGGTTTCTTAATTATATTGTTCGGTTGAGTTTCCTTATGTTTATTTTCACAGTAGCAATGTGCAAGTGTGCTACCTGTTTTCTGACGAGGGAATATCTATCAAGTTGTTGTTAGCGCAATGATCTTCCATTTCCAACCCATAAAGCCTCTTTCACTATTTAAATTTAACTAAAGGAGACCTCACCCTTCAGCTGACATTAAATTATTAACAGTTTCCTTTCTTTATGTTGTCTAAAACTTTGCATGTTTGTATGGTAGATGGACCTTAAACTTTGCCTATGTTTTTTCTATGCCTCCAGGACAAAGAATTGAGTTATTTCCAACAGATGGTCTTGTCTACTTTTAGGCTGTTGTACCTCTCTTACTTTTTGTGAATAACTGGTTATAAATTTTTAAATTCACAAATGTGACTGTGTGAAGGGATGAGAAACAGGAGGCAAATTTTCACAGATGAAAAATATAGACTGACGAAACCCTTCAAATTTGAAAGAACGTCTAGACATCTATTTATAAGGTATGGTGATTGTAGTAGAAGGAACTTGAGGTAAACATAGATGTTACCCTGTAGTTTACACACACACACACACACACACACACACACACACACACACACACACACTAGAATTCTTGTAATGGAAAGTTTTCTCTGTAACAGTAGTGATTGGTTATCAGAGAGAATGTATCCTATCAGCAAGATTTTGAAGATCACTGAGAACAAAGCTAAATAAAAGGAAATAATACCACTGGGAGAAACTGCATGGGGAAATAATGATTCTGATTGAAGATGGCTTATTCTAGAACATGTAGCAGAGTACTTGATATTTTCTTCAGCTAATGAAACTTAGTCCAAACAAACTCAAACTCAAATTAAGTGACTTAAAGAGTAATTAATTGTCCTCTAATAAACACACAAAAGACTACATAGAAATATCTTAAAAATACAAACTTTGAAAATGAATTCAAATACTAGATCACATTCAGATTTGATTTTAGTTCAGTTGCCTTGTAATCCACAAAACAAAGTCTTAATATCTTGCTATACTTTCTATAAAACAGTTATATTAATTCAATGTGCAGAATTTACATTTGAGCTCGATGTTACTGTCTTTAAGAGGATCAATTTTTAAGTATATTTCAAAGTATTATCCTTATTTCAATAGATGTGTCTAATTTCTATGATATTCACATTTTAACAGTCTCATTAATTATAGATTCTAGAGTTAGTAAGTGGCTGAAAACTGAAAAATCTTCATTTTGATTGTCTTTGATGTGACCTGGAGTCCCAGTGATTTTCCACACAGAAATTTTTATAGAGTTCTAAAATGGTCAGAATTTGCTAAAGAGAACATTTGATTACAAGCATACAGATCCCTTATAATCACACCATGCAAAATCCCACACCTATAGTCATGAATGTACAACCACTTGTCTTGTACAGAATTATAAGTACTTGGTGGTAGGAAAGCTGCCCAACTTCTCTCCTATTTTTGTGGTAGAGTCATTCTTCATGTTGGATATCAGATGCAGATAGCCATTGCCTGAGAGCTAAGGGAATAGAATGAGGCAAAAAACATTACCCAAATAAATAATTTTTTTTATTTTCAGCAAGTATAGGGACAGTGGAATGGCATGCTATTTGCCTATAATAATCAACTTTCTAGCACCTACACAGGAAAGCAAAAACAGGAGTTACTTACTTTTGATGCCTTGCTATTGGCAATGCTATGGTATTTTATTTGGTTTCACTTTACTAGGGTCAAAAATAGTGAGGAAATATTACAAATATGCTCCTCATCTTCTCTTGGCTTTTACACTGCCCCTTGTACAACCCCATAATTTTTCTTCTGCTTATAGAGTTCTCATGGTACTCACATAGGAAGTTGACATCTGTGAAAGGATTATATTTAATGTTGTTGAGTAACCCACTGGGATGTCACTAGGGCTTTGGCATCTAAAATGATCTGATCCTGAAGTTCTGTAAAGTCATTTGCAATGTTATGCATAACCTTAGTAGTTGAGAGCTCTGGACTATTCCTTTGCTACACTGTGAAATTTTTGTTGCTGTAATTGGTTTAAGCAAGCTGACAGCCTGTTAGTTGAACAGAATAATGTTAGGCAGAAGAGCCAGACTAAGAATGCTGGGATGAAGAAGGCTAGAGTCAAAGAGTCCACATTGCAGGAAGAAGCAAGATGAACCTGCTATTATCAAGCTATGTGGCAAAGCATAGATAAGAAATATGGGTTAATTAAAGATGTAAGGTTTTGATAGTAAAAAGCCTGAGTTATTGTCTAAGCATGTAACATTAATACTGAGCCTCTGTGTTGGTTATTTGGGAAGCAGCTGCTAAAACATAGAAATACTTGATCTAAAACTGAGTCAGCTAAATATATAGACAGACTGTAATGAAGAACCAGTTACTTCTTATCCTGATTCATATGGAAAAAGTAATGTTTGTAGAAATTTTGTCACATACACAGCTACAATTTGTTCAGCAGTCAAGAGGATTCTTCTGTGGGTGAAAGGCATCACTAGCCTTCTCAAAAATCCATAATGACTTTGGCTCCAAGGATCTGGGCACCACAATATTCTCCACATTTTCCCTATCAGTCTGTGAGGAACAAGGCATTTGGAGTGACTTGACATCATGGGAGAGAAAGAGAGAGTGAGTTCTCAAGAGTCCATCATCCAGGAATATGCAAAGTAAAGCCTAAAAGCCCTGGTGTGATTATAAAGACCAAATCAAGCAAGAATGGGGAGCTTGGGAATCATGAGGAAGCAGAAAGAATGAGGAACTGATGGTAAAACGTGTTGGGCTTTGAGCCAGATCAGCTGGGCATCCATAGAAAGGTTACTTGGGGCCTCATCAAACCTGCAGCATCCCCATTACTCACTCACTGGTAATAAACCTGATTCAGCCCTGTGGTGCTTTCTCAGTTTTCTTCTGGAACATTCTAAGTAATTGACCATACTTCCTTTCCATGATTTAGCTAACAGGTCAGCCTTGGGGAAAATGGTGTTAAAGAGAGAAATCTGTAAAATGACATATCATTTGGTGTGATTTTATGTCTTTTAGTGGGTTTTTGGAAATAGTAACCCACCTATCCCCCTGTGTTCAACTCAATTCTGAAAGGAAAACCATCTTGGACACAAATGACTAACACTTTTGAAATGATTTACTGTCAAAGGTACATAGGAATTTTCCTCTTGACCACTGAGGAGAGGAAGAATGCACCAGCCTTCAGCAGGGCAATTCGGCTTTCACCAACTGAGACAGAGGAAAGCTGTTTGAATTGTTGTACCCTGAAGGAAAATAAAACAAAGGGAGAGGGAATTAGGATGATCTTACCTCATTAAGCAGTCAAATACATGGCTGAAAGATGTTGCTTTTTTTGAAAAACATAGTTATTAATTATGGTTTTGAGTACTCATACTTAAAATTCTTGATATTTCCATACTTGCCCTTGACTTGATTTTACGATTTTGAACTTAAGTTTTTAGATCTCAGAAGAATAGATTTTTCCCACTCTAAGATCAGTAATGCACATAAAATACACATTTAAAGCAGAGAAAGGACTCTTGTCCCTTCTGATATCCTTTTTATAATTGAACCATTTTTTTTTTCTAGAATTTAGGGAACTTCCTTTCCTCCTAATATATAAAGAGTGTTCAACTTTTAAGTTTCCTCTACTTACACTATACAATGAATGATTGCTTTCAGTTACTTAGGTGAGTGCATTTTCTTCTCAGATTGAAGGAGATAGGACCAATACATTAGTCTTTTTTACTATAGAAAAAATATGATGGACATGATGAGGCAGTACGGTTTTCCAAATGTCTCCTGTCTCCCTAATATAGGACCAGGACTTCATATTAAGACAATGTGAGTATATGAGGATGAAATATGTATTTTCTTGTTACTAAGTGCCTGTATTTTGTGATATCCTATGTTTTAGATTAAGAGATAGATTGTACCTCTTAGAAAAAATGTGCTAATGAGCTATATTTGAATTAATTATGGTTTGGCTTATAAAATTAAGTTCCCTCTGTATTTGAAGACTTTGAGAGCAAAGAGCACAAGGAAAATTTAAAAAGTGAAAGTCTAGAAGATGCCATGTAGTGCCACATTTCACTCAGTCAGATGATAATGAAATGCTGTTTGTAAAGTTCTGAGAAATTTGCAGTTTGCTGATTGAACACGGAAAACCCTTGGTGGCTGTCAAAAAAAAAAAAAAAATCTTCCTTGGGTGCTATGCAGAGAGATGCGTCAGACATCAGAAAACGAGAGACAAAGCAGAAAGGTGAAAGCCTGTCTGCAAACACATTGTTTGTTGAAGAATTTTAGAAAATGAATTAAAGTGAAATAAAATAAAACTTCAAAAGACACCTTGAAAATGATCCCTCTGTGGCCATCAAGGCCAGAGAATCAAAGCTAATACCTAGGAACACCCTCAAGGCAAACTATTTTATCTGGAGGCACAGTTGGGAAGACCTGGACTTAGTAATCATTTCTATGTCATTTTCTGAAAACTTCTGAAGCTTTCGGCTTTCGTCAGGGTTCTTAAAAATGGTAGGCACTGTCATGGTTATGAAATAAAAGAAAGGCCTAGTCTGGGTATAGGGTTCTTCTGCTCTCTAGGTTCATCAATAACCACATCCACACTCTGCCACAGATCCCTCAGACTTGATAAAATTCATGGAAGCATTTCCAATTTTCTTCTCAAAGGTTTCCTACCACTAATATTGTACACTTACCTAATTCTGTAAGATGGGCACAGAAATAATTCATACCCATACCCAACTCATCAGAGCTATCTTGAGAAATATCAAATTATTCCAGAAAATTTATTTTGAATTTAGTGAGGCAGAATTAGTTATTTTTCAAAAACACAACAAATTATCTAAAAACTTTATATTATCTTCTAGTTTCAATTTGCTTCATCTATACAGAAAAATATTGTCTAAGAGAAAAGAAGATCTAAAAAATTAAAAATGGAAAACATTGAGGCTGGGAATGTTGGCCCATGTCTTGAATCCTAGCACTGGAGATGTAGGTCAAGAGGATGTCTGTGAGTTGAAAAGCATTCTGGTCTGTACACCAAGTTGCAGACCAGTCAGAGCTACATGGGACCCTATTGCAACACACACACACACACACACACACACACACACACACACACACACACACACACGTACTGATACCATGGTGACTATTATTGTTAGAACAGTAGATCTCTAAATCTCCCCAAAGAGAAATTGTGCATTCTTTTTTCAGGAGGAATGCATCTGAATCATTTTTATGGGGAAATTATTATACATACCTTAAGTGCTTTAGGCAATTTCATAGATGTGTATAGTCAATTTCATAGATGCTTACAAAATTCAAAATTACTGTTGCTGTTTTAGAAAAGGCATATTTGAATGTTTTTAGTGTTTTGTTAAAAATCTTACACAGTTAATATTTACATATTTGTATAAGAAACAATTAGTTCCTTCAATTTGATTTGATAAACTTAAAATTCTTGAACAAATTAAACCAAAATTTCCACTTTACTACTTCAATCAAATTATTGGAACTTTGATTCAAAGTCAGTATTCTTACCATGTAGGTTTAATTAATAGATGAAAAAGATTAAAAAATCCTTGTCGGCCTAGACTATGGTATTTGTCCAAGAATTATTTCTGCCCTGGAAGGTAATTGATGCAGAAGTTTACACAATGTCTTCACCTGGACAGCTCTAAAACTGCATCAACTCTCTGGCTTTATCTTGCCTGCAGCATATATCCAAATGGACTAACCATAGTATGGCTTTTTGCATTTTTATTTTCATTATTTTTCTGTGCAATTCAACAAATCAACTAGATAGTAAGAGAAGTATTTATTTTTGAGCACATAGATTCTCTGCCTCAAGATGTATCTGCTTAAGGCCTAGAGTTCAAGTTGAGTTTATTTTGAGTTCTTCTAAAGCTCAGACCGGGTGTCTAAGTACCATTTGTTGCAGTTCTTAACTTGATACAACAAGATAACTTAACAACAACTTGATACAACATGAGTTGTATCAAGTGCCACATGCATCTGGCAAACAGGAGGCAGTAAAGCTTGGTGGACAAGCCAAAGGGTACTTTTCTTTTCTGTTTTCTTTCCTTTTCTGTTATGTTCTTTCTTTATTTTAATTTGGGGAAGGCAGCTTCTATTGAACACTTTCATAGAAGCAGCCTGATAGCCATGTGATTTTATTCTAGTTTAGTATGCATTTTTTTACTAAAAGTTAGATTCAACTCTAATTCATTTTCATGTAAACTTTGGAGTCACAGACTTCTCATTTTCTATTGGTAGTAACTGTTATTGTTTCCACAGGACCTTCAATAATATACAGCTTTTGAGGGATTTATTTTCTTCTGCACAAATCACATGCTTAAGTTATTAATCACCTCTAGAGATTACATGCCCCATTTCTTATTACTGCCTCTCAAATCTTTCTTGTTTCTTGTTTAAAACACAATCAGCTGAGTTTTAAAGATTTTATTCCTGAAAGGATACAGAGCAAGTGGAGAATATTTCTTTCCTGGGAAAATGAAAAACCCTTACTACACATCATATACACTCTTACAGCTTGCAGATTACCTAAATAAAATGCCAGAGCTGGGATGTGAGTTGGTTCAGTTGGTGGAGTACTTGCCTAACATGTAAAATGTCCTGTATTTGATCTCAGCACCACTTAACCCAGGCAAGCAGGTGAATGACTATAATCACAAAAATTGTAAGAGGCAGAATGATCAGAATTTTAAGGCTACCCTTTACTAACTATCAAGTGTCCCACTATCCTGGACTACCTGAGCCTCTATCTCACTAAATCAAAATAAACAAAATAACATTGTTTCAGTAGTGTTTATGTAGTATACAAAACAGAGAAAGTGATGGGAACTTAGCATTGAGGCTAATATGCCTCGGGTGTTCAGCTCTACAGGGTGCTGGTCACATTGCAATTACAAAATGTCTGCTGGCAGTAATCAACCTTAATAACACTGGTCATGGATTCAAACCAAAATGGTTTCAGGCTTTTTGATTTTGTTTTGAAAATGATAATTTCAGATTACTGCTATAGTGATGAGAAACAGAATATTGCATCAATTTTGCTTTGCCCTCCCTACATATTCACATGAAACACCCCCCACCCCAGTTAGCTCTAATTCAAAGTTTCTGAGGGAAGAATTTAATATTGACAATGATTCCCACTATAGTTTTTTGATTAATTTGCAGTTTATGGAGCTATCTGCTCACATCTCACATCAAATCTTGAGCATTTAGAATTTTAGTATTTATAAGGGTTATTAGGTAAAATAGAGTGAGTTCAAAACAATAGTTCCCCATGAATATCAGTGCTTGCCTGCATGAGGCTAGAAGAGATGGAAAAGCAGAGAAGTGGGATTGAAACTATCCATCTCTCTATAGTTTAAATGCTGAAATTCAGTGTCTGTCAACATGATGAGCATCTCCACCACCTTAGGAAATCATTTCCTACAATAATAAAACTGCCTGCAAGGCAGGATAGAACTCTACTTGTTGCCTAAAGAGACGCCTAAGACAAAATGTATTATATCAAGTAATTACACTTGGGCTGGGACTATAGTTTAATGGCAAAAACTATTACTTAGATGAATCTATAAAAAAGTAAGCTGGATTCCACAAACTCTTAAATATCAGTTTCTACCCTCTCCCATTTTTTGATACTCATTTCTTAAAAATGTGGTCTTCTTTAATGCAAAATGTTAATAACTTATTTCTACTTGATCAATGAAATGGTATAAATGGATTGGTTGTCGTACAAGGGCTGGATTTCGGTTCTATGGATGGAAGTTTCTTAATGTATACTCAAATGACATATTTTCCCCAGACCCTTTTACAGAGGTTAAAAAACTCTTCATGAGTCTCACCAACTGAGCATCTCTTAAAGACCAAAGTCCATATGTCTTTCCAATCCAAAATTAATTTAAATTTATGGAATTTGAGGATTATATTCACTCCATAGCATTTAGCATTGTTTGCCTAAAATATAAATCATGGGGAAAGATATGGCTCAGTTGGTCTAGAGTTTGCCTAGAATATGCAAAGCTGTGCTTTTGGTGCCTAGTGCTCAGTTCCTAGCATCCAATTCCTATTTATCTCATATTCTTACCCTTTAATGCCATCATTGGAGAGGTAGAGCCAAAAAGACCCAAATTTGAAGACTGTCCTCAGCCAATATTAATGATTTAGGTCCATCTCAGTCTATATAATACTTGTCATCCATATGAAAAAATCATTCTCCTCTCATTTTGTCTCAAACTTTATATAAGGTCCATGTCATAAACTCTGTGAGATGACCAACCTGGTGAAGATACTAGCCAGCAGCTCATGTGAACTTATTTTGATACCTGGGACCATAAATGTGGAAGCATAAAACCTATCCTCATAGTTGCCTTGTTACAGTCATATACCCAAAAGCATACAGCCACACAACTACACATGTTCACATGTACAAGTGTATGTCTGTGCATGCACACGCGCACACACACACACACACACACACACACACACACACACTACAAATAAATGTATAAAACATTTAAAAATACTGTATGCAAAATGTCACTTCTTTCTATTACTGCTTTCAACTTTTTGTCTAAGCAATATGATGGAATGATCTCCTCCATTTTTTCTACTTATGTTTACTAGCTAACAAGTTTTCGGTGCCATTCTTGAGTTGTTGGTATTTTACACAGGTAAGAGTAGGGATCTTGTAATCAGCCTTCTGTTGTACATCATGCGGCCATCCCTTTGCAGTTGTTCAGAAATCTCGAAGTGATGAAGAATATTTCTCCCTTAGAGTGTATTTATGTCTCTAACTGCATAGAGCCCAGCAAATTAGACTCCTGCACCAAAAATCCAAGAAGACATTCATTCCCCCTCTTTTCTACTCCCCATATTTTCCCTCACTCCTCTTCCATTCCAGCCAATTTCATTTGCATTTTGTATTGGTGTTTTACTTTCCTGAAAATGTTTCCTTACTACTTTGTTTCTGATAATTACATGGATTATCTCTTCACAGAGTGTAGGTATTTATAAAGTTTATAGAAGGAAACTGTGAGCAGTTCCTGCACTGTTTGCCTCATAGAAAGTCTTATGGCAAGGATACTAAGAGCTGATTCTCTGGTTGTAACAGCATCAGAGAAAAAGATACAGCATTTAGCACAGAAAGCTCAAATATAATCTCACCACTGTATTATTCAGACATGTTTATCATAGGCATTCAAGGTTTGCCAACAAGGCAGATAATAGCTTTTACAAACACTGGGAAGAACAAACATAGCCTTGTTTGGACATATCTGTGTTAGAGAGAGAATTCTCCTCGTTCCAATCTTGAAATGCAAGCAGAATAAGATATGTGTGTTTTAAGACTTTGCTTTTAACCAAACTGTTAAAGATGCACTTAAAATAAATGCCATCAAGTAATTGCTGTGTCATTATGTCAACAAGCCTATCCTCAGGGAGCTGGCTTTGGGTCTGACAAAATGTATTCATTAATTAAAGCTCATTCCTTTAGCATTAAGACAGGTACTTAAGCTTTTTTATTAGTGCATTAATTTTACAAAATAATGGATCTCATTATTCTATTTGTTACATTTAAAGAATGCATTTTTGGACTGGAAAATAGACCTAGACTCATATACAACAACTATAAGATATAAAGATGTTAAAAATTTACCAAGTGTTGTTTTGTCATCCTCACACACATAGCAACTAAATGTCTAGTGGAAGAAAAAAGGTGAAATGCAAGTGAGAGACTTTCTGCCACTAAATATACTTTAAAAGTATGAAACAGAAGTAGTACTTAACCCGGTGCTGGGAGACACAAATGTGAGACAAAGCAGGCAAACACAAGACATATCACAACAGACAAATAAGGGCTGATGAGCCATCTGAGGGATGTCTGGGATTCTGGAAATACTTGATGTAAATAAGAAGGAGAAGAAGCAGAATGAAAAGGAAGATGTTTTCCTTAAATTTTGTGTGTGTTTGAGATGTTAGATTTACAAAATTAACAAGGATTTTCTGTCTTTCTCTATTGCATTGACCTTCTGTTATGAATATAGGGACTGTTTCAAACTGACATGGGAAAAATAGGAAGGCACACTAATGATATTTTTACTTTGTTGTTGTTTACTTTTTTAAGTGTGAGGGCAAACTACAACCCAATTGTCTTCATTATTATTGATTTCAGTCAAACAACATTACTTCCAAGAATTTACTCTTTTCTCTTTAGTCCTGTAACTGTTCATTTGTTCATTGATATGCAAATGTGAACTTCATTCACAATTTCTATATTACATTATTTGAGTAAGGGCATTTATGTCCTTAAAGTGTATGAACTCAAATTCATTTTTTTTATCTTTGAAGTTTAACCACATAACTGATGTTTATTTTGATCCCAACATGTTTTTCTCAAAAATGTCAATGTTTAGGATAAGCAGTCTATTACATAATTTAACCTTTGTATAATTTTTAATTTATTTATTTATTTCTTATACTGATGAGGAAGCTTCATCTTATGATAAAAGTCAGGTAGTAAATGACAAGCAAATATTAATTTGGAAGTTGTATCTGTACATTTGATATGGCTCATGTATTTGTCTATAGGCTCAGAGGTTGCTAGTGAGTCAACCAGCCTGAGAGAGTTTAATATACCTGACATAACAATGTAATTAGATATACATTTCCCTAAGTACTCTTTACTGAAGACAAGGTTTGGTTGCGTTATACATTAAGTATATGAACAGTATTATGCAGATTTTATATCACATAAATATGTGTAGGTATGATATATCAGTATTATTTATTTTAGAAGGACTTAACTAGGAATGTAAAGCTCAATTTGGGAGGGAATGTGGAAGTAGTCCAAAAAATTCATTTGGTAAGACACAAACAGACATCACTCGGGAGGCAGAGGCAGGTGGATCTCTGTGAGTTCGAGACCATCCTGGTCTACAAGAGCTAGTTCCAGGACAGCCTCCAAAGCCACAGAGAAACCTGTCTCAAAAAAAAGTACACAAACTGAAACAAAATAAATGTAAGTCAAACATTCTCAACAACATGAGCTATAGTGGGCATTTAGGTCAATCAAGGACAGATATTCTGTTTTGCTTAAGTAAACTAAAGGATACTGAATTTTCCATCTAAAAAAACGCTTTCCCAAGTTCTGTAGGTTTACATTCAGCTCATAATTTTGGATGTATCACAAAGGCCATGTCACCCAGAATTTCTGTTTTTTTGCTTTTTTTGTTTGCTTTTTTTGTTTGCTTAATTGGTTTGAAGAGACATAAGATTTTACAGCATGAAATATTCTTTTAGGACTTATACATTAATTCCTTACACTTAAATATTATTTAGAATTTTATTATGAAGGCATAACAGAATTCTTTCTTGGCTTTACATGTGTGTTTACTTAAAGTATTACTTGTGTTTTGGAAAGTGCAGTCTTGTAGTTGATGAATGGAACTAGAAAAGTTTCACATGTCTTAGCATTGTTATATGCATTTCCCATGTATTTTCAATTGAACAGGTTAGTCTCAAACATATTTTATTCTGAAAAAAGGTTTCTTTATGAGGAATTACTATGTGTTAGACACTGAAGAGATGAAGATAAAAAAATCATTTAGTCCATATATTACATTTTACAACAAAAAGATGAATATTTTGGTACAATAGAGGAAACACTTCAGTGTGAGATTAGGTATAAAATCCAGTTCACAT
Source organism: Cricetulus griseus (assembly GCF_003668045.3). NCBI lineage: Eukaryota > Metazoa > Chordata > Mammalia > Rodentia > Cricetidae > Cricetulus > Cricetulus griseus. The sequence continues at coordinate 110,278,508 of NC_048598.1, forward strand.
AGGAGAAAGGGTGGGTTTCTTATAGTATGGCAAAGTCTAAACCAGGGTATGGAAAATAGTAGAAAGATATTAACTGAGGGGTTAGCTCACATAATAAAAGTTTTAGTTTACCATAGTTATATTTTGTAATACAATAAAAATCTGAAACACTAAAGGTAAAAGTCATTTAAACTCTGTGCTTATTGGTGCTATTCTCTTCTTGGTGATCACAAATCAAAAAAAAAAGTGTTCTGACTCTGATAATCATTTATTTTAAGGAATAATGCTAATACTACCTAATTATCTATTTCTATGTTTGACAACTCCCATTCCACATTAACACCATTGTAACTTCTCCATCTTTTTCACTAAAACATGTTTCCAAATATGAAGGTCACCAGCAAAATGACTATGGCGTAACACCACTTTTCCAACATATGTTTCCACACATAAATAATTAAAGTCATGTTTCCAGAATACCTTAAGATAAATCCTCATAAATATGGAGGATGAAAAAAAGGTATATATAGCATATCACAATAACATACAAACAAGTTATTTGTTGTCTATTTATCAATTATCTATCTATCTCTCATTTCATCTATCTATTATTTAACCTATCATCATCATCTACCTCCTCATATACCAGTGAACCTCAGAGTTTCTGAGATCCTTGGGCACAGCTTATTACAGCATTAAATAAGATAGACCATGTTATAAAATGAGATGCTCTGCACAAATAAAATGAGATGGAATCACTAAACAACCATACTCTTTATTTCATCTTCACCATTCTTTCAATGACCTCTTATATGTACAACTCTGAGGTAAACAGATATCTAAATTACATGAGCCTTCTCTTTAAGCCTATGCATATAACATGTTTTGCTTGTAACAATATCAAATATGTAAATGTACACTTCCATAATGTGGTAGTAATACATTGCATAAATTCAAAAATATGTGTTTCACAATAGACACCAGTAGAAAGAAGTGCTGCAGTTTTGCTCCGCTCAGATCTGTTTTGGGTCTAGCAAAATTTGTAACAACTCTTTTTTACTCCTGGAAAAATGCCACACCACACAACACATCTCACTCAAGAGACTTATTGGGAAGGAAGACTCCAGGAGCATAACTACCTCTAGGGTGAGAAGTAGCAGCAAATTGAACAGGGTACAGAGATTCCATATGGTTTCATGGGGGTGGGGTGAGTCAGAGCTTCCCAGGGTGGTTTGGGATTGGTAACTTTTTTTGGCCTGATTCTGAGGCAAGCTCAGGGACTGATGGGGATTATGCTCATTTATTGGTGGAACTTCATGATCAGGGACCTCAGGAATTGGTGGGATTCTGTGCTAAGGAATTGAAGGGATTCTTCAGACTGTGTCTTGGACAAGCTCAGAGAATCGTGGGATTTCAAAACCTGATTGAAAGGTGAAGTCTGGGTCAGTGTGTTTTCTCTTATCCCTTTTCAACCTTCACTGGCCTCATTTCAAACAAAATGGAAGGTCACTGCTTCATCAGGATGGTAACTAAAATATATCATAAACTGTCAAACTAAACTTGTCATTACATCATGAAATTAAGAAAGTACATTAAATGTCAACTTAGTCTGATGTCAATATTAAAATGACATATTTATTTTAAAGTTTTTAAATGATCTATGAGTAGGCTGAAGAGATAACCTAGAGTTAAGAGCAAAAATTGCTATTGTAGGAGACCAGTGTTCATTTCTTAATACATACATAGAAGCTCACAGCTGTTATGAGAAATCTTTCCACCAAAAGCTCCCGAGCGCCACCGCCACATGTGTGCTTTACACCAGCTACCCACCTGAGTTAGGCCCGAATTAATAGACAGAAACTTGTATTAGATTCAAATGCTGCTTGGCCAATTACTAGGATTCTCATCTGTTACCTCAGTCTTACTTATCATAAATCTATATTTTATAAGACTTATAAAGGATGCCTTTCGCTGGCACCCTCTCTTGCCAGTGGCTCACATCCTGCCCCTGGAGGAGGAAAAGGGGAAAGGGACACTTCCTGTTTCTCATTGCTTAAATATGAGTCTTCTTGCTATGTCACTTCCTGCTTGGATCACCACTTCTCTACTACATTTCCCAGAATCCTCTTTGACTGCTAGTACCATCTAACTTGCTGTCTCATTGACCAAACATGTATTTTATAATAATCAATAGATGAACATACACAGTATATTCCCCATCACACATCCATCTGTAAATCCAATTCTTGGGGAATATGAGGTCATCTTCTGGTTTTCAAGATCATTACCACATATCTAGTATACACTCACATATGCACACAATTACTCAAACACTAGATAGATAGATAGATAGATAGATAGATAGATAGATAGATAGATAGAAAGTCACTCAATTTTTCAGCTTCTTGAGCTCAACGTATTTCATTTTCTGGGCTTTCAATTATTCCTCACATACATGAGGATGATATTCATGAAGACCCTTGTTTTTAAGAAATACCAGCATTAATGAAGGAATACAATATTCATGTTGGTAAAAACATTATCCAGTTTTAGATAAAGCAGACACATCAACTTATAATTAAAATCCACTAATACTAAAGGAGGTCAACCCAATGAAGAGGAGACAGAATTTGAGTAGAAACTCCATGTTTCTGACTGAATAGAGTAAAATGATGATGCAATCCAGCATGAACTCTTTCAGAGGTACCAGAAGTCAGGTCAAAGGGATTCATGTGGGTCCTGCTGTCTTCAGCCTTCCTTAGAATAATGCCTTGAGATTGCCAAGTGAACGGATATTCTGCATCTATTCTTAAATTCTACATCTGATTCTTCATTGCTCAGCACCTCTATCAAGTTAGCAGAGAAATCTTAGTTTCCACATCATTTACATGTTTGAATCTAGCAGGCTATATGGGTCCCTTGTCTGTAAATATCTTACTTCTTTCTGTAATGAAGAGGACATATACTGTTGGAGACCATCACTGTGAGATCTTTGCATGTTAAAAGTCAGCACAGAACCTGTTCTGAAAATAAGCAGTTATCTGCTGCCAATAAATGATAATGTTTCCTCAGAAAAGCATGGAAAATGTTGATGCATCTTATACTTCTCAGGATAACAGGGGACAGCACAGGTCACACACATTTTTTGAGATTTCTTTGCTTAGAGGAGTACTTGTACACTATGCCCATACATTCCTTAGAATGGGCATTTTATGGTGAAAATAGGACCAGATATCCAGAAACTGAACATTATTTTTAGGTCTTTGTGATTTTTCTGCAATTTGTTTCCTCTATACAACCTTCTGGCTCACTCATTTGTATCATCACATTTCAGGCTAACTTTTTTTCTTACTGGTCTATGCAAAACAAATCTGGTATTTCGTTAATCAAATGTAAGACTTTTCTACAATTTTATAAAAATATTATCTATAATATTATATATAATACATGTAAGTCATTCTTTTAATTTTATAAATTATATACATGTAAAATGTCATCGGTTTTGTAAATATAGGAATAAAAGATTATATTACTATTTTGTTCTCTCTTTAGAGAATTAAATTTATTTTGTTATAATTCAAAATAATATAGAACTTTCACTCTTGCCTACTTTCATTTTTGTTTTTGTGTGTGCTGTTTGGGTGCATGTCCACATGTGTATGGAGCCAAAAGTTAACAATTGAATCTCTCTCAATTGTTTTTCCCCTGAATGTTTGAGACAGGGTCTTTCAAAATTTGACCTTACCTATTTGCTTAGGCTGCTTGACAGAGATTTCCAGGTATGGGCCTTCCCAGTACAGAGATTGTAGTCACCAAGCACAACACTTGGCCTTTTATGTGGTGCTGTGGCTCTTAATTCACGCTTATATCAGGGAATTTATCCCACTGAGCTGTGTCTGCCTTCTCCAAGTCATTTTTTGGGGGGTGCTTACTCTGCCTTGTGTAAGAAGTATGATCTTGTGTCTTTCTTTTGTTCTTCCCAAGACACATTAGGAAGCCAAACTTCTGACTGTGGTGTTAAATGTCAGGAAAGTTTGCTATTGGTCAGAGTGTGTTCTTCACAGACCACAATTTATTATAGTTAGTGGAAATCTGGAAACTTTTGGTGATGTCAAAAGCCTTTAGTCCCAGTACTCAGTAAGAGGGGAAGGAACATTCCTGTGTCTGAAGCCAGTCTGGTGTACAGAATGAATTCCACAACAGCCAGAGTTACTCAGAGAAAACCTGTCTGGAGAAAACAAAAAAAAAATAAAAAAATAAAGTCAGAGAAAAACAAAGAAAACAAAACAAAACAAAACAAAAACCCCTAAACCTATTTAATACGAAAAGTAATGTTCTATATCAGCCCTTGAGCTAAATTTACCTAACTTATATGGCCGGGATGAACGCATCAACCATATACATTCTCGTCTTCGCATTAGCATTTTTGTTACACATTTTTGTAAGAAATTTCACTTGATTAGGGAAAATTCCTCTGTGGTTTATCTCAAGATTTGATCATGTTGTATCTTTAGACACTAAAACTGCTCTGTTCTCCAAATTGAAAATTATTTTTAAATCATTTCAAATTGTTAATCTACTTGATGGAAATCAAGTTCATTCTTAGGCAATAAGCAAATGTTCTCAAATTTGATGGCTGATTTCTCAGGACTCTGGACTGCTCTCAGTGTCTGAAGAATATTATGTTTAAAAGACACCCATCTGGGTATGAAAAATGAAATAAGAAAAAGTTGGAAAATTAGGAAAGTTAAATAAACTTAGAATATTCTCATTTTAATTTGCTCTTAGCAAATATTCTGGGCCAGTAGTGCTGAGAGTCTTTGCACCTCAGCTGCAGAACTTCATCATCTCATAGGAAATGATGAACTGCAGAAGCTGTTCACACAAGGCTGCTGAGGAGGGAGATGGGGCATTCAACAGACAGTTGCATAATGCATTCCAATGTTTTTCATAAGGTCAATCTCATTTTCTTCCATGATGGTTGGCCTCAAACATGATTGTTTTCACAAGTTCTTGAAGGTTAGCTTAGATAAACTAGTCAAAGTTGCACAAAGAAAAATAACTTGAACCAGGTACTTTTCCTCAAGGGTTAAGCCTTTATTCTGATATTGACTTCTTATGGTCATTCCTTCCTAATAGACCCTTGTAAAGCATCCCACCTTCTTGGTATCCCTGGGTGTTGTTCTGGATGAATAAATTCAGGTATATGTACTATGAATGTCTAAAAATAGTTTATAATAATATAAAATATATGATATAAACTGGGATCAAATTATATCCACCTAAAGATATTTAATCCATTTTGTCTACTTTTCTCCTCTCTTCACATTTTTGCTACTCTTACATTTTCCATCCTTTGTTCTTTTCTCTGTACTATATCCACTCACAACTCCCCCCACCCTGATAATTTAGTTGAAGAAAATGAGTTAAATTTAGGTCAATAGCAAGTTAGTGAGTGAAAAAAAAGCCTGGAATAATTTACCTTGTATTGTGTCCCTCTGACCAACTACATTTAATTAAGTATGATGGACAGGAGTTTTACTTTGCTCCCAAAGGCCAAATTATCAACTATGTAATAAATTATTTTGTTAAAACACATTTTAAACACAATTTATCTCTTACCTCTTTAGAGAAATCTTGTAATTATGTAAAACAATAGAACATTTTAGCTTAGTCTTATACACTACAGAAATTGAAAATTTCTTATTTTCGGTGTTTCTTATTGTGAATATTGATGAATTATAGACATTTTAAACCTGTTACTTGAGAAATGTTTATTATGGTATTTATATGAGATTACATTCAAAATCAAATATCAAAATGTGTTCAGATTATATGGTCATATGCCTTCATTGAACTATTTTCCTAGGGGAAAATCACAACATTACAAATTAATATGTGTATCATGTAGTATGTACCACATTGGGTCAGGTAGTGATGGTGTACCCCTTAAATCACAGCAACAAGGAGGCAGAGGCAGGCCAATCTCTCTGAGTTGGGACAAGCATGATCTATACACAGAGTTCCAGGACAGGGTCCAGAACTACACAGAGAAACCCTGTCTCAGGAAAGAGGAAGGAAGGAAGGAAGGAAGGAAGGAAGGAAGGAAGGAAGGAAGGAACAAATTGGATTTAATTCTATGCTTAAAGCAAATGAAGAATAAAGTATCTGTACCCTGCTGACTACTCAAGGCAGCTATTAGAGTTCTGAGCATCATAGCATGGCAACATACTATTATTACATAGATCATCTGCCATTTCTCTAAGACTGAGCTGAGACTACACAGAGTGTTCTCTGTGGAAATCCTAAAGTCTACTTGCATGTATAAAAACAGCATAAGTTCATGCTTAGCCAGGATACATCAGACATTGCTTATTGTTCATATTGAAAATTGACAGACTTTAAATGATGTATTCAGCCTATAGCTGATCATGAGATGAAGAAGGACCCGTAGTGTTAGAAAGTGGAATGATTTCTAGAATTCAAGTTTATTTGCATATGATAACATTACTTATTTTCCATTCTTAGAGACATAAAAATGCTTGAAGAAGTAGTATTTGTTTGCATGAAAGAAAGACAAATGTCTCATTGCAATCAACAGGTGCATAGAATTAGCTTTTTGAAATGTTAGTAATTAATTTGAAAAATGTATCTGGTGTTAGGTCCTACAGACAATAGTGATTTCATTATGATTCTGTGAATCATTCTTGGTTAGCCATAGTTCTTATTTCGTTGCCTCCTCTTTTAATATCAAAAATATTTTCATCTTTCTGAAAACCACACATAGCTTATCGTCATTTTCATCATCATTTACTTGTTTCAATGGGTACAGAGTTCCAAGAGCAATGTGTCACACAGGTAAAAGTCTCATTGAATAAGAAGTGTCTTTGTGTGTGTGTGTGTGTGTGTGTGTGTGTGTGTGTGTGTGATGTAGTAAGAAACAGTCATTGAACATTCATTTTGCTTTGAAGAGTGATTCCAAATGATTAACTCCCTGCATAAAAGAGACACATTCATGGGATTAAAACCCCATGCTTTCCCTTCAGTACAATGGTGACAGAAACGAAACTGTATAGCCCGAATAACACATAAATGACACAATCTTAGAAAACATGTATTCTCAAGGCTATTGTGGAAGCTATAGAGCTAAGTGAATAACTAATGGTTTACGTAAATTACTAAGGACACAGAATTTGTTGAACAATCTATAATAGGTGCCAAAACTGTCCCTTCTTAACAAAACATGATATTATGATTCTGAAATATTGTACATGATACACTATTTCATTTTAAATAGATTAGCATCACCCAAACGCAGGTGCTTTCTTCTCTGGAGAAATTATTTCATTTTCATTATTTTCTTAATTGTGGTAGTGAATGACAATAGTCGCTTCTTAAAGACTGAGAAATTGACATGCATACACAAGGCTGTCAGAACCAGTCACTGATAACAAAGCCAATTGCTCTCATTCTATTTGCTTTTGATATTATGTAAACAGAGGTGGATAAAAGTAGATTAGAAGGGGAATTTTTCAGGGCATTTTCTTTGATTGCAATGGGTTTTTTGATTATACAAACAAATACTGGAACATAAGGCAAACAAGTTCACCCAAAAGGATAAAAATTATCAAAGCAATCTCTCCTATGGTATATCAAATTTATGTCAATATTTTTAAATGCTTATATTGTGTTTAAATTAATGGATTAGTAAAACAAAAGTTTATGAAAACAAATATAGGAATCTGAAAAGGTTCATTACTTGTTCAGCATTAAAATTTCTAAAGGTTTTACCATGATCTTTATGGAAAGCAAATTTATATATTGCTATTTGGCTACAACTAATGCCTCAGTACTCTTTGCTTGAGGTATTTTTGCTGTACTGAGTTTTATTTCCTCCAAAGTAGTTACAAGTGTTATTTAGCATGAGTGAAATTTCCTCTTCCTTTATTTGGCCTAAGCATGGATTTATAGCTTGTATCAATTCTCCACACATTTAAAAAAATCTACAATCCTTCATGCTGAAGAGTCAATGAGTCCAAGGAAAGAATCAAGAGTGTAAAGTCTAATACTGATTTTCTCACTCAGTTCTCTCTCAACCAGTTTCCTGACTCTGGGGGAAAAAGGAGAAAAAATCAAAACAGCTCTTCACTTTCTACAACTCTATTTAGCTTTCCTCTGAGTGAAAGCTTATAAAAACATGGGGCACTGAATTTTGAACTTGAATAACCAATCAGTTAATGAGTGTTTTTTTAAATGCAGATATTGAACCACATTTTGAGATATGGTCTGAGATTCTGTATTTCCACAAAGCTCAGAAGTTAGACTGGGTTTCTTGTCTCATCTAAATTTGCCACTATCCCTGCTTACAAAACAGGATAACTTTTGAAATTTCCAAAGATATACCTACCCAAGTCTTATCTAGACTGTGGCATTAATCTCTGGATGTAGGTTCAGGAACAAATATTTTTCATATTGCCTGTGTGATTTGAATGTGTTGTGGAAACTGAGAACAACCTTTGAACAGGATGCCTCATTCTGCCAAAGCTCTATGACAACCTTAGAAAAAAAACAGTGCATTTTGTAAAAATATTGTGTTTTATGGAAAAATGGGACATCCTGTCCTCTGGATAGATGATATGGAAATGGATAATTGTCCAGACAGTGAATGTACATTAGTGCTAAGAGTCTCACCGCCAGGATCAAATCGAGAAACTTGACACATGAAATTGAATATCACCACTTGTACCGGAGGGAGAGTAGGAATGCACTTAAAAATGGATACAGTGTGGTTCAAAGATTGAAATATGAAGCACAGAAAAGACAAAGGTCAAATCCACATTTAATTAATCCTGGGGAAAGGCACACGTAATTAGCAGCTGTGCAGCATAAATATCCATGTCTGTATGCTTGTAAATGTGAAATGTATCTGCTCAAATGGGGGTCTACAACCTCAGGAGAATTTTCTGTTTCTCTGCTCAAGTTAAGCAATTCTTTGTTCTGATTGGACAGAGTGTCATTAGGATACTTAAAATATTCTTATGATATCTTCTCCTACAATCTTTGCTTAACCCTATGTTTTCTTCTTAACATGTATTGTCATCTCGTGTACTATAGGAAACATAACCTATGTTCAGATTTAAGTATGAAAGCAAACACTGTCAGTTAAATCCCTCTCTTTGTGCAAGGTGGTCAGAATGATATTCAACTCAAAATACATCCACTTCATGTAAACTATTATTCAAGCATGCAAATGAAAGAAAGGTATTTATATTGGAATTAGGAAACATTAGGTAAGGAAGAGATGGTCCAGCTGTACTCTGGCTGTAAGCAGTTTTAAATCTCCTGTCTATACAAAAGCCTGACTATGTAAATTATTATGAACTATTGTGTCCTCAATATTTTAAAGATGCTTATACCATATTGGTACGTCAAGTAAAAACGTTAATTTTATTTTCAAAGGAAACCGTTATAATTTATAAGAAACAAATTCATTTATACCTGACAGCTATAATATGCTTGGCCCAGGATGAAGAAAAATCCTGGTAAGAGATGTAGAGATGTGAACTTATTAGGTGCCTAGGAACAGTTTTGGTCTAAAAAGTTGTCAAACATTTCAAGAGGTACACTAATTGAATACATTTTCTTAATATATATATATATATATATATATATATATATATATATATATATATATATTTGTGAGGATGCAGACTCACCCATTCAGGAATCTGCAAAACCAGAGGTTGCCATTACATGAGAACCTGACATGGGTTGCATTCCTAGTTGTCATCCATCTTTCCCTTTCTTTGCTTTTCTCTTGTTATCTCTTTTTTCTTTCTTTCAACCTTTCCTCTTCTTTTTCCTTTTATTCTCCTCCTCCTCCTCCTTCTTCTTCTTCCTCTCTCCCTCTCTCTCTCTCTCTCTCTCTCTCTCTCTCTCTCTCTCTCTCTCTGACAGGGTTTCTCAATGAACCTCCAGCTCACCATTTTTATTTTGAATGTTTCTTCCAGTTTGGGGGTTATATCATGCCAAGCTCATAGTGAGTTCTGTGGACCTCATGCTTACTTGGCAGAAATTTTACTGCCTAAGTCATCGTTCTAGCATATTCCATTGATCATTTCTTGATAAAGTTCACTGGACTTCTACTCTGTTTGTGTTTCAATTTTGTATTTGTTAATGTGTAGAAGGATGGAATACGCCCCCCAAAGCTGAATTTACAGACTCTAAAATAGTATTTTTATGATGTTTACAATAATGTTTCATAACTGGATATTTGGCATAGTTTATGTACATATGACTGCATTTATTACTTCATGCTGTGCACATTTATTTATTCTCTGTCTCATATGAGGTTAACAATTTTTTTTTACATTCCAAACTTAAGTCAATACCCACATTTTTTATTTTTTAGATACTGGTAAAAATGGACTGTAGAGTTAATTCATATTAACTTGAGTAAACCGGCACTTGGGTTAAATTGTAAATTTTAAGCAAAATATAATCTCCTTTGTGTTTAACAATGTGGTTGAATCAATGGAGAAAGCAGCAACCACTCATAAAGCACAGCCCATTTCCCCTCCATTAAGTTTAATTCCAAAAACTTGGGCATAATGAATCACTGCCGACCACAGGCCACTTCATCTCATTCTGTGGTCATTGTGGCTGCTGGTGTCTGTAACTTTTGTGTCTCCAATTAGTTGTGGGAAGAAAACAGTAAGCAGAATTCTGAAAGTTGTAGGTATCTCATATATGTTGTTTGTAGAACTAAGAGAAGAAAAGTAAAGCAAATAGTTTTATTTATAATCCATTGGTTTACTTAAACCTCAAAGTTTGACTTCATTGAAATTGTTTTTCTAAAAAATCTCTTTATTTTGATTTTCCAACTTAGAAGGAACAATCCAGGAGGGCATTTATGAGAAACCTTAAACTATGTTGTGAGCAAACTACCATAACTATATTTTAAATTTGTTTGACAAAGCCTTAGGCAGTTCAAAGAGCCAGACAAATGATGTGAAATTTCTTTAGTTGTTTTCCAGCTCAGAGCCATGAGAATAAAACAAAACTAGCTGCCTAGAGTTGATTGTAGCAGCAGGAGATGCCAACACAAGACAAACTTTAACTAGTTATTAGTAAAGGGAAGCAAAGGGGAATCAGAGGTCACGCGATCGTAAGAACGACAAGTATGCACATATCTTTTGAAAAGGAATATTTAATAGATGCTAATTAATTCATGTCAGAAGTCAAAAGCAAATAGGCAGTCATAATGATACAATGCCCCCAGAATTAGTATTTTCTTTGATAGGAACTATTTAGAGGATTCCGTGTTAAGACCTATTTGGATTTGAATTCAGTGTTTAAACCAAGAAAATGTAAACAATAGGGGTTGAGAAACAAGACCTAATTTTATCTAATTATGGGTAAAAGCAAATGCTAATAGCAGTCTGTACGTAGCTTTAGGGCCCAATGTTGTCTCAGATTAACAAATAAGGGAGGGAACATTGTAGAGGATCCAAACACACACAGAAATCTCTAAATACATTCAACATGTGTAACTGTGTGTAGAAATGCAAAACAAAAGCCATGGAGAATGAAAAATGTATAATACAAATGCATGCTGTCCGGTTTCAAAGTAAGATGAATCTGGATAGGAAAACCTTTGATTTTGTAGGATTTTATTTTTAACCAAAATAATTCACTGTATTTGTCATTGTTTTTTTTTTTTTGAAACTAAACAAAGTTTAAAAAGAAAATAAAATTTAGGCCATGGACACAGAGAGTACCCATCTGGAAGGTAATGAAGGCTCAAGTTGTAAAGCAGACAGTTTAAGCTGAGGTAGCAAGTGTTTCCAAAAGTGGGAAATTCTCAGACAGAAGCCTCCTTCCTTTGCTCTTACTCATTAGGTTTCCCACAATCTCCCATGGTTTCTGGATCTCCCCACAAATCTTGACAATAATGAAATCTTTATTTTGCCTGATGCTATAAACCATTCCTTTGTTGATGGTCTAGAACCCATGTACTAACATATCACTGGCTGATTTTCTTCTACCTTTTTTATCAATTGGTTTTCTCTGTGGCATTGAGCTGACTCTCTCTCTCTCTCTCTCTCTCTCTCTATATATATATATATATATATATATATATATATATATATATATATATATATATAATCTCTACTTCTAGTTGAGAAGCTATTACCCTCTGGTTTATTCCGTGGGGGAATTTAATTTTGAAGGTGACCTACTCCAGTGGATGGCCCCATAACCTTGAGTATATAAGCACCACAGATTTACATATTCTTGAAGTTGGTGGAGTGGAAGGAATATGATCAAGATACATCACCACACACACACACACACACACACACACACACACACACGCACGCACGCACGCACGCACGCACACGCACACGCACGCGCACGCACACACACACACACACACACACACACACACAGAATTACTTTTTACTTTTTGTTATAAACCTGAACTTGTGTCTTGCTTTTTCCTAAATATTTTCTTTAATTCTTTATTCACCATGCTTATTGTTAACCACACAAGATAAATAAACATAACCAAATATATGTGTGAGATATTTGATTTTAAAATATCTCGTAGTTTTACAGACTGTACCTTATAGTATGCTCAGAGCTGTATATTTCATTTTTACATAGAATTAAAATTTGCTATATAGGCATATTTAAATTGCTCATGACTGTAACCTTCACAATTTTTTCTCCCTTCTTGAACTTTTACATGACTGTTTGCAAGGCAAACCCTTGCCTTGAATACAATAAATTATGAAAATAGATTTTTCAACAATTTCAATCAAAATGCAAATATGGAAGGAAATAATTTATTGTTCTATTCATGGTTTGAGAGAAGCCTATGAGATATTGGTGTTTTATTGAATGAACTCTCCTTATAAATTTACTATCAATACTTCAAAAATTAATATTGTTGTTTTGATGGTTAATTGAACAGCTATGTATAGCTATAAATTTTTTAAAACATTGGTTTAAAAGTCAATAAACTGATAAGCTTAAGCTGCAAAATGCTTCAAATAGGCAAATGTGAAAATATTGTTATTTTTTATAAAACACAGGTAGATTGAAAACTAACTAACTATAACAAGATAATGGATACTTTTTAAAAACAGACTTCTGATTGTACCTTGATTTGCATACTTGGACCTGAATCTGATTTGAATGGCAAGTGTGTGCCTGCATGTTACTCATTAAAAAATGGAGCATTTCAGAAACAGTGAAAGCTTTTTGTTTTGCCACATTTTATTGGCCTGATCAACATTTGTTGAAGTTGATATTAAAATATAAAATAATTTACTAGAATGAAGATGGTTGACCTTTGATAAAACTATCTTTTCTAATAATCTTATCTGTTCAAAATACTGAGGAAAACTTGTGATAATATTACAGAGATAGCAATCTGATAACTATATAATAACAACTACATTGATGAAAATATTTCTAATATTAGATGTTCTTATTTTGACTAATGCTCTAATAATGTTTTATTGACCATTTAGATACTGCATCAGACCATTTTGATGAAATTCTACTTTTGAAGAAATCATAGCAGACAGATGTTAAATAATTCAATTAAATAATGTAGCATGTAAATGATAGAGGATGGAGTTGGCAGTGGCACCAGTGAAGCAGAACTCCAAGCTTGCTATAGCATGCCTTTCAGAATACCATGTGCCTTTTATAGGCCAATCTCAGTGTGCTAAGGCAAAAATAACTCAAATCAGCTTCAAATCTCTTTGGGAACCATATTAACAGTGAACAAATGCAAATTTTATTTAGGAGTGAAATAAGCAAGAAGGAAAGAAGAGGCATTCATTTTTTCCCACTGTAGACAATGTATTATGTATTCAAATGGAATAATGGTGAACTTGAAGGACTTGGTGAACAGTGTAAATATTGGGATGCATTAAACAGAGTAACTGAGATAATCTGGCTTCTTATATGATTTGATCTGAATAGCTTCAGTATCTTTACCCTGAAGCATTGCTGGTTGCAGAGGCGCATGCTGGTAGTATTTGCTGAAGGAGGCAGAGGCAGAATGAGTTTGAGGCCACCCTGGGAGTATGAAAGGCATTCATTTTTTATGGGAAATATTTTCATAGCAGGCACCTTAAGTGTAAATGGCTGTACCTGGATCTCCTAGGAGTTTGTTCATTTGTTTTTTGCTTGCTTTTTTAATGAACCATTTTCAAGGTAGATTATAGATTGTAGAAAAATAGCAAAGCAGTCCTCTGTTCAAAATTGAAGGCTGACTTTTACACTGAAGGGTTTTAAACCACTGTTACAATATTTAATTGTGGCTGGAGATGAGGAAACCATAGGTAGAAAGTAACAAATTCAGGAGCAGTGGAGAAAAAAAGCTACAGGGATACCAGAATTGACTGGATACTTAGTATCCAAATATGCACCAGAAATGGGACATGCTGAGATGCACATCATATCAAGGTTTGCAGTGCACATATTTCAGCAAGAATAATCACTAGTCACAATAAATAAACTTTTGCTGTGTGTAAAGATGCCTATGAGCTTCCTTGTGTATGATCTATCTTCAGTCATCTTGGCGATCTTGCCATGTGAAATTATGATTTAACTTTTGAAGCATCCAAGGAAACATCTATTATTAGGTAATTAGTAATTTAACATTAATAGCTAGATATGACAGCAAAATGTGCATTAGGTTACATCAATTGTCTCACTACAAATGAATGTTCTTAATAACTATGCTTTCATGACATTGCATTGCCAAATAGTTAAAAAAAAGTATTATAATTTATAAAACAAACATGATCTAAATCATTCCAAATCATTGAACTAAGAATCAAATATATGGTTACAGTTTGAGGGTAGGGGCAAAAGGAAAGAAATGCTTACTGAAATACACTGAGGTACCTTACTCTGTAAGATTTGTTTTCATATTTAATTCTCATTGAAAGGATTCCATTATGCAGGAAACATAAAAAAAAATAAGTGAAAAGATAAAGCCTTGTGTGTGGTACTTTAGGAATAAAGAATAAATATCTCCAGATGGCCTTCTGTAACTGGCAGAGGGAATAGTTGACTTTAGAATCTTTTCTTTAACATTCCCAGTGGATTTAACAGAATAAATAAGTAAAATTTGTGTGAAATGTCCAGCGAATGACCCAGAAACTAGGTGAGTGAGTCTCTGCCCTTACCCAACTCCCACCCAAAACATCACTCGCCCTGACATCCACCCCCCCAGCCTGCGCCTGCCAGCTTGGAGTAGACACACCCAGGCAGGGAGGAGCTCCCTGCTCCCTGAATCTGGTAGCACCCCACTCTTCCATCCCTTTCCACCGACCAAACAAGGAACGAGGTGAGTGAGCCTCTGCTCTTACCCAACCCCCACCCAAACCATCATTCACCCCGATAACCCAGGCCTGTGCCTACCTGCTTGGGGTAGACACACACAGACAAGGAGGAGCTCCCTTATAACCCCTAATGTAATAGAAGCAGTCATCAAAGCCTCCCAACCTAAAAAAGCCCAGGGCCAGATGGCTTCACTCCAGAATTCTACCAGAAATTCAAACAAGAGATAATTCCAGTACTCCTCAAACTGTTCTGCACAATAGAAGCAGATGGGATATTGCCAAACTCTTTCTACGAGGCTACAATCACTTTGATACCCAAGCCACACAAAGATGTGATTAAGAAAGGGAATTACAGACCGATATCCCTCATGAACATCGATTCTAAAATAGTCAATACAATATTGGCGAACCGAAGCCAAGAACATATCAGAAAAATCATCCAACATGATCAAGTAGGCTTCATCCCAGGGATGCAAGAATGGTTCAACATACGAAAATCCATCAATGTAATCCACCATATAAACAAACTGAAAAAGAAAAACCACATGATCATCTCACTAGATGCTGAAAAAGCCATTGACAAAATACAACATCCCTTCATGATAAATATCTTGGAGAGAACAGGAATAACAGCAACATATCTAAACATGATAAATGCAATATACACCAAAACAATAACCAACATCAAACTAATTGGAGAGAAACTCAAAGTGTTTCCTCTAAAATCAGGAACAAAACAAGGCTGTCCACCCTCTCCATATGTCTTCAATATTGTACTTGAATTTATGGCAATAGCAATAAGACAAGAACAGGGGATCAAAGGGATACAAATTGGAAAGGTTGAAGTCAAACTTTCACTATTTGCAAAAGACATGATAGTCTACATTAGTGACCCAAAAAACTTTACCAGGGAACTCCTCCGGCTAATAAACACCTTCAGCAAGGTAGCAGGATACAAAATTAACTCAAAAAAATCAGTAGCCCTACTATATACAGATGATAAATCCAATAATAAAGAAATCAGGGAAACATTGCCTATTACAATATCCACAAGCAACATAAAATATCATAGGGTAACACTAACCAAAAAAGTGAAAGACGTATACAATAAGAACTTTGAGACTTTAAAGAAATAAATTAAACAAGGTACCAGAAAATGGAAAGATCTCCCATGCTCTTGGAGAGGTAGAATTAACATAGTAAAAATGGCAATCCTTCCAAAAGCAATCTACAGATTCAATGCAATCCCCATCAAAATCCCAACACAGTTTTTCACAGACATTGAAAGAACAATACTCAACTTTATATGGAATAATAAAAAAACCAGGATAGCCAAAACAACTCTTTACAATAAAGGATCTTCTGGAGGCGTCACCATCCCCGACTTCAAGCTCTACTATAGAGCCATAGTTCTGAAAACAGCTTGGTATTGGCACAAAAATGGACAGATAGACCAATGGAATCGAATTGAAAACCCTGATATTAACCCACGCACCTATGAACAACTTATTTTTAACAAAGGTGCTAAATCTATACAATGGAAAAAAGATAACATCTTCAACAAATGGTGCTGGTACAATGGGATTCAGACATGCAGAAAATTGCTGATAGATCCATACCTGTCACCATGCACAAAACTTAAGTGCAAATGGATCAAAGATCTCAGCATAAATCCAGCCACACTGAATCTTCTAGAAGAGAAAGTGGGAATTACCCTTGAACAAATTGTCACAGGAGACCACTTCCTGAATATTATGCCAGTAGCACAGACACTGAGGTTTGTAATTAATAAATGGGACCTCCTGAAACTGAGAAGCTTCTGCAAGGCAAAGGAAACAGTCAGTAGGACAAAACTGACCACCCACAGAATGGGAAAAGATCTTCAACGATCCCACATCTAACAGAGGACTGATTTCCAAAATATACAAGGATCTCAAGAAGCTAGCCACCAAAACACCAAACAATGAAATTAAAAAGTAGGGTGCAGAACTAAATAGAGAATTCTCAACAGAGGAATCAGAAATGGCTGAAAGACACAGAAGATAGTGCTCAAAATCATTGGCTATCAGAGAAATGCAACTCAAAACAACTCTGAGATACCACCTCACACCTGTCAGAATGACTAAAATCAAAAATACCATTGACAATCTATGCTGGAGAGGATGTGGAGAAAAAGGAACACTCCTCCATTGCTGGAGGGAGTGTGAACTTGTAAGACCACTCTGGAAATCAGTATGGCAGTTGCTCAGAAAAATGGGATTCAGTCTCCCTCAAGATCCAGCCATTCCTCTCTTGGGTATATACCCAAATAGTGCATGTTCATACAACAAGGACATATGTTCAACCATGTTCATAGCAGCATTGTTTGTAATAGCCAGAACCTGGAAGCAACCTAGATGCCCCTCAACTGAAGAATGGATTGAGAAAATGTGGTACATTTATACAATGGAGTACTACTCAGCAGAAAAAAGCAATGGAATCTTGAAATTCACAGGCAAATGGATGGAACTAGAAGAAACCATCCTGAGTGAGGTAACCCAGTCACAAAAAGACAAACATGGTATGTACTCACTCATATATGAATTTTAGACATAGAGCAAATGATTACCAGACTATAATCCTCTTCACCAATGAAACTAAGAATCATGAAGGACTCTAAGGGATAAATAGACCCCAGGAATGGCAAGTGGCATGAACTCCTGAGCTAATTGGGAGCATGAGGGTAGGGGGGAGGGAGCTGCTACAATAAGAGCAAGAGAAGAGGAGAAGATGAGAGGAAATGGAGGGGCAGAAATATTGAGTTGGGGGAAGAATAGAGGAGAGAGAGCAGGATACCATATGAGAGGGAGCCACTATAGGTATGAGAAGAGATCTGAAACCAGGGAGATCTCCAGAGATCTACAAGGATGACACGATCAGACAATACAGGCAATGGTGGAGAGGATAACCTAAAAGCCCTTCCCCTAAAATGAGATTGATGACTTCTCTTTATGCCATCCTAGAGCCCTAGAGCTGATGGAAGAGAGACAGACATCCAGAGATATACACTGAGCTGAAATCAGAAATTTAGTTGAAGAAAGGAGGAATGAAGAGCCAAGGGGTCTGTACCAGGTTGGAGAAAACCACAGGAACAATTGGCCTGAACAAGGGAGAGCACATTGACCCCAGATGCTGTTGGGGAGGCCAGTACAAGACTGATCCGGATGCCTGAACATGGATATCAATAAGGACACCTCTGCACTCCAGGGAGCCTCTGGTGGTGGATTAGTATTTTTCCCTGTTGCAAGAAGGGACTTTGAGAGCCCATCCCATGTGAAGGATTACACTCTGGCCCTGGACACATGGGGAAAGGCCCAGGACCAGCACAGAAAGATTTGGTGGACTTTGCAGAGCCCCAGTTGAGGGCCCTACCCTGCCTGGGGAGTGGTGGGTGGATGGGGTGGGTGGTAGGCTGGGGGTGCAGGAGGAGGGATGGGGTGATGGGAGGGAGAGGGAGAAGGGACTTACATGTGAAACAAGCTTGTTCCCTAACTAGAACTAATAAATAAATTTAAAAAATTTGTGTGGAATAAGAATAAAAAGCTAAATCCATGTCTGTTCTGAACTGATGATAAATAATGAAATATGACAAACTATTTGCACTTTGTCATGTTACATCTTTCCTTCATGCATGTGTTAAAAGGAATAAAAAGAAATGTATGGCTTGCCATTAAGAACACAAATGACCATTTTGTTTGTAAGTAAAGATAAACTTCGTGTCATCGATTTATGAATATATGATAAAGTAAGTTTTTAATGGAACAGAAAATTTTATGATAGATCTTTATACATCTTCATTATATTGCCAAAGCAAGTATTGCTTATTAATGGACTTATTACAAGTAAGATATTCACATATTTCGGACTATTTTCCTAAAGCTATAAATAATTTGTACTGTTCAATGAAAGGTTGTTGGACTGATATATGCATTTTCTCATAGTTCCATTTTTACTGCTAAAGAAATTTTATAATAAAATGGTCTGATACACCCTAAAGAGTTATTAAGAATTGAAAACACCTAGTTGAAACTACTGGTATTTTTCTCCTTGTTTTAAGGTAGGGAGAGATACTGGGAACAGAAGCTATGAAGAAGCAACTGTCTTTTCTATGGTATCAAGCACAGCTCACTCATAGGTGCTATATGCTTTTCCAGGTCTGTTTTTCTGTCATCCTTTGAAACTGACATGTACATAGCTAGCAGAAGCTGTGAAGTCAAGAAATCCAGACGCTCTTCCTTTCTAAAGCAGTGGTAATTCTGCAGACCACACCATGGTAGACGATAAATAAATTCTATAATCCTCTCTCTCTCTCTCTCCCCGGTGTGTGTGTGTGTGTGTGTGTGTGTGTGTGTGTGTAAAGAACAGAGGGCAAATACAGTTTTCAAAACCTCTGTTGAAAAGTGAGTAGCAAAATGGTTCAATGATTAAGAGAATTCCCTGTGATCCATTTCTAGTACCCACATAGAGGTTCACAAACATTTCTAATATGAGTTGTGTGATACCCTCTCCTAGTTTTTGAGAGAATTCACACACATGATGTACAGACACCACCCATACACACAAAATAAAACTAAATAAATCTTTCAAGAACAACAAAATATGTTTTAAACCTAAATGTACATAGAAGGGATGAGGATTTGATGGGAGCAGAGGTTGTTTACAGGAACTTCTATAGAGTGTTACAGAATAATATTTTTTCTGTATAAAACTAGAAATGAATATATTAAATAATTTGGCCTATTGGCTATTTAGAATCTTTGAAAATTAATTAGAACCCCAAGGAACAACCATATCATTTCAGAGACTCACAGGTGTGTCTCCTTGGGTGCAGAACAGGATTATGCCTTGCTCTTCATTTGGGGGTTTCTGAGTCTGTTGTTACTCCCCATTCTCCTCTTGTGTGAACTTGATTCAGAAATTCAGATTGAGAAAATTTATAAATTATATCTTTGTTCCTCCTCTTATGTGAATTTGATTCAGAAATTCAGATTGAGAAAATTTATAAATTATATCTTTGTTAATCTATTGTCT
Source organism: Cricetulus griseus (assembly GCF_003668045.3). Taxonomy (NCBI): domain Eukaryota; kingdom Metazoa; phylum Chordata; class Mammalia; order Rodentia; family Cricetidae; genus Cricetulus; species Cricetulus griseus. The sequence continues at coordinate 110,298,928 of NC_048598.1, forward strand.
ACACTGCCTCCCCATTAACCTGATGGACCATCTCTTTGCTCAGAATGATGTTTGATGTGTCAAGAAGATTGAAACTCTTCAGTGTATCAATGAAGCAAACACATTCGCAGCTTCTGAACATGGGTCTTAATTAAGTGTCATTTCTATCCAAAGACCTGTGACTGAAATCTCAAGGACACACATGAGACTGTTCCAATGGGATTCACTGTGGAATCACTGGGGGGATTCACAATTTTAAGATCTACTGCTCTTCCTATGTTCTTGTGTGTGCTCTCTTTTTAAGTGGTAAACCTTCTGCAATTTCTTCTTTCATATGTATGCATCACCATGAAATTTGTTTCTCTTCCCTACCTGAAGCAGAAGCAAAAATCACTCAACATTTGTTCCTTTTTGATCCTTTATATGGCTGCCTCTTGTCCAATGTCATTTTTATTTCAAATGTCCAGTAGAATATATAATACATGGCATAAACAGGAACTAAAATGTATTGTTGAAAGAGCAATGGTTAATAACCATAGAGATTTATTAATATTTCCTGAATAAATTTATTCAAGTTTTGTTCTTTTTCTCGTAAACTTAATAAATATTGATTAATGCACATACATTGCATGCTAAAAAGTAAATTTCTACCTAGGTAGCCAGCCAACCTAACTGACCCTGTATGCTGGAGTTATAAGTTCTCATTTCTGCACCTGAATTTCTCCAGAGGTGTGCACATAAGCCTCAAGTTCTTAATGCTTGCATTTCAAACACATTACCAACTGAGCTGTCTCTCCATATTCTTGAGAGATTATTGTAGCTTGTGCAACAGTGAAGAGAAGGGATCTACTCGTACTTTTATTGTTTGGTTGCTTAGTCATTTGTTTACCTTGATGAGTAAAGAATAATACAATGAAATTGGAAAAGTATTTGACAAAAGGAAAAGGGAGAAGGACATTCTAAAAAGATCAATATATTCTTAAAAGGCTATAATAATTTTGACACAATGAACTGTTTATATATACCAAGCAGTATAGAAAAGACCCAAGACTCACAAAATCAAAGAATCAATAATTAATCTTGAAGGAAAATAAAATTAATGTTTTAGAATAAGAAAGAAAAATGATTAATTTGTTTAGTTTTTTAATTTGATAGGTTTTCATGTTTCCTTAGAAAAGTAAGCACACATCATTCTAATAAAATTAGGAGTTTGACACTAAAAGTAAGTTAATCAGTTTCCATATTTTAGAACTAGTATGGCTTTTCTTTTATGATTTGACATGCACTATAAATTAAATCATTTTTCTTGGCCTGCATTTTCTTCAGTCACACCACTTCTGTAACAGATAACCTAAAGGGGAATGAATCTGCATTACCAATGCAATCATGAATAGATAATTCACACAAATGTTGGCAAGTGTGATCTGAAATATTGGACATCTGTGTAATGTAAAGAGATTAAGCTGACATTCTTATTTCTGATACTGTGGTGTGGAATCCAAAGACATGGAATATTAGCTAATGATGATATAGTAATTCAAACACAGCATTAAGAGTGTGTTGAGAAATTAAGGAAATCACTCTTAAACATGAATACCATACAGTGTTTATATGTTTTTGTTCATTGTTTTTAAGGACAGAATATAGTATCCATTAAGTCTTCTAATGGGTTTAACTTTCTTTAAATAGAAACAGCAAAACCTTAGTTTTTTCATAATTCATGCTATACATTTTTTGTGAGTGGCAATTGATATGTTCAAATATGAACAATCATTTTCCATTCTTTACAAATTTTGAACAGTCAATGACATTATTAATGCTTGTGCACTCATATTGTCTCAGGAAATTCCTCATTCTCCCTAAGACTCCTCACTATTTTCACTATAGTAGGTGCTATTCTAATTGTATTCTGATTCTTCCCTTAGAGGTCTGTCTTGGACCTGTAATGCCTCACTTCTCCCTCCTAGATAGATATTTAGAGATTCTCCAGTTGCCACTGCTTTTATCTTCTATAAGGAACAATTTCCTTTTCTTTTATCATCTGGATCAACTAGATACATGTGAGAACTCTACATCCAATGAGATTTACCAATCTGAATTTTTTTGGGCATAAATACCTCATTTCTAGTACAGAACCCAGTTTAACCTTTACCTCTCCAAAGGCTGCTTTTCCTAATACCTGTGGTTTATTACCCAGCCCTACAATTCAGAAACTCTAGTAACTACTCGTTTGATTCTCCACTACAGTTAGTAATGAGCTATGTGTCACCTTGAAGACCTTCTATTGCTGCAGGTTCAAACTGGGCAGTGATTTGGATAGCCAGATGTGATATTTCTTCCTGATCACACAGTTAATACATACATACACACGCAAATAATACATTGTTTTCCCAAGTGAAACTCAGCTGAGGTGCAACATCTGGTTTCTGAAGAAAAGCCAACATAATTTACTGAAATCCCTGGTGAGATTTACAAAAGCACCAAAGAAGGTGGAACATTCTGACACGTTGTGGAATACCAACGGGCTGTGTCTACATTGGCAAGGGTTCTCTAAATGGCTCATTTAAAGCAATCAGGGAGTCTTTTATTTGGTACCACCCTAATAGCCTAAATGTTTACATTTCTAAATGAAAACCTTTTTTCTTCAGCTTAAAACATTTCCAAGAGAAAAAGTAAATGCCTTGGTCATTGAAGTCAAAGACAATAGTTTCCTTTGAACAGTGGAGATTGTAAAACATTTCACAAATACTGCAAACACTGTGATGAAAATATAATCATCTGATAAACTTTTGGCTTAAAGTTCAATAATTTGAATATTTGTGAGTAAGAAGGCAGGTTCTGGAACTCAAGCAAGACCATGGTTATTGTATGGCAGTGGGAAGATTTTTGAAAAGACATACAAAGTACACAGGTAATTTGAGTGCTGGCGGGGAGAATATTATCGGATAATTGAGGCCAATTGTCCCATGTATGCATAAATTTACAAATTGCTAAACAAATAGAATTTCAATCAATCTTTTTTAACCCATGTTATTTTTGTCTCATTGAGAATACAAATTCAGATTTCAGAGTAATTATCCTTTAATTCCTATTTATTGAGTACATATTTTATAATGCTGTAAGAACTACTAATAAAAACTGGTAGATGGGTTTTGGTTTTGAAATTATGTTACTCTAATCAGCATTTTTGCTTTTCATTTCTGTATTTTTAAATTGAAACTGGTATATGGAGACCCAGGTGGCTACCACCAGGCTTTACGCTCAATGATTTCATCATAACAAAATCAGTGATCTCATAACAGTCAAATATAATACAGCTAAGTTTTCTACAACAAAAAATAGCAGCTAATTTCCTGCAAAAATAAATAGGAACTATTATTTTAGATTCAATACTTATACAATAACAAATTAATACAAATAAGCTAAATGTGACAAGGATGTCCACTCTCTCCATACCTATTCAACATTGTCTTGAAGTTCTAGCTAGAGCAATAAGACAACAAAAGGAGATCAAGGGAATACAAATCAGAAAGGAAGAAATCAAATTCTCACTATTTACAGATGATATGATAGTCTACATAAGTGACCTGAAAAACTCTACAAGGGAACTCCTACAGCTAATAAACACCTTCAGCAAGGTGTCAGGATACAAGATTAACTAAAAAAATCTGTAGCCCTACTATATACAGATAATAAATCCAAGAAATCAGAGAAACATCACCCTTTACAATTGCCACAAACAACCTAAAATACCTTGGGATAACAATAACCAAAAAAGTGAAAGACCTGTACCATAAGAATTTTGAGTCTCTATAGAAAGATATTAAAGAATATACCAGAAAATGGAAAAATCTCCCATGCTATTGGATAGGCAGGATCAACATAGTAAAAATGGCATTCTTGCCAAAAGCAATCTACAAATTCAATGCAATACCCCTCAAAAGCCCAACACAATTCTTCATAGACATTGAAAGAAAAATTCTTAACTTTATATGGAGAAACAAAAGACCCAGGGTAGCCAAAACAACCCTGTACAATAAAGGAACTTCTGGAGGCATCACCATCCCTGACTTCAAACTCTATTACAGAGCTATAGACCTAAAAACAGCTTGGTGTTGGCCCAAAAATAGATAGGTAGACCAATGGAATAGAGTTGAATACCCTGATATTAAGCCACACACCCATGAACACCTCATCTTTGACAACCAATCCAAATTTATATGACAGAACAAAGAGAACATCTTCAACAAATGGTGCTGGCATAACTGGTTGCGGACATGTAGAAGACTGCAGATAGACCCAAGCCTATCGACATGCACAAAACTTAAGTCAAAATGGATCAAAGACCAACATAATTCCAGCCACACTGAACCTATTAGAAGACAAAGTGGGAAATACCTTTGAATTAATTGGTACAGGAGACTGTTTCCTGAACATTACACCAGTAGCACAGACACTGAGATCAAAAATTGATAAAGGGTACCTGCTGAAACTGAGAAGCTTCTGTAAGGCAAAGGAGACAGTCAGCAAGACAAAATGGCAGCCCACAGACTGGGAAAAGATGTTCATCAACCCCACATCTTACAGAGGACTGATCTCCAAAATATACAAAGAACTCAAGAAGCTAGTCTCCAAGAATTTTAGAATTTTTAAATGAGTAAAACTGATATAAATACCCCTGATGACATCATGGATAATTACATACTTAGTGATATAGATATACCAAGAAATATCTCAGCTAGTTCATATACAGTGTGTGTGTGTGTGTGTGAGAGAGAGAGAGAGAGAGAGAGAGAGAGAGAGAGAGAGAGAGAGAGATTTGATTCTAAACATTAACCATATCACAAAGCCTTCAACAATGACATGTAGAATAGTATTTAAAATTCTGGTCAAGGAAGAACTGTCTACTTGATACCAAAAATCTAGCCACAGTAATGTTGTGAAGAAGGAGAAGTGTAATAAAGGGTAAAATGATGAGTAAGGAGAAGTCCTTCTTCAAAGAGGCAAGTCAAGGTACTCTTCTCTGTTAAGCCCATATACACAGGTAACTACCAAGTGAGGATCAAGCTATGAGAAATATTTGGATAAAGAACTTAACAGAGAAGAAGCCAACTCAAAAGACTCCAAAGAAGGATCATGCTTGTCACAGAAATATATGAGAAGAATGAGAGCTAAGTGCACTAAGAGAAATCAATTAAAAGAAGTAGTAAAAGACAGATCAGACAACAGTAGTTATTATTGTAAGATGTTGAGCTACTGAAAAGTGTTGAGTAGAGGATGGTTGTAGATTGTAGGGATAAAACTGTGTGAATTAATTGTGTGTGGGGTTTGTGGGGGGTGGGTGGGTATGTTTGTATTACAATACAAGGACAATTGAATGCAATCTAAATCATATTAATGAAGAACCATAAAAGACAGTTGAAAGAGCTAAAAGTGTTTATTCTAAATTACTGATGAGAAATAACAGTAGTTACCATTACAGGCTAAGAGTCGTTTCCAGGATCAACAAGAATATAGAATACAGGTTTGGAGATTATCCAAGCAGAGATGACCAGGAATAAGAAAGTGATAAATACTGGCATGACACAGGGCTCAGAATATGCACAATGTTTTAATACGCAGCACTGAGATAATCACTTGGGTTGATCTAAAAAGGAATTTGAAGTACTAAGATACAACATCAGTCTGAGTTTGGGAAAAATGAAAATTTAGTGTAATAGTTCTAACAGTAGCAGCAGCAACAACAAAATCACCAACAAAGCAGAATCTACATGATCACCTTTATTTAATTCAGAAGTGCAAACAAGTATGCCTGGAAGATTACTTCTGATTGCTTTGCCATCTGCTAGGCTATTCTCCACAAATAAAAGGGTTTATGTCACAATGCATTTTCTCAGTCCTTCAGGGTTTACACCTCCTTTGAAAATCTTAATGAACATTTCTGTATTATTATTTTTGAGAAAATCTACAATGAATTCAGTTATTTTGACTTAAATATAACATGTTTAAATTATTTTGTGATGGCAGTTGAATAATTCTGTTTTATTCTGTGTATTGTTTCTTCATTTCATGATCCAACATTGAGTGTTATTTTATTTGACATATGTTTTTAACAGGTAGCCATCAATATTGTCTTCATGTTTTCTGGATTTCTAGTAATGGACCTGTGGAGAAAGAGCCTTAGGATATTGCTTCACTTTATAAACAAAAATAAGTAAATATTTTTTCATTAAGTTTGTTTGTTCTTTGTGTGGTTTGTGCCAATTTAAAAGGGATTATTTCTTTTTTAAAAAAGAGATTTTATTTATTATATATACAACATTCTGCCTGGTGTATGCCTGTAGGCCAGAAGAGGGCACCAGATCTCATTATAGATGGTTGTGAGCCACCATGTTGGTTGCTGGGAATTGAAATCAGGACCTCTGGAAGAGAAGTCAGTGCTCTTAACCTTTGAGCCATCTCTCCAGGCCCAAAGGATTATTTCTTAACCTAATTTTAAGAAACTTATCACTGAAAAATATCACAATAACTGTGATCTATTACTTGAGTCACTGATAATTTTTGATAGGTATGTCAAAAGAAATAATTACAAGAAATTTTTTTTCTTCAACCACTCCATAATCTAATCCTAACAGACTATCACCCCTTTTTAGTAAATAAATTCAATGCATGTTTTCCAAAAGTGCATTAAATACAACATGTAATGAGTTGAAATGCAAAACCTGGACAGGCAATGCTTACTGGACTTAAATTATTTGACAATCAAATTATTAAATGAACAACTTGCCAGGAAACTTTGTGATTTCTTATATAAATCACATAAGTGCTTTTTTGAATGATTCTCTTTTGAATAAATGAATGCATATTAATTGCTTATAGATATAGTTACTCTTTTTTTCTAGACTTTCTTGGATTAAATTCACATCTTTTCAACATTTTTTGTATTATCACATTTTATTCAGATATTGCAAATATATTGTTTTTAGTTTATATACATCATAATAACATAGTTTTGACTTATGATAAATAAACACTATCATTACCCTGTCAAAGTTCATATTTTTCCACATTTGAGAAAATGTGTAAAAGCATGCTTGTTGTCAAGTCTTGAAGCTAAAATATTAATGTTTACTACATAATTATTGAATGTATTAATAGAAATTAAATACTTTTTTATATTTTTCATGTAAATAGATATAATCTAGGGTAAAATAAGACAATTTTATCAGCACATTTTTAATCCTGGTTAGTGGGATATTGTCAATGTTGCAAACCATATGATTGAATGAAGATAAACATATGGGTTCTATGAACATACAATAGAAGCGTTTTCAGTACAACACTCGCCAATGTTCAGTTCTGGAGTGAAAAACATATTTAAGTCTTGACTACAAACACTTCAGCAAGATCAAGGGCAATTTTTTCTCCCTTCTCTTTAAAACATGATCAGACAAAGTCCCTCTGTGTGTCTCTTTCTGGAGATTTGTTCTGCCCTTGAGGCATGATGTCAGTCATTATGTTGCAACTTCAACTATGTGTAGAATGTTCTTATTTATATAGTCAATGGCACTTCATCTCGTAAATATTTGAGAGTACATAAGTAAGTAGATAATGATAGTGATTTATTAGAGTGAAAATAAGTCTATGTCTTAAATCAACCCAAGGAAAGTTGTTACAAAGCAGGTACAACACTTTGATAAATTTGTAAGAGGCATAGAATTTTTATTTTCTTCTGCCCTGTATCTCAATCACAGAAATATTGCAACTTCTTAATATATGAAAAATAACCATACTCTTCTTCTTCTTCTTCTTCTTCTTCTTCTTCTTCTTCTTCTTCTTCTTCTTCTTCTTCTTCTTCTTCTTCTTCTTCTTGTTCTTCTTCTTCTTCTTCTTCTTCTTCTTCTTCTTCTTCTTCTTCTTCTTCTTCCTTCTTTCTTCTTCCTTCTTCTTCTCCTCCTCCTCCTTCTCCTCCTCCACCTCTTCCTCCTTATCCTTCTTCCCCTTCTTTCTCTCATATATTATATCCTGACTGCAATATTCTCTTCCTCCCTTCCCCAAGTCTCTCCACACCTCATTCTAACCCAGATCCACTCCCCTTTGCCTCCACTTAGATGACATCAACCAAATGCAGGAAAACAAGCTTCAATAAGACCAGGCAAAGGAGTCAGAGACAGTTCCCACTCCCACTGTTAGGAAACCCATAAAATCACCAAGCTACTCAGCTATAACATATATGCAGAGTACATAGGTCAGATTTCTCTAGGCACACTAATCTCTTTGAACCACTAAGGAATCCTGATCAGTTGACCCTTTGGGCCCTTTTCATAGGGTATCCCTAACTCTTTGATTTTCCTATCCTTCCTCCCCAGTCTCTGTTAGTACTTCCTGAGATCCACCTAATGTTTGTCTGGTGGGCTCTGCATGTGTTCCCATCATTTATTCTTCTTTTCAGTCTTTTAACAACTAGTGGATGTGGTGTAATAGACACACTTACTTTATTCACACGTAACTATTAACCTATGTTTTTTACATTACCTGTGATGTCTTCTGAGTTCCCCCTTCATGGTATCACATTATTTCCTGAATTATTTCCATGTCTCTCATTTTATAAGTCACACACTTATTGGACCCTGTGTTCCTTGCTCCAAAATAAATATAAATCCACTGCAAAAATCCTTTTACTTTTGAACAAGCACTCTGAAGGCATAGTATTTCTTCTCTAAGTTGATAATATCTTTAACTTCTATGTTCCTTTCAGTTAAACAGTCACTTAGTTGCATGTCAAAGGATAGTATTTAATATGATACCTGTTTCAAGATATATGAGAAGAAAAGAACTTAGGACAGCTCATTTCCAAAATGATAGGCAAGCTCTAAGTTTCTGTAGGTTTTCAATTGCCTGAGCAAGTAGGTAAGAAAGATTTCACTGAAAGAATCATAAATGTTCCTTTTTTGCTACCTTTAAATGGACATATTCCAAAACGTTTATTTCATTGACTACATGGAATATGGGAGAAAATGTACAAAATATTCAATATTGGTAGAAATTTCAGTGCTATTTCACAATAATATTACACTTATAGTTTTTTACAAAAACTATAATGAAATAGCTCCAAAGAAGGAGGGAGGAAGACAGAAAACAATTGAAGGAAATGGAAGAGTAGGAAAGAGAGATTGGAAGGAAGAGGAGGAAGGAAGTGAAAGAGAAAGGAAGGGAAAGGGAGGACAGAATTTTAAAGTAAGACATTTTAGTTGTATTAGCATTCTTTGATCGATGTATCTATCACCTCCTTTTCTGTACTGAAGTTAGCTCCCTGAACTTTGTTGCTCACTTTCAACAATTACCTAATCTTTAAGAATTAGACGAAAGAGATTCATCTACAATGATGTCAGTAAGTCAGACTTCTAAAAATACTGTTAAATAAAAGTTACAATAAGAAAAATTAAAAAACAAAGAGCAATGGTAGCACAATCTCACACAAATATTCACATATTTATCCAGTTCTTTTCAAACTTAGCTATTGATTGGTGATAGTTCATGCAAGAAAACCTTCAAATAAACATGTTATATAGAATTCAAGCTTATGTTACATGATATTTAATAAGATGTGACAATAATGTGATGACAATGTATTCCATTGTATTAGACAGTAGAATTGCATGGATGTTAAAATTAGTCTTCAATTAGAAAATAAATTCTATTATGCATTGAAAATAAACAAAAATGAAAATTCTAAACAAATTATCTTTTTATATCCCCATTTTTTATCTTGTGTCATAATACATGCTTCTTAAAATGTTCCATTTTCCCTTTGAAAGTTGTGTGTAAAATTTTAGTTTTGTACTTCAACAATATAAAACACTTTGTTTTAAATTATGTTGGAAGACAACTCCGAGATATATCTTATAATTAAACAATAAAAAGAAACCATACGTGTCCACAATTTTTAGCCTTAAAAAAATTACTGCTTTGAAGACAATTGCCTTTTTGCCTCTTACTTATGGAGAGGAGATACAGGACACATTTCCCTCCCTCTCTCTGCCCCTTTGATAATTTAGCCTTGACCTTGACTGGCTCATTTGGAGAATAAACATAACTGAACTGTGTTCTCATTTGATGAAAAGCAGAAGTCTTTGATAAGGTTTACAAGGGATGAGAAGGGAGGAGAGTTGACTTTTTAACAGAATAATTATGATTAATAAAAACAGACCCTCTGACCTTGGCAGTGCTGTACTTTATAGACAGAGTCAAAGTTAGTAGCCATGATCTTCATCTTAAATTTATTCTCTATTGACAGAAGTATAGCAGATGCTTTCAACGCTAATTCATCTCAATATAAGTAGATACTTTCCGTTATGAAATGTCACATCATGAAAGGGAAAAACAAAAGACAAATTAAAGCTTAATTTTATTTAAAAAATATCTCAAGATGTGTTTGCAGACATTAGTCAAAGGTTGAAGGTGAATGGTGAATCAGTGTTCACAAATGTGAAAGAGACAGAACAAGAAAAATATTTAGGGAGATTGTTTCTTGAATCTTAAAATACCTTTGAGAATCTTACTGAGAGACACACATGTGGGCACAGGTTATATTACAAGTGATTCTGCAACCTTCTTCTATTCTTCCAATTAGAAATTTAGACACTTAATATGGGCTCCCTTTATTGATAAACCATGTTAAATACCCTTATTAGATACTATAGCTAATCTCATTGCCTTGTGAAACTGAGTGGCCAAAGGAAGGAGCAGGTTCACATTTCATTATTGAATTACCCTGTAAACTTGGAGGTTGTCAGTGTAAGTGTTGATATTTAAAGTAATGAAATTCATTCTATCTATGCTCCTAGGTATTTTCACATGGCTCCTGCTGCTTTCTTTGTCATTGATTTGTTAGCTCTCTTCCAGACATTTTCATCAAATGGCTTTAGACGAGCTTCTAGGAGATCATGACAAAAGGATTGTGTGCTGTCACCTAACTAAAGAAAAGGCATTGATATATAAGATTACATTCTTTTGATGCAAATATCTCCAAGTAGTATGAACTTTGATGTAGGATGTAAGATTAAATGTGAAAGGTGTATAAAAATGCTGCATAAGACATATGTTTTTTGAGAATGTTAGTCTTTACCTTATAAGCAAGGATGAACTCTGGGGAATTTTAAATCAGAAAATTGGAGCAGATTTTTAAGAGAAGACAACAGGAACTTCTAAATGATTAGTTTTTAATTTTTAATGCTGAGTTCCTTTCTCCATAAAATGATTTCCTAATAATTTACTATCAATACAACAAGCTTATCAAATTTCTTTTCAGGGCCAAAGCATAATAGTTTATACCTAGTTTTGAGGCTACCTCTGAATGCATATTTTCAAAAGTAGCTTCCCACCATTGAAATGGGAATTGCATCATTGGACATTGGACTTCCCCCTCCAGTTTCTTCTTGAATAACCACAGATGTTTGAAAGATGTTTTCTTGATGTCAGAGTAAATTTTTTATGAGCATAATGCACTAGCATTTGCTTTGCTAAATAAAGCCAACTGGTCCAGATATAAGTCACACCTTAGAATATTTAGTCCCAGACTTTGGTGAATAATCAAGTTCACTTTGTCTCAAATCTCAGGGAACCATCTGTTCAAATCAGCTCTAATGTAAACAGCTCTTGCAATCTCTTTGAAAAGCAAAATACCAACAAGTACAGTCTCAGCACTTTTGATTGTGGCTGCCTTAACTAATTCCCTTTTTCTTCACCATTTGGGTTCAGAATAACAGAAAGAACTACCCTCTGCCAACCATTCTTCTGCACATCTGTATCCTAGTTTGCAATGGCAAAGTCAAGAGGAATTGAGAGGAAGTCCCCGTAACAGTGTGGCTAAAGTTTATGCAGCAATTGTCTGAAACAAGACAGAATCAATTGGAGGATAATGAAGAAAGTAAGTAGTTTTATGTAAAATATTTTAATGTAGCCAATATGACACAAACTATAAGTAAATACAGCCAGCAAGATGGTTTAGCAAATGAAGGTGAAAATTATAACCCAATGACTAGAGTTTATTCCCTAAAACATGTGAAGGAAGGTGACAAATGACTTTACCAAGTTGTATTCTAGCTTCCAAAGGCCCATTGTGGTAAGAGTACACCCTCCTTTTCACAGCAAAATAAATGTCTGCTAAATACATATATATATATATATATATATATATATATTAAATTATTAAATATATAAAATTAGTAAATATATTATATATAAATATATATATATTAAATAAATATATATATATAAATATATATATATATGAGCACTTTATTAAAGAAATTAGGGAGCCAGTGATGAATCAGCAGTTAGAAGTGCTTGCAAAGTTGAGAATGTGGGTTTAATCCTGAGAACCTATGTATAGAAACCACATGTGGAGGTACACCTCTTAATCACCACATTTTAAAGGAGGAAGAGACCTTGGATACAGGAAAAAAAATTCCTATAAACTACTGGGTTAGTAATTTATGTCAGAAAACACAGAACAGCAGAAACAAGCAAAACCGGACAAAAATGTTGAAGGAAAAAGCTGAGTTAATATAATTGCCCTCTGATTCCCCCATGGTTCTTCTACAAATAGCGTTTTAATCTTACACACATACATACACACACACACACACACACACACACACACACACACACACACACGAGAGAGAGAGAGAGAGAGAGAGAGAGAGAGAGAGAGAGAGAGAGAGAGAGATTACATACTGGGAATTTAATTCAAGAAGTGTTTTTTATTTTATTATTTTTATTTAACATAATTTCGTTATTGATTCTTTGCGAATTTCACATTATTTACCCTAATCCTGCTCACCTTTCAGTCTCCCTATAATCCTCCCTTCATCCCTGTGATGCCCCCAAAGGAAAATTTAAAAAAAATAATCAAACCAAATCAAAAGAATGGAACAAAGTAAACAAGCAAGCAAAAACAACAACAAACCAAACCCAAAGGGAAAAAAAAAACAAAACAAAAACTGAACCGCAAAGCCTCTTCACTTATTTCCAACGCCCCAACACCTCTCTGTTTTTCCTGATGATACTGGGAACCGGACATCACATTGTGAAGCCCTTTGTCCAATCAGCTTTACTGGTAAATGTTCATTGCAATGAGTTACTGGTTTGGTTCAAGACTTCTGGTTCCTGGAACACCATCATCACTGGATCCTGAGTCATGGAGATTCTAAGGCAATTATTCTACTGGACTATTCCCTTCTTTAGCTCAAGCAAGTCCTAGATAGGGTAGTTGTTAGTGCGGTCCATTCCACCGCCCAGCTGTTGACCTGTGGTAATTGAACTGGTCAGTCCGGGTCCCCTGGGGACACCAGCCTCAGGAAAGGGGGTCCTATACCCATGACATCATAGTCCGTTCTCCCTCACCTGTGCTGAAATGTAAGACCATCTCTGCTGAGTGCAGAAGCCAGCTCTCCCTTGAGATTTGGAGACAGCTCTCCTGCTGCAGTGTTCAGAGAGAGGCTGAGCCAGCTTTCCTTAGTCAAGTGAAGGGAAAGACTGGCTCAATTTGGCCGTCTGATTTCAACATGCATGCATACTATTGTCCCCTGAGGTGACATGGGTCACAGATATCAACAAAATCCCCATCTGTAGCTGGACCAAAACTATAATATGTTAAGGAACAAAGGAATTCTGAAGAGACAGACTATTCCCAGTTCTAATATTACTGGCTTGTAAACTGCTGTATCCACTGTCTACTTTTTATTATCTGTGTATTTCTAACTTGTTTATCAAGAAAGAGCGGCAGTTTCTAGACTGACCATCTTTTTTCTTGTTTCTACTTCTTGGTCAACGTTGGATTCTCTGGCCTCCAATTAAATTCTATTACGTGGCTTTTGTGTTTGAATCCTCCAAAGATTTCCAAATTGACAAGGAAAAGTAGAGATAAGATACATGATTTCTACTGATAATGAGTTCAGAGAAATGTTCAATATAGTACACTAGTAGAGAGAACCCAGTGACTGATCTGAAAGGAGGAAATAAGGTTGAATAATTGAAGATACTATGTTTCCTCTGACAAGTCACTAGTGATAAGTGTCAGAAGTGATCAATATATTGATAAAGTGTCACAGTTATAGAGGGTTTGTATGATCAAAAGTATAGTGAAAATGCAGTGTTTTTTAATTTATTCAAGGAATAGCATCCACCTAAAACAGAAGAATGTTATGACTTACTGACAGTCTTTAAATGTAATTTGTCTGATTTGTTCCTATATAAAGTTAACACTTCATAAAGAATACATGAAAAATAAACAATCTCTACAATAATCATTATCAATGAGTGATTGACTTTTTTCTTTGTTTTCCTTAGTTGGAAGTCTTGACAAAAACATGCAAGAATATCCTAAATTGTTTATTTTTCTATTTGAAATAAATGTTCTTTGTCATTGTTATTGATTGCTAATGTTCCTATTGTATTATTTTCCTACTACATCTTTTTCTTTGGGCCTCAAAACTATGGATTATTATAGTCATTGATAACATCTGTTTATGTAAATCCCATATTAAGCTGCATACTTGACTATTGAGCATTAAAATGTTATTAGGGTGCATAAATGCTTGCTTTCATTAAATTTTAACTTCCTTCAATTTAAACCACAACACCTACATAGTGTCTGCTACCACTTTGGAAATTGTTGCTCTAGAGTATGCATTTCAATTTTTATGTAGTCAGCTTTACTAAAATGATAACTTAAGCTTTCACATTGACACAGATGGTAAAAGAGAGTTAATCTTTTTGTCAGAGTTGGCCTTTTCTATACCATGGATTAATTGATGCATTCCAAAATAAGGAATGACAAGTTTCCCTTTTATGTGTAGATTTAGAGTGAAGAACTTAACTGCCTAGGGAGGGTGTTGAGTTTTCTTGCTGAGACAAATTAATAACATGTTTTGAAGATGATTTAAGGGAGGAGGATTGACAGGCACTGTTTGAGGTTAAAAAAAAAAAAAAAAAAAACTTCATGCAACTTTGCCCATTATTTTGGAATGTAGGATGGTGAGATTTATGGAGAGACTCTTCTCATTTGCCTGTAGAGATGCTATTCAACCCCAGCAGTTAGAAAATCTATTATTCCTAATCACCTTATACTCTACTGGAGAAGTATGATTAGCATCTCCTGGGATTTAGGGTGATTTTTAAGAACATGTTTGGAAGAATTTAAAGAACATGATTTAATTATCTTTTTGTCTTTGGACAAGTTGTTCTTAGAGAGTGGGAGATATAAGTTGGGGAGAGAAATCAAATGGAATTGTTCCCCATGATCCAGTTAGGTCGCTTGCTCATTGCCTTCCTGCAATCTGCCACACCTGCATTCCCCCATATGGTGGTGAAGGGATTGACTCAATAGTCACTCTAAGGACATTGCATCCCTCCAGGAGCTGATGATCATCTTTTAATTTACCAAGTGCTTAAGTTACCTTATGATGCTACAAATCAGTCACTATTCTCTAGAATCTACTCAGAAACTTCACGATTAAAAGTCCAGGTATTTTTTTGGGGGGGGGTGATTTTCTTTTGTTTTGTTTCACATCACCCTGGTCTTCCAGAACAGCAGAGTGAATAAAGACTCAGTTATATTCACTCCTTAAATTACAGTGCTTGGCTCTCTGTGTCCCAACATTTTAACACAAATACAGGAAACAACACAAGTGAAACAATTTCTACATGGGCCATGGTTTCAAAATCAATAGCACTTCTATTGCCAAGTGGATTCTTTAAACATTAATGAAGAATGGATTAGTTGCTACAATGGAGAAATTTAAGCCTCTATCAACAGTAACTCCAGGGCCTTTACAATATTTCCTAGAAACTTTTAAGCTTCTATAATGCTGCCTGGTTCTTCATTGTTCCACATTTGAAAATAAGGGGCATTTAAATAATTTCAAAGGAAAAGCCTGTCTTTTCATCACCGGATACTTTTACTCATTACAATAGAAGTTAGCAGACATTTTCTTGGACACTTCCTTTTAAGACAGATTATTTACAAGGAAATTAAATTGCACTTTGAGTGAAAGGAAGGTCAGTGACACTCTGTCTCCCTGATTTAATCTGCCATTGTCCTAAACTAGCTCCAGAAATACAATGAAAGTGTACATACTATAAACAGTGAACAAAATCTATTTCTGCCCACACACTCTTAAAATGAGTTTAGTAGTGTAAACAAAAATAGCCTAAAACTCCTGTGTGTATATAATGCCCTATTTTAAAAATTTGGATGTAATTGATTTTTTTTTAAATTTGTATCTGCCAAATTCCATGTAACTGTTTTTAAGGATATATATTTGGGCAGGTTTGTATCTCTCTCTCTTTCCCTCTCTCTATCACACATACTCACAGAGAGAGAGAGAGGGAGAGAGACAGAGACAGAGACAGAGACAGAGACGGAGACAGAAAGACAGAGAGAAACAGAGAGAGACAGAGATTGGGAGAGTGAGGAAGAGAGAGAGAGAGAGAGAGAGAGAGAGAGAGAGAGAGAGAGAGAGAGAGAGAGGATGGAGAGTGTCAACCATTCATATGCCTTCCAGTTGATTTCTTGTGTAACCTGACAAGTCTAAGTGTATTCCTATTGAACTATCAAAGACTTACAATTTTGCATCATTGTTTTCATTAATTTCTCTTTGGTGCAGGTAGGTAAAGAATTCATTATAGAGAATGGGTGTTCTTTCTAATCTTATGTAAAAGGAAACAAGTTTTTCCGTTGATAAGCCACCTTAAAAACTGACACATGGGTTTCAGTGAGGAAACCTCAGAAATCTACTGGACCTCCTATAGTAGTTCAGTACTTATCCCTAGCATAGGTGTGGGCTTTGGGAGCCCATTCCACATAGAGGGATACTCCCTGAGCCAAAACATGGGGTGGGCCTAGGCCATATCACAAAAGATAAGATAGACTATGATGACCCCCTATGGAAGGCTTCACCCTCCAGGGGGAACAGAAAGGATATGTGATAAGTAGGATTTTAATTGGTGGTGGGGTGGTAGGGAGGAGGTAGAAGGAACTGGGATTGACATGTAAAACAATCTTGTTTCTAATTCAAATAAAAATATGCAAAAAACTGACACAAATAAATTTCTTTTGGAAAAGTACCTAATATGTCAATTTTTTTTGGGGGGGTGACTGTTCTCTGAGTAAACAAATCAAGGAAAACTGTATGATGACTTTAATTTTATATATTAAATGTGTCACAGTAAAAACAACATTCATGCAAAAAGGATGAGAAGAGGATATTTCTCCTGCAGGTATCTAGAAAGAATGTTCTAGGTAACATACAGGAATAACAAAAGTCCAGATGTGAAGCATGTCTGGCATTTATTTAGAATAGTAAGAAGGGCAAAGTGATAGGAATTAAATTGATCAACAAAGATGAGATTAGTCACTCAGGTCAGAGAAATGAATAGATTCCTCTTTTTGTTTATAGAGATGTTAGCTTTTATTCTAGGTCAAATAAGGAGATAGCAGTGCATGCTGAGCTGAGTAATCTATAACCCAACATTCATTATAACAAGCTTGGCATGGCTGTTTGCTATGTTACTAATAGACCATCAGAGAGGGAAAGCCAAGATAGCCAAAGCAAATTCTATCTTCAGATTAAAGATTTTTGAATTCATAGCATAGCTTGTAAAATGGGATATTACAAGGAGACTCTGAATCTAGTCTGAAAATACAGAGGATTGAAATAACAAATATGTTTAATGTGGGACCATATTGAAGAAGTCAATTGAAAATTTTAATGGTTTTTTTATTTATGCGATGCTTCTCTTACAGCATGGAAGATACACTAAGTAGGAACAGCGATATTCAAATCTAAATTCCAGGTTGAAGATGAAAGCTTTAGACACACTATTAAGGATTTACCTAGTATTATGTTAAAATTATTTTTAAAATGAGTCTATAGTGAGCATGCATAATCATGTATCTCTCCATCATTTCTTAAATGATACAGTGTCATACATAGTATTTATTTTATACTTCTTTTTAAAAGTAACCTGGAAAGGGTTTGAAGCATTCAGTAGAACATGTATGGAATTTGAAAATACTATGCAGTCTTCTATAAGTAATTTAAATAATGTTAGATGTGCTACCAACAGAAAGGACTGGAATCAGTCCTACATGAATAAGGAGTGATGACACCATAATTATATCTAGTTGTGTAAATTAAGTTCCAGAACTATAAAAGCACTGTATTGGCTGGGTCATTCCAGAGGAAGACATCCTGTGCAAGTTAGGACAGCAAGATGTTTACTGGGAGTCAAGTGGTTGTAAGAGCATCAATTATGTTCTTAGAAAGCCTAGGCATAGGAAAGAGCATCGGCTGAAGTAGTTTCAAACTTTGTGCAACTCACCATATTTTGCCAACCTTGTGAAGGTTGGCAAATCCCACCATTTTCATGATGAGAATGTTGCACTGAGCAAGTGTGGCTAATCTTAGTAATCAATAAAATAATGATAAGCATTCTGTTTTTTATTATAACAGATTAGAGGTAAGAACCAACTACAATGCAAGGCTTGAATGCACTAAGAAATATGTGCACACAAATAAAAGTATTTTAATTTTCTTAATAATTTTCTTATGATAATTTTTAAAAATTTGAAATTAATTGTAATGTCTATCAGCTAAAAATTCAATTCATCTCTTAATTTCACTAGAAGCAAGGAATTGGGAAAAAAGTAACATCTCTACTCAATTTTTTCCCCGAAATTATTACAATCTATTTTACTTTCAAAACATTTCATTTAATTTTAAAATAATAAGCCTTTTGATGTTTTTGTTTAAAGACATCATGTTAAAACTTTGTCATAAGAATGAAGTGCAAAATTCTAAAACTTTGCATCCTAGGTATGGTGCTGATAATAACTTTATATGCTAAAATTAAACATACTGCCATTATAGCCAACCAGATATGAATTTTGTTAATTCAAATCAGAAAATACATGTCATAGAATATAAACAGTATCCAATATAAATAGTTTCCATCTAATACCTGTTTATTGAATAAATGTTTAATTGCTTTTCATTTCAAATAAGAGTGTGAATGCATATCCTTTTGACATTCACTGTGAACTTCTGGTACAATAATCCTGCAACAATTTCTTGCCATATGTTTGTTCCATATTCGTGTATATATGTACGTACATACATACATATGTATATACTTATTGCTGCTTTAGAAAGTCTAAGGAAATGACTGCTTCAATCCCATAAAAATTTTCTCGACTAAGTAATTCCCCTGTAATACTCACATAGTTAATCACAAACCACAAGCACTTTTCACGTAATTTTATAACACAGCACTATACACCATTTCTCATAGTATGTATGTATGTGTTTGCTAAAGCTCACTATTCTAAAACTTGTTTTATCCTTCACAAGAAAAAAATAAAGGAAAATCTTATCCCAACCCTTTATTCTGAGGTTAGGGTAGAGAAGTTAGGAAACAAGCAGGACTCTAAGAGAGACATACATGGTCCCCCTGAGAAAGTGAAAGGGACAAGATCTCCTGAGCAATTTGGGAGCATCAGGGGAAGGGAGAGGGAGATAGGAGAGTGAGAAGGGGAGAAGAGGAGGGGTGAGGAGGCCATGAGGGAGCAGAAAAGTTGAGTCAGGGGAAGAATAGAAGAAAACAAGATAAGAGATACCATAGTAGAGGGAGATATTTTAGGTTTAAAGAGAAATCAGGCACTAGTGGAATGTCTGGAGATCTACAAAGATGACACTAACTAACCATCTAAGCAACAGTGGAGAGGCTACATGTCCTCCCATGATAATGAGATTGATGACTAACTTATATGCCATCCTATAGCCTTCATCCAGCAGCTGATGGAAGTAGAAGCAGATACCCATAGCTAAACACTGAACTGAACTGAAATCCAGTTGCAGAGAAGGAGGAGTGATGAGCAAATTGGACAAGACCATGCTGGTGAAACCCATAGAAACAGCTGATCTGAACAAGTGGGAGCTCTTGGCCCCCAGACTGATCACTGGGAAATCAGCATGGAACTGATCCAGATCCCATGAATGTGGGTGTCAGTGAGAAGGCCTCAGAAATCTATGGGGATTCTTTTTTATAGATCAGTACTTATCCCCAGCATAGGAATGGACTTTGGGATGCCACTTCACATAGAGGGATACTCCCTCAGCCTAGACACATGAGGGAGGACTTAGGCCCTATCCCAAAGGCTATGACAGACTCCTAAGACCCCCCCATGGAAGACCTCACTCTACCTTGGGAGCAGAAATGGTATGGGATAGGTAGGGTGTTAGTGGGGGGCAAGGGGAGGAGGGGAGGCAGAGGGAACTAGGATTGACATTTAAAACAATTTTGTTTTTAATTTAAATAAAAATGGAAGGAAAAAATGAAAGGAAAAGAAAAAAATCATTTATCTCAAATTAATTACCTTAAATTGGCAGTAGTAGTTAGATTTTGTAACTGTATGTTAGTGATCAGGGGCAAACTACCACAGTAATATTCAGAAGGCCTAAAATTATAGAAGGTCATTATTGAGGTGCACTTACAAAAAAAAAAAAAAACCTGCTGTCTATTCTGTAGGCACATTCTAAAATTGACTTCAAGAGTGCTGCACATGGGGAAGGTCTGCATTTGGAAATGGATCAAAGTATTTTGTATTAATTAAAGACAACACAGCTCTCATGTATCTTTAAAGAACAAAAATAAATGTGAAAATAAACAGTCTTTGAAAAGACAAAATTACAGCTCAAAGAAAGACATGGAGTATAATAGAAAAGAAATAGTAACTTCCTTTGTCTTGTCATTTAAAGGCAAATTTCAGTTTAAAAAATTTAAGTGATTCAAGTAGACAGAACACATCTGTGAACACATCTGCCTATCACTCAATTTATATGCAAATATTGCTACTATCCTCATTTTTATTTTGTATAGTTTGTCTTCTCACAGTCGAACATCAGTTCTGACACAATAGTATCTATTTTATTAGATTCAATTTAGAATTAATTTCAACAAAGACAAACAAATGGAGATAAAATCTTAGCAACTGTTAATCTAAGATATTGTGCACTTCACATATACAATACTGGTAAGGGCTGGCTTTATAATAGTAGCACATTTCTTCCATGCTATTCTGTGGGGATATAAGTCATTAACTTTTTTAAGGTTGTTAAACTAGCTATTGAAAAATGTAATTTCAATTCACAAAATTATTAATTTTGAACTACTAGTATCCTAATTTTCTCTGCTAGTGTGTGATAGAGTTAGGAGGCCTATCCCCCTAAAGAAAATTTAGCCATTTCAGAGAAGTTTGCATTTCAGAACAAATTAAAATCTTGAAAAATTTGTGTCTGGTCATCTTAGTGTACATTGTCTTTTTCATTAGTCAATCTATACCTAACAGAACATACATTTAATATCAATAACAGAATTACATAAACACCAATAGTTTCTACAGTTTTCAATCATGCTGGTCCATTCTTTCCCTCATAGACAGTAGATATCCCTCATATGTCTATAGGCTTTTTCATAATTTCATTTTGTATTTATTGCTGTTGATTATTTCAGTTGTGGTTACCTCGGCTTTGTCTCTTTGTGGGATCATATCAAAATTACAAGAGAAATTATAGCACATATCCCATGTCCTCCACTGAACTATCAACAGTGCCTTATAAGAGTATCCATCTTCTTATAATCCTCCCTAACAGGGAGTATATAACAAATAGAATATATTTTATAGTCTTTGACTATTTTTCTTTGTTATTGATATAGTATACGTTTGGTTAAGTGGTGTTATCACAACATATTGTTTTATCAGTCAATAGCTTTGTGCTTGATGGTTTTATGTTAGCTAGATACAAGCTAGAGTTATCTGGAAGGAGGGACCATCAACTGAGAACATGCCTCCATAAGAATCTGCTGTAGGGAATTTTTTAAATTAGTTATCACTGGGGGAATTAGTGATTAATTGTGGATGGTGCCATCCCTAGGTTGATGGTTCATGGGTTGTATAAGGAAGTAAACTGAGCCCCCTGCATGTGGAAGACAGTAGTTATGAAGCATGTCCTGTTTGAGGGGGCCTTGGCAGTGGGACCAGGATCTGTCCCTGTTGCATGAGTTTCATTGATTGGCAAGATTGGCTCAGTTATTAAAGGGCTTATCCTACAAACATGAAGACCCGAGTTTTAATCCACACCTTTGACACACACCTATAACTCCAGAGATGTGTGCAATGTGGAGACAAATGGATCTCAGGAATGGATATCCAGTCTGTCTGAAAAAAAATAATGTGGAACACAATAGAGAAAAAGTCTTAGTGTCAACCTATGGACTCCACACAGAGTACCTATCTATGGAAGAGCACCCACACTGTATCCTCCAATCCATAAATTGGAAAGAAAACAAATGAAATATTTCAGATAACTGTCAAATGTTATTTATGGAACATTTTATTTCATGGTATTCATATGTAACAAAAGTCAATTATCCAATTTTTTACCTTAACATAGTAAATTTAAATTACAGTTTTTGTTATCATTAATTTTTGTTTGTTCTATTGAATGTATAGTACATTGTCATAATTCTGACTTGAAGGGATTTTTAGAACTTGTCTTGAACAAATTATCTAAGTATATAGTTACTAAGTATACAAGTTAATTATATACTTAACAAATTAACTAAGTATATAAGTATAATAAGTATATATAAAAACAAAGTACAATATATTCTAATTTTTATTTAAATTAGAAAAAAGCTTATTTTACATGTCAATCTCAGTTCCCTCTCCCTCCCCTCCTCCCCTGCCCCCCACTGACCCCCATCCCAACTCCTTTCTGCTCCCCAGGGAGGGTGAGGCCTTCCATGGGGGAAATCCTAAAGTCTGTCATCATTTGGAGCAGGGCCTAGACCCTCCCCAGTGTGTCTAGGCTGAGGGAGTATCCCTCCACATAGAGGGGGCTCTCAGAGCTCATTTGTGTACTAGGGATAAATATTGATCCACTGCCAGTGGCCCCATAGATTGTCCAGACCTCCAAACTGACTTCCTCCTTCAGGGACTCTGGAACTGTCCTATGCTGGTTTCCCAGCTATCAGTCTGAGGTCCATGAGCAACTCCTCATTCACATCAGCTGTTTCTGTAGGTTTCTCCCCCCTGGTCTTGACCCCATTGTTCATCACTCCTCCATCTCTGCAATTGGATTCCAGAGTTCAGCTCAGTGTTTAGCTATGGGTGTCTGCTTCTGCTTCCATCAGCTACTGGATGAAGGCTCTAGGATGGGATATAAGGTAGTCATTAGTCTCATTATCGGGGAAGGAAATTTAAGGCGGCCTCTCGACCATTGTGTAGATTGTTGAAAACTAAGTACAATATATTTTCAAAACTATATTCAGCCTAATGTAGACTTTAAGCTCTACAGTGTGACAAATGAACAATGGCAAGAATGAGACCCCATTTATAATTCTCAGCAAGTCCTTCCAAGGTTTAACTTATTCACATTTTGCAAAAGAAGAAAATTACCTCCTTGCAATGTCCTATCTAGTTTATTTCCAGGTCCCAATTCATGTTGGTCACTCTATCTATCTGTGTTTTCAGAGTAAAGTAAAGAGAGAGAGAAAAAAAGACTTTTTAGCAAGCTGATGTTGGTCGTGCTGTAAGCATGTACCAATTACTGCCTTGGATGTATCATAAAATTACTCACACACTTTTTAGTTTGCTTCAAAGCGGGCAACTGGCATTCCTTTATACTCCCCTGTCATTATCAGGCACTTCAAGCCCAAAAGAGTGCTATACATGCATTTGCTGAATAAAACATCTGATCATATGTCTTCTATATACAAGGCCCTCAAGAAAGTTATTTGGTGGAAAATGCCCTAAATGAATTCAGGAACTTCAGTATGAAGGAACGATGTGATCAAGACGTGAAACTGTGCTTGAATGGCTTTTCTAATGCTAGGCTTTTCCATTTATGTACTATATAACATTTTACTACAATGTTCAAAATTAAACCACATTAAAGCAATCAAAGTACTCTCAGACTTAACTCTGTAATAATGATGATTGAGACTTAAAGGTACAGCTGGCTTTGGTTAAGACTTGGCCCTTGAAAATTACTCAGACGAAAATTAAAAGAAAAAAAACTCTTATAATTTGTCTATATTTTAGAATATTAATACAGGAAGTGATCCTGTGGGAAGCACTGTGCATTAAAAATGGCTGTAGCATTTTTCCTACTTTTTAATTGAGACCCTTTGAATACAACAATGTAAAAGCGTATGGAACTTTGGCAAAGCCGTTTATATGAATCCAATATTCACCAAATTTGTTCCCCATATGCTAGCACATTTCTCCTTTAGTTTGCTTCTGGCTGTTCAGGAAGCAAAATTATATTTAAAGCCCATCTCCCCACCTACATCCCCTCTCCTTCCTCTCCATTCTCTCAAAGCATTTCATTTTCCAATTTGCAGGTCTTCCATGAACGTGGTTTGCCTATTCACAAATGTGCCAGTTTTGAATATAAGTCATACAAAGAACTGGCCTATTCATCTTTCCTGAACAATATACATGAATCTAATTTTCCAGAATAAAAATCATCATAGATTAAAAGAAAGATATCACACAGTGCACAAGAGGGATTAAATTTGCTTAAGTATGGAACCAACCTCAGGAAAAGGAAAGAAACTTATGGTGAGAGTTGTATTCGATTCACTTGAACAGAGATAGTTGACAAACTCCCCCTCCTGCTCAGCAGACATGGCATAGCCATGTAATTTTACTGTAAAGTTTTACTCTATTTCATGGTTCAGAATGTAGTTCCAAAGGCAATGAATAGCATATTTGGTTATGAGGATGATTAATTTCATGAAACATGCAAGTTTCAGTGAGTCAGTCTCATAGAGTCAGAGAATCCGAATCAAGAAATGAGTTTCAGTTTATCAAAGACACTGCATCGTTTTTTACAGTTGTTTTTTTCCAATTTGTTTCAAAAGTAATCTTTTTTCTTTCACCATATTCTCCGTTCTTTATTTAGAAAGCCATGCTTAGTTATGCATCAATGCATCATTTCAGCAAGACAGAGGCAGTTCCCCTTCTTCTTCTGAAGACTCTTTCAGCATTACCAGTTTCTTGGTGATGTTTTCTCTTACAGGATTCAGTCCTCATCTCATCCAGCCCGCTGTCTCCTGCCTCTCATTTCCTCTATAACTTAAGTAATAGGGACTTGAGAACTTCTGTCCAGTGGGTATTTCATGTCTCTTGTCTGGGCTGGTGCATGTATAATCTACATAGCTTATCAGGCATATTGAGTGAAAGTCTCAACAATGTTTGCCTTCTTTCTCTGGTATCGAGACATAGTGGAAAACTTACTAAAAGAGAATCATTTCCCCCTTATTTTCAATTCGCTATAAAACTTCCAAAATGATCCAATAGCAATCTGTATGTATGAACACTCAAAATAATAAGGAAGGAATTCCTATATAGATTAAGATCAAAATCTATGCCATTGCTCAAAGGAAATTGGCATAAATTCAAGTCAGGTTCCTGCTTAGAATTGCCAATAAGATCTGCAGATTCATTCTCTCCCCGTGCACAAACATGCTAAAATATGTCAGAGGTTGACATTCCTATCACTTCTTTAGAATTACAGGTTTAGGCAACATTTTGTTCTTTCAACAGGTGAATTTCTGATACAATATTTACTTAATTCTTGAATAACATAGGAACATGTTCACTCTTTGCCTCTCTGGAAGTTTTTCTGTAAAGAAGACATTCAAATTTCTGTTAAGATTCATCTATCAACTTTGCTGAACATTTCCAATATTTGTCTAACAAGTTGTTCAGCACTTTGGCAAAAACTAGAAAATGAAGTCACTCAAAATATGAAAGCACTACAAAATTGAAATTGCAAAAAAGAATTCAGTGAGAAATTCTATTGCCTTAAATTTTATCTCTGTCATAAAATTTAATAGGATCATACCATTCAAAAATTGATCATATCTATACATAAATTCACATTTCTCAACTTATATTTCACATCCCTTTAAAATTATGAAAAAACAAAAATGGCATCAAGAGACAAGAATATGATTTTATGTTTCTTCCATATATTATATCCTGACCAGTTTCATCTTCCTTCTCTCTTCCTAGTAGTTCCCCCAGATCCACTCCTCCACTTCCCTACTGAAAAGATCAGGCCTCTCTGGGATATCAACCAAAAATGGCTTAACAAGTTACAATAACCCCAGTCACATATCCTTATATCATATATGGATGAGGCAACCCAGCAGGCAAAACAACCAGGGACAACCACACTTCCACGGTTAGGAGTCCCACAATAACACCAGGCTACACAACCATAACATACATTCAGTGGACCTAGCTCAGACACATACAGGCTCCCTTACTGTCTGTCACTCCAGTCTCTGTGAGCCCCTATAGCTCTGCTTAGTTGATTCTGTGGGCTGTGTTCTTATGGTGTCCTCAACCATTCTGGCTCTTAACATCCTTTCTCTCCCTTTTCTTTATGGCTATTGGCTCTGCCTAATGTTTGGCTGTGTGTGGGTCTCTGCATCTACTCTCAAAAGTTTCTGGATGAAGCCTCTCTAATGAAGATTGATATAGGCTCCAGTCCATAACAGAATATCATTAGGAACCATTTCATTGACTTTTCTTCCTTCCTTCCTTCCTTCCTTCCTTCCTTCCTTCCTTCTTTCCTTCCTTCCTTCCTTCCTTCCTTGCTTGCTTGCTTGCTTGCTTGCTTGCTTTTTTTGCCAGTCTTGTTTGGTTCTATCCTAATCTCCAGGCTATCATGCCTCTGATTCCTGGTAATAGAGTGTCAGGCATATGCTCCCTTTTGTGGGATAGGCCTCAATTTGTACCAGTCATTGGTTGGCCACTCCCACAAGTTCTCTGTCACCATTACCTCAACAGATCTTTCAATCATGTCAGAACGTAGGTGGAAGGTTTTATGCCTGGGTTGACTCCCAGTCTCATTTGTTGTTTTTGAACCTAAGATGTACTAATTCTTTCCACTCTTAGATATGCAAAGATTCAGAGAATTTCTGCATCAGAAAACCTACAAATGTGACAGGGGGAGAAGAATTGCAGAAATTAAACTTCTCTTTGTATTGGGCTGTTTTTTTAATGTTTTTGATGTATTATGCATTTTAAAACAAAGATAAACTTATTTAAAATTACACCTTTCTATACAATTTAACTAGTATTAAATGCATAGAGAGTAAATAATGGGATTAGGTAATATGAAGTATTTCTTTGAACTTTTTGAGATGAAAATGCTTGCTTAAGTCACATTCCATAGGAGAAAACTGGTTTTCTTCAGAAATATATTTTAGAAAGGAAATTTAAGCTTAAAGGTCATAGAAATGTGGCTAATAACAGGGAAAAAGAACTGGAGTAAAATATGACTGTGTTCCACTGTACAAATAAGTGAGAGAAGGGGTTATAGAATCCCATTTTCTCATATAAAAATCACTTTCTTGTGTATGTATTGTCATGTTGGGATGTTCCTGTACACTATGTAAAGTGTGTTTCTGTTTTGCTTCACCTGCCTATGGTGCCTTCTGATTGGTTTAATAAAGTGTTGAATGGCCCAAAGATAGGCAGCAGAGGATTTGTAGGACTATCAGGGTGACAGGGCTCAGGAAAAGAATCTGAGGCAGGAGATTGGTCAGCCAGATGTGGAGGCAGTCATCAACTGAGGAGAGATAATGAGAAACATGGCAGAAAGTAGATTAATAAAAGGTTAATTACATTTTAAGACCTGGTTGTACATAAATCCAAGCTCCATGTCATTGTTTGTGAGCTGGTGGTCCAAAGAAATATTTATTACAATGTCATCCCTTATTTCACATCATGATAAAAAAGAATGCTCTCAATTTAAAGAATGGCAGTTGGATAAACCAAGAAAATATTTTAATTAGGTTGTTAAATTTCTCCTAGAAACTCATGTATTTCAACACCTGGTCCCGATCTTGTAATGGTGATTGGGAAAATCATGGGAAGCCGGTATTGAGGCAGAGCTCACCAGAGAATGTAGGTCACTGTGGTTTAGTCTGAAAACACACAGTCCAACCTGATGCTTGTCCTGTCTCTGTATTTGATTCACCCATATTAAACAACTTATCATTATCACAGACAATGCTACCTTTACCATGCTTTAACCATCATTATGGATTATATCTACCTAAACACTGCAATAACTCCTCCTTCTTTAAGTTGCTTTTAATCAGTATTCACAATAAATGAAACCATTTTCAACATAGAAATGTGGGGAAAGAATTGCTTATTGTAAATTAGGAAGAACTACTGTGAGTTAAATTAAAGTGACTCACAGATGTTCATTAAAAAAGATAATATAGATAAAAGGAAAACATCTTTAAAATTCACAATTAGCACATTGAAGATATGCTATTTCTCTGCAAGATAAATATAACAATATTAGAGTCAATATTAAAATCATACCTAACCCAACTTCTACCACATAGAAAATGCTCTAACAAAACAAGAATAATTGTCATAAGCAGGAACAGTAGAGATAATTATAATAAATGTTAATTTCTTTTCCCTGGAAGGTTTTTATAAAGCATATTATTTTTCTTAATTTCATTCAAGAGTTTATGTTTTTGTGTCATAAATAACATGCAAGTCTCTTGCCTTTACAATTTCAACCCATAATATGTTACCCCTCTCTGTGTTGTAGTTATGATCGATGGTACCACTGGTTATGTGAACACATGGTCAAAACTGAGGTATTTAAATATCTGTCAACTAAGGGGTATGACATCCATTTTAAATCCCCTTGCAGGCTTCAGCAAAAGATGGCTAAAATACGTCAGGAAATTCAGAATATTATTTGCACTTAGAGAGTAAATTCAGAATTTTGGCAAGATCTGCAGAGAATTTGGGATTACATTAGTCCAAAAAGTGCTGCTTAACAATGCTACATTTCATGTTGTATTTACCTAATTAATTATTTGAACTTATTCAAAGAAATAGGACAATAAAATAGATACAGCTTCCCTGGTAATTTCTTTCTCTTTCTCCTTTTTTTTTTTGTATTTTTTCATTTAAATTAGAAATAAGCTTCTTTTACATGTCAATCTCAGTTCGCTCTCCCTCCCCTCCTCCCTTGCCCCCCCCCCTGTCCCAACCCCTTTCTGCTCCCCAGGGAGGATGAGGCCTTCCATGGGGATCTTCAAATTCTGTCATATCATTTGGAGCAGAGCCTAGACCCTCCCCAGTGTTTCTAGGCTGAGAGAGTATCCCTCTATGTGGAGAAGGCTCCCAACGTCCACTTGTGTTCTAAGTGGTAAATTTCTAAGGGTAAATTACGGATCCACTACCAGCAGCCCCATAGATTGTCCAGACCTCCAAACTGACTTCCTCCTTCCAGGGTTCTGGAACTGTCCTATGCTGGTTTCCCAGCTATAAGTCTGGGGTCCATGAGAAACCCCTTATTCAGGTCAGCTGTTTTTTTGGGTTTCTCCAGCCTGGTCTTGACCCCTTGTTCATCACTCCTCCCTCTCTGCAATTGGATTCCAGAGTTCAGCCTAGTGTTTAGCTGTGGGTCTCTGCTTCTACTTCCACAGACTCTCCCTTAAAGCCACACCTCCTAACACTGTATTATTGCAAGACAGGCTATCAAAAGTAAAGATTCTTGCTAATAGCACAATCTTTAAACTTTTATCTTATGAATTATGTAATTTTTATACCACAGCAATAAATCCCAGTGATTCAATTAAATGCCTTGTTAAGGTGAGAGTTTTCATTCTCACATACCTGGGGAACCCAAGCATTTTCTTGTCCTCTGATGGCTGGTAATGACCTTCATTTAAAACATGGAGAATTCAGTTAAAACTGAACAGAAATTTTATTTGGAATTAAAGCAAAATGAGACTGTAAAGGTGTTAATATTTATATTCTTTCAGTCATTAACCTTTGATATGTCCTGTTAACAGGCAATATGAATGTGTAAGTAATAAGATGGGATGATAAGCAAATATTTGAAACAAGACCATGCTGCTGTGTTTTATACATTGTATCATTTATTTTTATTTAGGAAATATTTTATTTTCATTTCACATACCAACCTCAGTTCTACCTCCCTCATGGCACAAGAAACAGAGACCCACAAGTTCACACTACAGGAATCCCATAAAAACTATGCCATAGCATATACACAGAGGACATGGTGCAAGCCCATGCATGCTACCTCAGTCTCTGTGGATTCATTCATATGAGCTTAGATCATGAGAGGACCTTGTTGTCTTGGTGTTCTCCATCCCCAATGGCCCTGAAACCCTTCCTTTCTCCTCTTCTATGTGATTCCCTCACTTGAGGTGGGTAATTTGATTGTGGCATTCCCTTTATTCCTGAAGTGGTCTAAAGTCTCTCACTCTGGGTCTCTGTATCTGTGCTCATGTGTTGCACAAGGAAGCCACTCTGGTGATGGTTGAGCAAGGCATAGGTGTATGATGAGTATAACAGAATGTCACTAGGATTCCTTTTATTTATGTTTTTATTTATTCATTTATTTGTTTGAGAAACTTAGTATTTTGTCTTACCATTGGTCCCCGGACTCTCTAGTGTCAGGTTCTTGGGCACCAAAGCCATGACAGGAAAGTGTTCCATCTCCTGGAATGGGCCTTCAACTCAAATAATATATTGTTTAATTACTCCCACAAATTTTGTGCCCCAACAGCACTAGGATATCTTGAAGTCAGGGCAGTACTATAGAACAAAGTGTCTATGGCTGAGTTGCTGTGTATGTTTCCCCTTGATAACATGAAGAATGTCTTCCTGAAACAGTAAGTATGCTAGAACTTCGGTGTGAAGGGTTTCTCTAGACCCTGGCTTGACTTCTCCACATCCAATGAGTGTTGTAGTCTTTAGCAGTAGGAGCTAGCGGTCAGTTTCTAGGGAGCAGACTACAGTCTTGGGTTCTCTTTGGAGGGAGATAGGAGAGTGAGAAGGGGAGAAGAGGAGGGGTGAGGAGGACATGAGGGAGCAGAAAAGTTGAGATGGTGTGAGAATAGAAGAAAACAATTGGAATAACTCAATTCAATTCGAGCAATTCCTGGCAATAGAAGCTATTTTTGATGATAAGAGACAGCCATTTGGGACACTGTATTTCCCATTATTTGGCAATTTTATTTTTTATGAGAATTATTTAATGTAAATTATAAACAATCTTATTTTACATATCAATCCCAGTTCCATCTCCAGCCCACCCCCCCCACCGATCCCCTATTTCATCCCCCATTCACTCTCCAGGGATAGTGAGGCCTCCCATGGGGGATCATAAAGTCTGTCACATCATTTATGGCAGGGACTAGGCCCTCCCCAGTGCATCTAGGCTAAGAGAGTATGTCTCAATTGGTAATGGGCTCCCAAAGTGCATTCCTGTACTATAGCTAAATACTGGTTCCAGTGCCAGCGACCCCATAGACTGCCCAGGCCCCCTAACTATCACCATGTTCAGAGAACCTAGTTCTATCCTATGCTGGATCCCCATCTGTCTGACTGGGTTCCATGAGCTACCACTTTCTCATGTCAGCTGTTTCTGTAGATTTCCACAGCACAGTCTTGACCTCTTTGCTCATCCTTCCTCCCTCTTTAAAACTGGATTCCAGGAGTTTGACTATGGATGGCTGCTCCTGCTTCCATCATCTACTGAATAAAGGCCCTAGGATGGCATTTAAGGTAGTCATTAATCTCATTATAGGAGAAGGGCATTTAAGGTAGCACCTCCACTATTGCTTAGATTCTTAGAGGGGGTCATCCTTGTGGATCTCTGAGCATTCCCCCAGTGCCATATTTCTCTTTAAAACTATAATGGCTCTCTCTATTAAGGTATCTCTATTCTTGCTTTCCTCAGAAAGCTTCGATTGTATTAGGCTTCCATGTGTCTCCTCAAATAGCCCTGTTTTTATGAGAATACTATGCTGTTTTTATTACTTGCTATATAGTATAAAGTAAAATAGAGATATTAATTCTGTGAGATCTTTAATTATTCAGGATTAATTGAGATATTCTGATTTTTTATTTTGATTTCCTTATTTTAATATAAAGCTGAAAATTATCCTTTCATTATATGTGAATAATTATTTTGCAATTTTGATGGGGATTGCATTGAATCTGCAGATTGCTTTTCACAGGATAACCATTTTTTTTACTATGGTAATCCTACTGATCTGAAAGCAAAAGAGGTTTTCCCACCTTCTGATATCTTCTTCGTTGTGTTTCTTTACTGTCTTAGAGTGTTTATCACCTAGTCAGAATTAGCATTAGATATTTTATATTATTTGTGACTCTTGGGAAAGCTCTTGCTCCCTGAATTCTTTCTTAGTATCTTTGCCATTTACATGGTAGGTGAGCAAATTATTTTTGTGAGTCAATTTGGTATCAAAGTGTTTATAGCTGTACAAGTTTTCTCAGTGGAATTTTTAGGATCAATGATGAGTTTTATCATATCATTTTAAAATATGATAAACATATTTTATCATATGATAAAAATATTTTAGACATACAGAAAAAGATTACCAGCCCACAATCCACACCACCAGAGAAGCTAGGAAACAAGGTGGACTCTAAGAGGAACATACATGGTCCCCCAGAGAAGGGAAAGGGACAAGATCTCCTGATCAAATTGGGAGCATGGGGGAGGGGAGGGGGAGATAGGAGAGTGAGAAGGGGAGAAGAGGAAGGGTGAGGAGGACATGAGGGAGCAGAAAAGTTGAGATGGTGTGAGAATAGAAGAAAACAAGATAAGAGATACCATAATAGAGTGAGACATTTTAAGTTGAAAGAGAAATCAGGCACTAGGGAAATGTCTGGAGAGCTACAAAGATGACACCAACTAACAATCTAAATAACAAAGGACAGGGTACCTTAAATGCCCTACCCAGATAATGAGATTGATGATTGAGTTATATGCCATCCCATAGCTTTCATCCAGCAGCTGGTGGAACTAGAAACAGACACCTGCAGCTAATCACTGAACTGACCCGGAATCCAGTAGCAGAGAAAGGCAAGTGATGAACAAAGGGGTCCAGACCAGGCTGGTGAAACCCACAGAAATAGCTGAGCTGAACAAGGAAAAGCTCTTGGTCCCCAGACTGATAACTGGGAAACTAGCAGGGGACTGATCCAGAGCTCAGGAACGTGGGTTTCCGAAAGACCTCCTGTAGTAGAACAGTAATTATCCCTAGCATAGGTGTGGACTTTGGGAGCCCATTCCACACAGAGGGGTACTCTCTGAGCCAAGACACACGCGGGTGGGCCTAGGCTCTATCCCAAAGGTATGACAGACTCTGTAGACCCCCCTATGGAAGATTTCACCCTCTCTCGGGGCGTGGTCAGAGTGATGTAGTGTGACTGCGTTTGTGCTTTTTGGTCTCTCTTGGCTTCTTGCTGTACAGGCTACTGCCACGCCATCTGGCTAGGTCGCTCTGTAAGTAAGGCTTTTCCCTATTAAATACCCTTATATTTCTACCTGACTCTGTATTGGTAATTTCCCACTATATAAAGCAATCTTGTTTCTAATTCAAATAAAAAGTGAAAAAATAAAGATGATTTGACGTTTCCCCTTTCTATTTGTAACCTTGAACACTTGTAGTTATTTTATTGTTCTCACTAAGATTTCAGGAAATGAAATGAATAGTAACTTAGAGAGCAGACAGCATTGTAGGGGAAGCTGTAGCCATGCCTACTTAGGGGCTGGCTACAGGTGTGCCTGACCACGCCCTCACAAGCTTGCGAGGGCGTGGTCAGGGGATGTAGGGTGACTTCATTTTCACTTTCGGTTTCTCTTTTGGGCTTGCATACAGACTGCTGCCACGCCAGCTGGCTAGGTTGCTCTGTAAGTAAGGCTTTTCCCTATTAAATACCCTTATATTTCTACCTGACTCCGTATTGGTAATTTCCCACTATACAGCATTGTCAAGTTCCTGATTTTAATGGAACTGTTTTGAATTTCTGTCCATTTAAGTTGATGTTGACATTGGGCTTGTTATAAACTACCTTTACTATTTTGAGTGTATTCCTGGATCCCTTATCTCCCAAGAACTTTTATCAAAAAGAAGTGTTATATTTTGTCAAAGGCCTTTTCTGATTCTAATGAAATGCTGTTACAGTTTTTATCTTTCAGTTTGTTCATATGGTGGATCACATTTATCAATTATGTATCCTGACATATATCTGCATCTCTAGGAGGAAGCCCAATGATCATGGTAGATGATAGTTTTGATGTGTTGTGGATTCTATTTGCTAATATTTTTGCACCTACATACAGGTAATTGGTCTGAATTTCATTTTGTTTTTTGGTTCTTTATCTGGGTGCTTATCAGCATAGCAGTACATCCAATTTCTTCCATCATGTCTTCAAATTTGAACATTCTTTCTTCCTTCTTTTGTATTCTGTTTTGAGTTTTCTTTGGAGTTTCTAAACTTTTCATTGCCAGATTTTCCTTAGCTTGGGTTTTTTTTAATGTTGATTTTCTTTCCACTTTTACGTTTGAACTGTTTTACTTATTTTTTCCACTGATTGTGTTTTTAGATTGTTTTTAAAGTGATTTCTTCATTTAAGTACAAAAATTATTTTTGAATATTTTCTTTTTTAGTATGTTTTTTCTCCATTTTTATTTAGATTAGAAACAAGATTGTTTTACATGTCAATTTCAGTTCCCTCTTCCTCCCTCCTCCCCTGCCCCCCACTAACACCCTACCTATCCCGTATCATTTCTGCTCCCCAGGGAGAGTGACGAATTCCATGAAGGATCTTCAGAATCTGTCATATCCTTTGGGATAGGGCCTTGGCCCTCCCGGTGTTTCTAGGCTGAGGGAGTAACCCTCTATGTGAAATGGGCTCCCAAATCCATTCCTATGGCAGGGGTAAGTACTGATCTACTACAAGAGACCCCATATATGTCTGAGGCATCCTCACTGACACCCACATTCATGTGGTCTGGATCAGTTAAATGCTGGTTTCCCAGTGATTAGTCTGGGGACCAAGAGCTCTCACTTCAATGGTAGTTCTTCATTCCAAAGAACTAATCCCAGCACTAAAATCAAACATATGAGTATGTCTCTCTATGCCACTCAACATAGGGACATTTTTTTTTTTTACTCTTTCTGTGTAAGAGGGAGTGATACACATAAACATACATGAATATATGTATGTGTTTTGTTATATACAAATAGGCAAAGGTTTCCTTAAAGGCTTATTGTCATAGAATAGTAACTATAATGGATTTGGAAGCAGGGGACTTACCTCTCCGTTTGATCCCAACTCTACCCTAGGAGATTTCTTAGATGCAATGCTGTTGTTCTCTGCTTCTTCTTTCCCTTTCATTCTTTATCTGATAGCACAACTTATTAAAAGACTCTAGCTATCACTTCTTCCCTTTGCCCCTTTCCCCATCAGTCCAGGGAGCACAGTTTCTGAACTTTCATGGAATATTTTGTTTTCTCCATCTATATTGATTGAAAGCTTTGCTGGGTATAGTAGCCTGGGCTGGAATACATGGTTTCTTAGTGTAGGTAGAATATCTATCCAGGACCTTCTGGTTTTCAGAGTTTCCATGGAAAAGTCAGGTGTGATTCTGATAGATTTGCCTTTATAGGTTACTTGACCTTTTTCCTTTGCTGCTCTTAATATTTTCTCTTTATTCTGTATGTTTGGGGTTTTGATTATTATGTGGCAAGAAGACCTTTTTTTTTGGTTCAGTCTATTTGGTGTTCTGTAGGCTTCTTGTATTTTCATTGGCATGTCTTTCTTTAGCTTGGGAAAGTTTTCTTCTATGATTTTGTTTAATATGTTTTCTGTGCCTTTGAATTGGATTTCTTCACTTTCTTCTATACCTATTATTCTCGGGTTTGGTGTTTTCATGGTATTCCATATTTCCTGGATATTTTGTGTTAGGGGTTTGTTGGACTTAAGATTTTCTTTGGTTGATGAATCTATTTCCTCTAGTGTGTCTTCAACTCCTGAGATTCTCTCTTCCATCTCTTGTATTGTTGGTTATGTTTACTTCTGCAGTTGCTGATAGTTTACCCTCAGATCATGCTTTCTTTATTGTCTGTATTTCAGTTTTTAAGTCTTAAACTGTTTCCTTGAGAGATTTGTTGATATCTTGTATTTTTTGGTTTGTTTTTTCTTCCATTTCTTTAAGGGATTTTCTCATGTCTTCTTTGAGGTCCTCTATCATTTTTCTGAAGATGTTTTTAAGGTCATTCTCTTCTGGTTCATCTACATTGTGATGTTCAAGTCTTGCTGGTGTATGGTTCCTAGTCTCGGGTGGTGTCCTATTGAGTTTTCTGTTGTTGAATTTGCTTTTATCTTGTCCTCATCTCATCCTTTCTTCTGGTGGGTGTAGCAGGAGTTTCTTGCTCTCCTGGTGGGTATGGGACCAAGGTTCTCTTCTGGTAGATGCAAACAGATCCAATATTCTGATGTCTGTCCTCTTCTCGTGGATGGAGGTGATACTGTTACCAGGGCCTCGGCAGTGTTTGGGTGTGTTGGGTCCCACTGGGCCGGCAGATAGAGACACAACTGCCACTTGGTGCTCATTGTGTCGGATCCTGCCACCAAATCCGGATCCTGTGCACAGATCGCTGGTGTCAGATGATTCTGGGCAATGATGATGAACTGGAACCTGAAACAACCTGGGCCAGCAGATGGAATCAGAACTGCCACTGGGTGCTCATGTGTCACATCCTGCAGCCCCAGTTTCTGAACTTTCATTTAGTCCCTATATATAAGAATGTAGCACTGTTTATAAATACCTAAGATTGATTGTTGTTGATCTTTGCTGGGGATCCAGTATACCAGAACAACACAAGGCTGTTTTCTATATATCAGGCATCTAGGACTCCATGAATTTTTGAAGAAGTAAAGTTTAAATGTATCAGACATAGACTTCATAATGTTAAAATGCATATGGAGATAAGACTCAAAGAGATGTAGCTTAGTTTGCTGCTCTTGAAATATTTGAAAAACAGCATCACCTATGTCAGAAATTCCTGATATTTGAAATGCTTACAGGAGCACATCTGTAAACTAACAGGTCTTCATTGTCTTCACAGAAATGCTAGGATATGTACCTAATAGACTTTTAAATGGAAGCGTTAAGAATTTAATATGTAAAGAATAGTTGATCTTTAATATTAGTCATCAGTAAGTTCAAATATTTCTTATTCTGGCTGTTATTGTCAAAACTGCTAAAAAATTTGTGTTTAAAATTGACCATGGTGTTTTCTTCCAAATATTCCCAATGGTGGTAAAACTGCATCCCATAAAAGCAGTTCTGTCCCTAACTGTGAGCCCAGATATGATCTGAGTGGGTGTGAAATTTGAAACAACGCCATTCTTCTTAGTCTTCCCTAAAGAACTTACTGCTGGCAGCAAAAGCACCTCATTATAAAGCTTTTTCAGCTGCAAGATAGGCCTGTGGCATGAATCACTGACGTCCTTTCCAGATAAGCCCTCCTTGACACACTGGTGAAAAGTTAAATCACTGTATGCTTTAAATCTGCAAGGGGAATATTCTAGGATGTGAGGAAACATTCTTTTAGATTTTGACAGTCAAATCATCAATTACTCATTAGATAAATGATGCATTTACTTCAGGCACATCCACTAAAATTCAGTTAACATTATCAAATATCTCTGGGAGAAAACAAGTGAATGATGATTTCTCCTAACCCTGGTGAGAAACTGATGTCTCCCTTATACTCAATTAGTCAAAACACCTTCCATTAGAGTCTTCGGAGGTAGCTCATCCTTGTAAGCATGGGGACATGATGTTGATCTCCAAAACTCAAGTTAAAAAAAAACAAAAAACAAAAAACAAAACACAAAACTCAGTGTAGTGGTGTATGCTTGCAGCTTTAGCATTAGAAAGAGACAGGCAAATTCTTGGGACAAACAAGCCAGCATACCTGAAATACTATGATGAGGAGAGATTCTGTCACTAAAAACACGTTGGATGGTATCATGAGGCATGAAAATTGATATTTTCCTCTGGCCTCCACATAGTCACTCACATGTCCATATACCATATATAAAGATGCCTATAAAGATGCCTATACGTACATGATCATTGCTGCTCTATTCACAATAGAAACTAGGTAAACAGTATAGAAGCTCATCATTTGGTTAGTGGACCAAAAAATGTGGTACATTGAAACAATGGAATACAATGTGGTATTATGTATGCTCACTTGCATTCAGAAAAATGAAGCTATCAAATTTTCACAATTCCTCAGAGTTCATTCTGCTCATTAAGACAAAGGAGGGAAAATATATGTTTTCAACTTGGAAACATTTAGAATCAATTAAAATCTGAGCATTTGGGTATATGTGTGAGGGATTTTGTTGACTGAATCATCTCAAGTCAGAAAACCTGTCCTCAATCTGGACCACCCCTTTTGGTGGCAATCTTATGAAAAGAAACACTTTTTTTAAAGGACTCAATTACTTTCATTGTGTACACCTTAGGTTTAGATTCCACAACAACCCAAGAATGTGTGCTTAAGGAAAATAAGCCATTCTCCTTAATATTATTTAAAACATGGTCAGATAAAGGTAGTTCTCAGAAGAGAGCATCAATACTGGGCATTTAGAATCAGCTCGAAACTATATCAAAAAACACATAGTCTATAAGAGTGACACATTGAAAGAACTTGTCCATAAATATTCCTCTAATTTGAAATCTAGATTTAGAAAAAAAGCCATAGTTTTAAGAGCTAATAAAAATGTTATTATCAGGCGTAATAATATGGCAAATGTAAACAAAGGAAAAACTGGAACTCTGAATCTTTTCAATTCTCAAGGATGGAGAAGATAATTAAAAGTAATATTTCTTAGAAACGCATACATGTCCAGCTGTGCCCTACAGATATTAACATTTTCTAGTTTTTCCATCAATTAGTCTGAAATGTTCTACTTTCTGGAACATGCTTGTTAAATAATTATGTATGCTCACTTGCATGCTTAAATATCAAGACAGATTTTCTTAAATGCTTGTCTTTTGCTCATTCTCCCCAGAGAGAGCAAAGTCTTAAAAGGAACATTTTACATTTTGTCCTTTGGGCTGCATTGTCACTGGCAAGTTCATCTATTCTGATATTGAAATAGTCCTTTACTCGTATTAGAGCCTATTTCTTCAAGATGCCAACAGATTGAAGACTAGCTGAGACTAATGTCTCCTGGACTGAAAACCTTCCAGATTCTTGACCTTTCTGATGAAAGACAGCCATTACTGGACTAGTCCTAATAAAGCACATAAACTACTCTAATGAAATTCAGTAAGTTGTATTCTTCTAGAGAGCGCGCACTAATACAGGAATTAAGGTTCCATGGATCTGCAAGTACTACCAACTGCTGGCAATATTTTTCTTTATCCTCCAGAACTTGAGGTTAGGACCCTAGTGCTGAAAATGCTGCATATTTCAGTCATAAAACCCAGGGAAACAAAACTAGAACCCACCTGGTAGCTTCAACTCAGATGGTTATCTTTCATCCTTCTACAAGTTGTTATTCATGATATTAGAAGAGAAAAGTAATGACCAAAGTTACCCAGCTGTAACATATGCAACAGCCAGCCTGATTAATGATTGTGGCAAGAAAACCATGGGAATAACCAACCAGCCTCGAAGCAGGTTTAAAGCAAATTGCACAATTCGATATATATATATATATATATATATATATATATATATATATATATATATACCTTCATGGGTTTGTCACATGATCTAAAACCCATGAAGCAAGATTTCTTACATCATAAGAGTTGAGCATGACTATCTATTGTTGAGAAGCAGCTGAGACATGTATGGTGCTTCAGTCATACAATCTGCACAGCATGAACAACAAATTGTGAGGTACTGGGAGATGATCCTTACATTCCCAGCTTATTAATTAACACAGGAAGAGATTAAAAAATCCCATGAACATAGTATAATAGACAAATTACCCCATATTCTGTCAAGAATATGATTATTTCTAGACAGCAGACTTTTTCTCCTCTCCTCTCTTCTTCTGTTCTTCATTCTATTATCCTCCATTTCATTCTATCCACCATCGTATGGCTTTTTCTCTTTTTCATTCTCTCTCTTCAAAACACAGTCTTTCTTTCTATGATTGCCTTAAATTGGTAAATTTTTGAGTTCAGTAAATCTTGTTATCAATGCTGTGATATCTATTAGCACTGGCTCAGTTTGGAAATAACACACACAGATGACTGGTTCCTAGACTATCTGGGGAATGATAAGTCTTATCCAGATATTGCTCATGGATAATTGTGTACCTTGATCTCAGGAGGTTATAAAGATTTTTAAGAAAAAAAATCAGCAAAGATTATTCTCATGCCCCTGCCATGGGCCAGAAAAAGAGTGGTGGACATATAAATGCTTAATTTTAATTAACATTGTATCATTACTAATGACTAAAGAGTGCAACCCTATCAAAGAGAAGGCATATTTACTTGTATCATTTTGGTTTTCTACTAGAATTGGAATGATTGGAAAATAACTGACTTTTTATGAACTTTGGTAACCTGAATAATAAAAAGGAAATGCATAATGTAAGAGCATCAGAGTGGCACCTGTCCACTCCCTTGTAAGTCACGGGATGGCACCGCTCGATGACTATGCCCTCCACCCTCCACCTGTGGCAAGCAGGAGAGCTGGACTCAGGGGCAAGAGAACAGAAGAGTTGGCCCCATCCCTCACCAAGTGCAGCAGGTGGGCAACCAGATCATAGACCTTATCTGGGCAAAACAGTAGAGCTGACAGACAGTATGAGTGTCAGACAGTTGGACCCAAGGGTGTGAGAGTAGGGGAACTGGCCCTGCTTCTTGCTGCCTGCTGCACTGGCTGAAAGTAAATTTTATGTCCATTCCATTCACATAGGAGGATGCATGCCTCCAGACAAACATTTCAATTTTCAGAGGCTTTGTAACTATATTTATGTATAATTCACAATTCAGTTAGTACTACCTGAATACTGAAACTAAAACTAAGCATGATTAGCCATAGTCACGGTATTGTTAGAAATTAATATGGAAGTCAGAACAAACTTTTATGTAGGACAAATAAAGAAAGTGAAATTTGCCTACCACTGATTGGCATAAAACACATAAACATGATGTTTTGTGTGATTTGTTATTCACATTCCATGTTATGTAAATAAACACAATGAAATAAATTTCATACTACTTAGAGTCAAGAGGTTAAATTTTGAAAATAAGCCAAATTGTGTCGACATATGAGCTAGACATTAAGGTTTGATAAAAATGCAAAGAGTGGAAGTGAATGTGAAAATTTGATTACTAAATATATTTAAAGTAAAATTTCTGAATTGTCAGTTGTATTCTAGACCCACATAACCTATATAGCACTTTTTGATGTCATGATAATTGAGGCATGGTAAACATAGCTCATTTTCAATTTCAGAGTTACAGATTCTATGTAGGATGGTCTCTTGGATCTGCAATATTGTTTAGAGTTGCATGAAGTTCAGATTCATTGGAAGACAAAAATAGCTACTTATTTGAAGTTTTAGAAACAGTTTGAAAGAGATTTAGGTTTTATCTAAAATGAGTTTGTGCTCTGTAGGCAAAAATAAAGTAAAAGTGTCCATGTTTCTGAATAGAGGCACTTTCTTTGCAGTCTGACCTCCTTTATACTATGAATTCCTAAGTGTTGCTTCATGATCCTGCAGCACAACATTTTAAATCTTATTCTCTTTCCCCAAATAGAATGTGGTTAAACAAATTTTAACTGTCCCATATTGTAAAATAATAAGCTTTAGAATGTAAACATGTAACTTTAGTGCCCAGAAGAGAATCTCATTCAAAAAGACAAGATCAACAGCAGGAAAATTAGAGTGCTGTATGAAAATAAATCAAATTTATCTTCACAATTATAAGATTAATGGCATTTATCTCATAAAGGTATGAAAATATGATAAGATAACGTAATTCAAATCATAAAATATGTTTGAGAAATATGATCAAAGGAATAATACTAACATTTCACATGAAAGAGATCCTATCAATACAATCGCATCTCACTAATATTTATAAGTTTTATTACCCTAAGCTCCTATATATGTCCCACAGAAATAAATCAGTGTCTGCACGACTATGCTCAAAGACACATAATAGGAATGTGAATCCAACTGTGTATTAACATTCCTACAAGATTCTTCCCAGTTACCTATTCTTACCTTAGGGCAATACATGAGGTTTTTAGGGCAGCACATAAAAACCACTCTAATGACTCAGGATGGGATGTGGAAGACTGGTAATGTAGAGTGCAAAGCCAATGTTTCAGCCTTTATTTGCTATGCACCATAAATCCATATCTTTTCTTTCTTTTTCTCTGGTAATTGTCTTACTGACCCCTGGACATGATTAGCCTACCAGAATTCATTAGGGAAACTTGAATAAGTCCTTCTGGGTAGGCACAATACACATCCACCTTCAGGAGAAGTGGGGCTTTACCTTTAATCAAGGTCTTCTTTTCCATGTGCTGGTGCATGAGAAGCAAAACAACTGACTTTCTGCTAGTGATCATTTTTGAAGTAGGAAGAATTAACCAGCCATTAATGTTCTTGAGCTTGTCTGTAAATAGCATCTTGTTTGGAGTAAAACTAGGGAAAACAATAGATTAATTTGACTATCAAACCTGATGGTCAGAGCTGGGGCTTCTATAGATAGAAGAAAAGACACATATTCTGTAGGAACCAGGGCTTTCCAGGATATTTCTCCACTAACTTTAATGTGCTCAATAAGAAGAATTAATTTTGCACCATCTTAAAACCCTTTGTAGTGAAGCAAATTAGAAAAGACACAAAACACTCAATCCTTCTCACCTGAAATGTCAGACTTGTAAAAGCAGAAAGGTGATAAAATTGTTGCCCCAAAGACTGTAACAAAAGTGCCATTAAAAAGTACAAACAGAATTGTGCGATAAAGACCTGCATTGAGGGATATATATATATATATATATATATATATATATATATATATATATATATATATATATCCCTCAGAAAATGGAAACTACTATAACAAGGCATGTGGATCCTATATAGAGCTTTATTAATTTAAATGTCTTAAATGCTAATGAACAAAAAACAATAGCTACTAGGTGACCTTGGACACCAGCCTACATGTTTTAAGGTTGTCTTACCCCCTGAATGGAAGTCAGGAAATGTGTTGTGAGATGAGATTATGTCAGGAGAGATTATGTTTTTGATCCATGGGAAAACAAAAGGCTACAGATTTCTTTAAAATTATTAAAGATCAGATTTGATCAGGACAGACCTCCTGAAAATCTTGGCTGTGGACAAGGAGGAAGAAACCACCAGCTACCACACATTGCTGCTGCTTTTATGTCTCTACCATGATAGGCTGCACCCTACAAGGATGTGAGGCTAATGAAGCCTTCCTCAGCTAAGTTGCTTTATTCACATATTTGTCACAAAAAAACCGAGGCAGGTAACTAAGAAATACACTGTTGCAGAAAACTAAAGCAAGTGGGCCTTCCTGTCCCATTCAACATTTGGGTGGAGCTTTTTAAAATTTTCCCACCTTTAGTATAACTTTGAATGTAAATTTGTCTTGTGCCTCCTTCATGCTATTGATGCATCTTAATTCTACTTCTAGTTTATTCAGAACTCTTATAGTGAAGAGAGGCTTATGTATTTTTTAATTCTCTCTATATTGAGAGGATCTCGAGTCCTGTATTAGGTCTTTCAAAACTTTGAATTTAGTTTATGGGTTTGTTTATATTGAACTAACTATGAATACCTTGGACTAAGCAAATTACATCTTCTTAACATGTCCTTGGAGCTGGTATGTTAGTACTTTGTTCAGAATTTTCACAGACATTTATATTAAAGAAATTATCATACAGTCCTTTTTCATTTTTTGCCTGTATTTAGTGTTAGCAGTAACTTTGTAGAATGAGTATGATAGTATGCTCTCATAGTCTATTGCATGGAACAGTTTGAAATGTATTAAAGTTAGATCTTTGAAGAATTTTGCACTGATTCTATCATGCCCTGGGCTTATGAGAGGTGATAATCACTGTTTCTATTTATTTGTGTATTTCTTCCACTTTTTAAAATAAATTAGAAACAACATTGTTTTAAATACCAATCCCAGTTCCCTCTCCTCCTGCCTGCTACAAACACCCTACCTACCCCATACCCTTTCTGCTCTCCAGAGAAGGTGAGGCCTTCTATGGTGGATCTTCAGAGTCTGCCATATCATTTGTGATAGGGCCTAGGCCCTCCCCTGTGTGTCTAGGCTGAGGAAGTCTCCCTCTACATATAATGGGCTCTCAAAGTCCATTCCTATACTAGGGATAAGTACTGATCTACTACAAGAAGCCCCGTAGATTTCTGAGGCCTCCTCACTGACACCCATGTTCATGGGGTCTGGATCCATACTATGCTAGTTTCCCCTATGATTCTGGAGACAATGAGCTCTCCTTGTTCAGGTCAGCTGTTTCTGCAGTTTCACAAGCCTGGTCTTGATCCCTTTGCTCATCACATCTCCCTCTTTGCAACTGGATTCCAGTTCAGTTCAGTGTTT
The DNA here is from genome assembly GCF_003668045.3 of Cricetulus griseus. Lineage (NCBI taxonomy): Eukaryota > Metazoa > Chordata > Mammalia > Rodentia > Cricetidae > Cricetulus > Cricetulus griseus. Next base: position 110,343,538 of record NC_048598.1, read on the forward strand.
AGGTGCCGGTGTCTGCTTCTACTTCCATCAGCTGCTGGATGAAGGTTCTAGGATGGCATACAAAGTGGTCATCAATCTCATTATCAGGGGAGGGCATTTAAGGTAGCCTCTCCACTGTTGCTTAGATTGTTAGTTGGTATCCTCCCTGTAGCTCTCTGGACAGTTCCCTAGTGCCTGACTTCTCTTTAAACTTATAATGGATCCCTCTATTATGGTATCTCTTATCTTGCTCTCCATTATTCTTCCCCTGACTCAACATTCCTGCTCTCTCATGTTATCCTGATACCTCCTCTTCTCCCCTTTATTTTCCTAGATCCATCTCCCTTCCCCCCATGCTCCCAATTTGTTCAGGACATCTTGTCCCTTGCCCTTTCTCTGGGGGACCATGACTTTCTCTTAGGGTCCTCCTTGTTTCCTAGGTTCTCTGACTATGTGGCTGGTACTCCTTTGCTGTATGTCTAAAATCCATATATGAGTGAGTACATACCATGTTTGATATTTGTCTTTTTGTGATTGGGTTACCTCCCTCAGAATGGTTTCATCTAGTTCCATCCATTTGCCTCTGAATTTCAAGATTCCATTCTCTTTATTTTTCTGCTGAATAGTACTCCATTGTGTAAATGTACCACATTTTCTCTATCCATTCTTGAGTTGAAGGTATCTAGGTTTTTTCCAGATTCTTGCTATTACAAACAATGTGGCTATGAACATAGTGGAGCAGGTGTCCTTGTTGTATGAATGGGCATCTTTTTGGTATATGCCTAAGAGTGGAATTGCTGGATCTTGTGGAAGACTGATTCCCATTTTCCTGAAGAATCACCATACTGATTTCTAAAGTGGCTGTATGAACTGGAATTGGCACTCAGATCAGCAGTGGAGGAGTGCTTCCCTTTCTCCACATCCTCTCCAGTATAATCTGTAATTGGTATTTTTGATTTTATCCATTTGATTTTATCCATATAAATTTTATCCATTTATCCATATCCATTTTATCCTCTTACTCCTGTAAGAGGGTATCTCAGAGCTGTTTTGATTTGCATTTTCCTGATGGCTAAGGATGTTAACTACTTTATTATGTGTCTTTCAGCCATTTTATATTCCTCTATTGAGAATTCTCTTTTCAGTTTGTACCCCACATTTAATTGGATTATTTGGTGTTTTTGAAACTAGCTTCTTGAGTTCTTTGTAAATTTTGGAAATCACCCTCTGTTGAATGTGGGGTTGTTGAATATCTTTCCCATTCTTGTGCTGTCATCTTGTCTTGTTGACTGTCTCCTTTGCCTTACAGAAGCTTCTTTTCAGGAGGTCACATTTATTAATTGTCAATATCAGTGTCTGTACTACTGGTATTTTGTTCAGGAAGTGGTCTCCTGTAACAATTAATTCAATGACACTTCATACTTTCTCTTCCAATAGATTCAGTGTAGCTGGATTTATGTTGAGGTCTTGCCAATGTTAGTACAAGAAGCCTACAGAACACAAAATAGAGTGGACCACAAAAAAATGTCCCCTTGTCACATTAATTAAAACACCAAATGTTCAGAATAAAGAAAGAATACTAAGAGCAGCAAGGGAAAAAGGCCAAGTAACATATAAGGCAAACCTATCAGAATTGCACCAGACTTCTCCATGGAAACTCTGAAATCCAAAATGACCTGGATAGATATTCTCCCAATTCTGAGAAAACACGGATGCCAGCCCAGACTATTATACCCAGCAAAGCTTTCAATCACTATAGATGGAGAAAACAAGATATTCCACTCCAAAACTATATTTAAGCAATGCATAGCTACTAATTCAGCCCTACAGAAAGTACTGGAAGGAAAATTCCAACCTAAGGAAGTTAACTACACTCACAAAAACATAGCAATAGACAATCTCACTTTAACAAAAGCCAAAAAAAAAAAAAAAACAGTATGGTAAATCCACACACAATACCACCACCAACAGAAAATCAAAAACAAACAAGAATTGACACACAATGGTCCTTATTTGTTTATTATAAACATTTGCTGTTAATATAGTCTTCAGCTAGTTTTGGAGATTCATTTGTGTTTTGTTTCTTCCCTTGTATTTTCTAGATTTTTCAGATTTGGTAATTAAAGTTTTAAAAGTCCTTTCTATTGTTTCTCTGACTTTCACTGAAATCTGTTATAAACACTTTCATCTCTAATTTTATTAAATTGTGTCTTATTTCTCTTGCTAATTTGGCTAAGGTTTTGTTATCACTGTCTAGCCTTCCTAAGTAACAAATCTTTGATTGACCCTATACATTATCCTTTTTGGAGTCCATTAATTTTTGTCCTAATCTTTTTATGTATTTATCTATTGTGTTTTAGCCTAACTTATTATTTTTCTTTAGATGCATCAGTCAATTGTTTTATTTGTGATCTTTGAGTCTTCAACGTAAGTCCTTACAGCTAAAGTCTTTGCTCTTAGAAGTGTCTTTTCTGTGCTCCTCAGTGACAGGAGTGATCATGAGAATGTCTCTGGGGAACTGGATTAATAGTTTATTTGATATGGAAAGACCCAGTATACTGCAGTAAGCACCATTCTCTAGACAGGGAGACACAGATTTGTCAAACAGTGGATAAATTACTCTGAGCTCCATCAAGCACGCAAATGAATATATTTATTTATCTCTGTTTTTGAAAGTGGATATAATGTATAAGCTGCTTCAAATTATTGCCACCTTTATTTCCATGGAATAATAAATCTGAATCATAACCTTGAATCATGAACTGTAATTAACACTTTCTCTCTTCTGGTAGTTTTATCAGCATATTTTATTCAACAACAGAAATGAAACTGGGATATTGGCCTACAATGTGGCTATCTTTGGAGACATGTCTATGCACTTTGGAGAAAATTTTGTCTTCTATTTGTTGAGTGTAAGATGCTACAAATATGTCTTATGTCTGATTGATTTATGGTATAATGCTGTCCTGAATCCCTTGCCAAGTTTTAGTATGCAAGACATACCTAAAGATTATGATGAGATATCTAAAGTAACACTTTGTGTCAATTCCAGTTTCACAATTTATGCCTTTTATATTTGTTTCATGAATTTCGAGCACAAATACTCAGTTCACATAAATTTATAATTGCTTTATGGGTACTTTTATTGACATATATTTTTTTTTTACTTATTATGACTTGTTCTTGTTGGAAGGCTACATAATTAGATTTCAAAATAATTATGATAATTTATTTACCAGTCTCCTCTGACTAGGAATATCAATTTACATCAGCTCTAATTGTGGGTGTTTTTACCATTGAGTTGTGTTTCTTGGATCCAACAATAGTTGGATCTTGTTTGTTAATAAATTCAATTACTCTGTTTTGTTTGTTTTCTTGTTTTAACTGATGGCATTAGTCCATTTATAATTAATGATATGATTGAGAAGGGTGTGCTATTTTCTCTAGTTCCTTAATTTTTATTCAGGTTTTTTTTGTTTTGATTATTTCTATTTATTTTCTTTCTTCCCCCAGTAGTCAGGATTTGGTGCTTTACTGTGGAAAAAAATAGTATTTCTGAGCTCTTCTATATTCATATACTGCTCCCACATTTTCTTTCCTAGACTCTTGTAGATAAGATTGTCTCTTTTCCTTTCTGTAGTGTGTTTGACACTGCAGTCCTATCTTGGTTTTATAAAATGACTTACTTTTTACTTATCTTGAAATGTTCTTATTTATAAATCAGTTTTAAGAGATAACTTTGCTGTGTGTAGCAATATTGTTTATTAGTAATTTATTTTCTAACCTTGATATTTATTATTCCAATTTCCTCTGGCTTTTGAATTTGGAGACAGTTGAGATCTGATGACATTCTGATATTTCTTGCTTTGTATGTGAATCAACATTTTACCTTGAACCTTTTAATACTTGTTTTTTTGAATCTCTCTTTCTTTTAATTTCACATCTTGACATTGATGTTATTGTAACATTCTCTGATCCTGGATACCTGGACTTTCTAAATTCCTCTTATTCTTGGATGAACATAGCTTTTTCTAGGCTGGGTGATTTGCTTTTCTGTTTTAATGCCACTTTCTAACTTTTTGATGACTTAATTTTTAAATTAGATCTTCTTTCTATGTAATGGATTATTAAGTTTGGTCTCCTGAAGATATCTAGAATTCTAAGAAAATTTGGTAATTCTGACATTTTTCTTCATATATGATAGACTTTATTATTATTTTATTGGCTTTGCCCTCTATCTCTGAAGTTTGTCTCCTTGGTCTTGTCAGGTAACAGCACATTCAACTACGACTTTGATTGATTTGTTTCCATTTCCAGACTTCTTGTTAGTTTCTCATTTGAAGTTTCAATTTCCTTGTTGAATTTTATTTCTTTTTTTTTCTTTCCAACTTTGTAAACAGGTAATCAATTCAGACAGCTTTCTTTTCTAGGTTATTATTTTATTCTCTATTTTGAACCTTCTAAATTGTTACTGATCTTTTTCAAAAGTAGTATGCTAAAATATTTTTTCTGCTATTTTATCTACTTCACTAAGTAGATAACTGCTTTGAGATGATATGAGTAGGTGGGGTTTTCATAGAAGGTTGGAGGACAGATAATTAGGAAAATAGACAGTAAGTAAGAATGAGAAGAAAAATACAGATTTAGAGTTATGAGAAGCAATAGAGGAAGTACTAAACTAGGTACAATGCGAATCTAAAAAGCCTGATTCCAGTGTGGCATAAGTTAAAACACAGCTGGACAACTAAAGTACTGAAATATAAATACAAAATAAATTAAAAATCAATGAAATAATCAATAGAATGAAACCCTATATATTATTACCCACTTATCCATCTCGTCATAGCTGGGAAGATATCCCTCCCATGAAAATTTTCTTTTGTCAGGCTTTGCAGGAGTGGTAGACAGCTGCTAGTCTCAATAGTTGAACCAAGTGAAGTCAATGTTTTCCTGGTGAGAGAAATTTGTTGTGGTCCAAATGCATCATTGCTCATAAATCCACAGTCTAACATCACTGCTACATGCCTGCAAATTAAAACATTTCCTCTGGAGCTTGTGGAATTAGTCTTTCCTTCCTTTTAAAATAATTACTTGATTAATTTACTTACTTGCTATTTATTGTATGTAAATATAAATATATATACACACACACATGAATGTGTGTCTGGGTGTGTACATAAGTTTGCATGTGTGTGCCATGACTCAGATATGTGGATCAGAAGTCAATCCACAAGAATTACTCTCTCTTTGAACCATTTGAGTTTTAGGGATTGAACCCAGGTCAATAGCATTTACAGCAATGATGTTTACTGTACAAACTGTCTTACCACCCTGAATCAGTTTTTCTGTGTAGGAACTGCTGTGTCTATGAATCTGCAGGCATGTGAAATAACTCCTAACTGTGTTTACCTCTTTTAATTTTTCATTTTATTTTGTCCATAAAGATTCAGCTTTAAGTTCTCTTTGTGATCATTGTGGTTGGTTAGAGAAATGTACACTAATATAACTTTTGTTTGTTCTCTCCATGGGCTCCTGAGCTCCTGTTGTCTCTATAAACATTGTGCCCCAAGCCTATCATTTGATAGCTACAGCCTAGTTTCTTTTTTCTCTGGCTTTTGCACTGTTGAGCATCTATAATTGTTCTCCTTGGCAGCTAAAGTTGGAGCAGAAAAAATACACTTCTGTGTTTTTGTTGTTGTCATTCTGTTGTGTGTAGCCAACCAAAGGGGGATTGGAGTGTATTTTGAAACAAAAAGCAAAATGCAGTGGAGTGGATTTATTGCCAAACTCATATGTGCCTTGGACTCAGATGGTTCACTGTTTCTACACAGAAGATAATTTTAGAGCCAATTGCTTTATTCATCATTCTTGGCAAGTGTGGCCTGGTGAAAGGCAGTTACTCAGGGTAGCAACAGGTGCTGAAAATATCAGTAGGTGTCTCTTTTAAGCAGTTGCAATTTAAGCCAACCACTAATAGATGGACATCTGGGCAGCAATCAACTAATTACCTTGTTTTATTTGCTTTCTGTAGCAACTGGGTGTGAAAAATTGTTGTATGACTTGTCACCTAAATATTTTTTAAAAAACTGAAGCAAATGAAGCAGTTTGGAATGATGTGAATGCCCTGATATTAAATAATTTTTTGCCTAGAGACAGAGTTAAGGATCAGAGATTGCTATATATGATGATGAAAAGCAACCCAGAAAGCAGTGATGTGCTGGGGTCCTATTTCTATTGTGGCACATTGCTATAAACTTAGGGGCTTAAAAGCCACAGACCTATTGGCTCAATGATCTGGAGCATAGATCTCCAATATTCTCCTTGAACTGCAATCAAGATGTGTGTAGACTAAATTCCTTCTTCAAAGTTGTGTGTGTGTGTGTGTGTGTGTGTGTGTGTGTGTGTGTGTGTGTGTGTGTGTGTGTGCTTGTTTTTGCATTTTCTAACACAGGGGCTTCTACACAGCCATTATGTCATGGTCACTTCTCCAACATTAAGCTAAAAATATCCAGGATATTTTATGCTTTCTTATGAAGCTGTGTTTATCTTTTCTTGTCTTTTTCTAGCTCCACTGACCTTATAGTGGGTACATCTGAATAATGCTAGGTTATTTCACACTACATGATCCCCATCATCATTTCTCGTTTAACAGACATTTTGTCATTCATGCAAGCAGTATTACACATACCTGGGATTCAAGCATGATGCTTTCTGAAGGAGCCTTATTGTGAAAACCACCAATAATCAGCACTACTCAAATTGCTTGCATGCTAAATTTGCTTTACCTGTTTGAGTATCAAATGACCAAACTTGGCATGTTGGCATCTTCTCTCTCTCTCTCTCTCTCTCTCTCTCTCTCTCTCTCTCTCTCTCTCTCTCTCTCTCTCTCTCACACACACACACACACACACACACACACACACACACACGAGTTAAATACTTCCACATGTATATACAGAAGTAATTTATTTCAAACAGAAATATAATATTGTCTCTTCATGTTTTTTATGATTGAATCAAGTCTAATTTTGGCTCAAATAAATATAAGGAGGATATTGAAGCATTTCTTAAAACATGAATAGATATTCACGTGAATTCATCTTCTAATGATTTAAGTATATGAGTATGAATAGCTTTTAAGTTCAGTAATGACCGATGAAGTTGCCAGTGCTCACATTGTTTCCACAGGCTGGGAAATTCATTCAAACAAAAGTTGAGGTGCCCAGGGTCTTGTCTTGAAAGCACAATTCTAAGTGGCATTTCTTTGCCCCCTGCACTCCTTTAGAGAACATCTTTCAACCTCAGCTTGTGTCTGTCAAAGTATATGCTTTCTAGATATTTCTGATTATAAGAAGAGGAAATTTCTTGTTGCACCTCATTTATTTCACCCTCTCTCCAAATTAGCATACTTCCAAGTGGGAGTGACATTCAATTTCTCCATCAATATAACTCAGTATTTGACCAATGAAGAGCAGTACAGCTGCACAGAGCCAGCAGGACCACACCAGGGCTTTCTGCCTTCACTGTGGCTATGTGAGCACAGTGAGGATTTCTAAAATTGCTGAGGGTTTTGTGAGTTGCTAGGAAGGAGAAGCCTCTTGAACATAGAACAAATCAAGACATTCTGAAGGACTGAGGAACAGAATTCTTTGTTGGTATGTATATTGGCTTCATAGTTTCTGGAAACAGAATATCAAAGCTGATGCTGGGGAAATCAAACCGGCTGAATGAAGAATGCAAGTGGTCAGATGCTGTGATGGTGGTAAGAGATGCATGGGAAGATCTAGATATATTTCCCACTTCCTGTTAGGAAAGCATGACAACCAAGCAGAAACCACTTCCTTAATGGAAATCAAGGTGTAGTGAAGAGGGATATGAGGTTGTAGACAGCAGAAGAAGGTTGTACTTTGTGACTGATTTATATAAGAAAGTACACAGTGTATTATTTGCTGGCTTTATTATTAAAGTTTAATTTCTTACTTTTATGTACCTTCAAATTATTATTTTTGCCTTTCCAAAACTTCAAAAATATATACATGCTTGTCAGAGTAATTGTAATTTGTTATTTGTATATATAATACACCATATATAGACATATGATTTGTATTATTTAAAACACATGTGTAACCTGCATAATATTTACTTTTACCCCAAATGGAATAAAACAAATAAGATAATAAATAGCATTCCAATCAGTTTGTAATCAGACATGGCTCTGAATTGTCATCCAATATATACTAAAGAAATTCAGAGTAGAATATCAAGGACTTGTCTTTGAATTAAATAAAATGCTAGAAACATATAAACTGTATCCTGATTTATGCCCCCAGTTATCAGTATGACTAACTTTTTGAATGACAACCCAATACCTACTTGTTCTCATCTAATGTGTTTCATATAGGGATATTAGTATCAACTACCTCATGTGATTGAGTTCTATGATGCCTATTATGTTTAACATACTCTGGGTCCTCAAGAATATGTGACACTATTATGGGTCATAAATGTTATTAGTATGATTTAGGTAATAAAGTTCAATTTCAGAAAATATCTTGAAGGACTCTGGCTAAAATAAACAGAAAATAATCTTCTGTGAGGGGCACTGCACTAATGGTAATTGATACTGTGGAAAAATTGCCGACAGCAAGCCTAAGGCTCATTAAAGCATGATATTTTTGAGTGTTAAGCATTAAAACTCCTCAACTCACTAATCTGGAATAAAGACAATTTGACCTCCAATTTTATTACCATTTTTGTTACAGCTGCTCAAAATATCTCTTCCATTCCAGCCACACAAAGCAATGTTATGTTCCTCTGCTCCCAGTTAAGCTGGAATAGACAGTGTTCCTCAGCAGCTAATAATTCTTCTGTTTTGTAAGTTGTCTCCATATGTATTCAGATCCACTGTCTCAAACTAGAAAGCTAGAAGAAAAGTGCTTTCATGGAGAATTAAATTAAATTAATTCATGGAGAATTAAATAATTAAATTATTAGTGATTTATTTCATTGCACTTTTTAATATGCAAAGAAAAGATTTATTTTGATGAGAAATCTTTAAAGACATTTACATACATTGCCCATTGAACTCAAAATGTGAGTTTCAAGGAAAAAATTTTCGACATCCTTGTGATGCGTGGGATCACCTTGGAAATATTTACACTCTATATTTTTTTGCTAAGAAATTCCTTCATCTTGAAATGTTTTGTATGTCATGACCTTGACTGACCCCTTGCCAGTATCTGGAAAACATCTAAAGAGATCTAAATTTTGCTTGGCCCAACATCTCCTCTGCAGTATTGCTTCATTAAGCACCAAGAGGATGAAGTTTGTGGAAGAGAGCCTTGGGGCATAAAGGTATAGCGTACTTAATCCACAAAATCTTTACTGAATTAATTTCAAATTCTATGGGTTACTTTTTGCAGGTTTTCAGGTTAAGAATTCATGGGATTAATAGAAATCTTTCATTCCACAAAAAAATCAATAAAAGGAAAATAATATATCCTTCAGTATTCTGTAGTATATCTTGATAATTTGAAGTTCATATCTTTTCACTTCATTTCTTTGTGAATTTCACTCAAGGTTTCAGTCCACGTTGTATTATTTTCCTACAGATTATGCTCATGAAATATTCTTATACTGATTTCACATTGCATAAAAGCACATCTAATTGTAAACTAAGGTATATATTTCTTAGAAATTAATGATGTTTTATGCAAAAATATGAGTAATTTTTTCTTTCATATAATGTATTATGAATTTACAATATTATTCACCTCTAAAATTGTAAATTAATTTATAATTTTTTATTGGATAATACTCACAAACTAACAAAAGCTATGTGGGCACTGTTTCTGGTCCTAACTGATGAATGAAATGAAAGGACATGCAGGCTGTGATTTCTTACACATCTGAACTTTAACATAAAAATTATCTTACCTTCAGCACTGGTGCAAAGATGTTAATCCATTTGAGTTCCTTAAAGTGAATTTGCAATTTAAATATTATACAATATGATTTCAATAAACATCATTGAAAGAATGATCTTTCCTACAAGAATAAAAATCTTTTTAAGGACAACTATCAGCACTTGTCAAACCTGGTCAGGACACATTAAAATTGTTCACATATTTTTGAGGCACCCAATGTATAATTCCTTTCTGCTGAGATTCCAGCACTCACAATTTTTGTTTATTAATGGTCTTTTTTGTGTCTATATGATACCTATCTGACTCACAGTGGGGTGCTAGGAAGAGCTCTCTACTTTGCAAACAAAGATTTTAACAAAGGAATTGCCCAGTGTGTGACAGCCATTAATCACTGAGTCTTCAAGGACATGATGGTTGTAAAATTTGAAGCCACTCCTCAAAACTTTACCCTTACCAATCTTTTCTTTAATTAATGAATTTTTCAGACTTTTCTAGTATGATGTATTATACATTCTATAGTACTTATATTTCTCATTGCTGTGAGAAAAGACCTAACACGAGTAACATAAACTAAGAAAAGCTTATCATTCACAGAATGAGGATATATTTGAAGAGACAGCAAGGCAGCAGGAACATGATGTAGGTGCTCTAATTGTTTCATTGTGTCTACAGTAAGTGAAGAGAGAGAGACAGAGACAGAGAGACAGAGAGACACACAGAGACAAAGACAGAGAGAACGACAGAAACCCAGAGACAAAGATAGATAGATAGATAGATAGATAGAGAGAGAGAGAGAGAGAGAGAGAGAGAGAGAGAGAGAGAGAGGAGTGCCATTGCTCTTCTAACTTTGTTGTTTTTACTGTGCTGAATGGAATGGTAGTACTCCTTTTGAGGGTAGGTCACCACTCAATTCAGCCTTCCTAGAAAATGCTTTCATGCACATTCTGAGCCATGATTTCTTATTAATTCTAAATTTTGACAATTTGAAAAGCAAGATTTACCAGCACATCAGCATTGTATTTCTTAATATCACAACTCAAAAAAATGTATTATTCTTCCATGATATGATTCATTTGAATAAAAATTGGATATAGTATTATAGCCAACACAGAGTGTAGATAGAACAACCACTAGAGGCTAGAAGGACTATTTCACTCCTTCCCAGGTTTGTTGCCTCAAAACTGTTGCACCACATTCTTATTTTATTTAAATTTATTTATTTGATTTTGAAACAATCTTATTTTATATATCAAGCCCAGTTCCCTCTCCCTCCCATCTTCCTATGCTTCCCACTGACACCCACAGCCCACCCCATACACTCCCCAGACAGTGTGAGGCCTTCTATAGGGGATCATTAAAGTCTGTCACATCATTTTTAAATCTTTGTTTTAATCATACAGATGAATCTTGGAAGGCACATAGTACACACTAAAGAAATGTTAGCTTCAGTTGGCCTGTCCTTTGTTGCATGAAGTGTAATCATGACTATGGGTTTGCCAACTTTAAGCTGAGGAAGTTTGGTAGTTATATACAAAATGGCCATTACTTTGGATCATATGTGGAATCGTAGGCAGTCTTTTTGGGATAACAATGCAACTCACAAAAATGCAATCACTAAGATATGCACCATCTCCCTTTGGCCTTAGTCAAAGTAAGAGTAAGGGTATGTCATGGCCATTTAGCATAGAGATTCTCTGTAATGCTAAAAACCTCCAGGAGTTACCTAGTAAGATCTTATTTTTTCTCTTAAGAGAATTTATTTGGGGAAGAGACAGTAAAAGCCAATAACTAAATACTATTTCATGGATTCATATATTTATTCAATGAATATTAACCATGTGTTCTTAGGACATCTTGCCCTGTGGGCTAGAGATATAATGATAGAAGGTAGAGATATTGATTGTTTTCTACTATGTCTAGCAAAAAACAATCAGTGACATAGAAAGAGTGTTAAGGAGCCAGGTGCCAGTGATGAAGACTTTAATCCCAGCACTTGGGAGGCAGAGGCAGGCAGATCTCTATGAGTTCAATGCCAGTCTGGTCTACAGATTGAGTGCCAGGATAGGCTACACAGAGAAACCTTGTCTTGAAAAAGCCAAAAAAGAAAGAAAGAAAGAAAGAAAGAAAGAAAGAAAGAAAGAAAAGAAAGAAAGAGTGTTAATGATGGCCATTGAATATAGTGCTAGGAGAATTAAAAGACTAGAGATCTTTCAGCTGGAAGGAAAACATGGCTTTCTGGAGTGAATGATTTCCTAGAACAAAGACAATTCAATAAGGAAATGATATTTCAATGACCAAAAAACCCAAGACTTCAAGTTTTCCTGAAACATTAAGAAAATTGAAACTATTTTTTTCAAGGCTAGAGTATGTATTCCAATATGATATCAATTAAAGGTTAGTCTAAAGATTAATCATGGATTGATGGGGGAAGTACTTCTGTGTGTTTGTCTTACTGAATGATAAATAAAATACTGTTTGGCCAATGAGGCAGCAAGTTAGGAAGGACAAGGAGTCAAAAAGGATTCTGGGAAATGTAGTAGAGAAATAATGTTCCAGGCAGGAAGTGACATAGCAAAAAGACTCATATTTAAGAAAGTAGAATCAGGAAGTGTCCCTTTTCCATTTCTCCTGCTCCAGTGGCAACAGGTGAGCCACCAGCAAGAGAGGCTGCCAGTGGACGGCATCCTCTATAAGATAAGTCTTATAAAATATATAGATTTATGATAATTAAGGCTGAGCTAACAGATGAGAAATCCTAGTCATTGGTCAAGCAGCTTTGTTCCTAATATGTCTCTGTATTATTTTGTCCATCCACACAGCAGGCAGAATTTGGGCGATGGCAGAGACTGCCCACGTGGAAGTAGGGCTCAGGCGGCTTTTGGCAGAAAGATTTATCGTAATAGAATGGTGTCAAAAGTGGGATGATCCCATGCCCCAAGGTTCCCAGAGGAAGAGGTAAACCTGCCTCCACAGTAGGCCCTATCGGGTGGCTGAGAGGCATTGGAACAGCATCCATATGCTCGCACAGACCCAGCGCTCTTGGGATTTGGACTCAGCACTCCCGAGATGATAAAGACAGATTCAGATAAAGAAAAACATCTAAAGGTTTACACTGCTTTTAAAAATATATGTGGGCTTGTGAAAAAATGTAACAGGAAAAAATAGAGAAGGCAGGGCATTGGTGATGCATGCCTTTGGTCCCAGCACTCGGGGGGGCAGAGGAAGGCAGATTTCCACAGAGAAACCCTGTCTCAGAAAAAAAGAAACAAAAGGAAGTAAAAGTAGAATAGTAAAAAAGCCACCTAGAGATGAAAAATACACAGAGAATCTGGATACTTTATGCCATATTGTTGTCTTTAAATTGTTTCATTGCCGAGGAAAGACTTACTGCTACTAAAATATATTTGATTATAAATGCTGCTAAATTAATCCAACTTATACATTTTAAAAATGCTTTGACTTCAGAATTTAAGTTTAAGGACAAGCTACTTAGAAAAAAAGTTTTTACTTATGTTTCCACAAAAAATCAAAAGCTGTTTATTCCTTCCAGACTAATATGATTTGATCAAGCAAAACCCCTGAAGCTGAGATGATACAGTCTTACAGACTAAAAAACAAGGACTTGGTCTGGATTCTATGTTTTATCATGATCCCTGTGGTATATGAACATCACCCCCAATCAGCAGGAAGCAGTTTAGAAGGAATGGATCCCAAATCCCGAAATATTGTTTATAAATGTTTGTTTTCATTTAAATGGGTTTGGTTATAAATGATAATGAGAATAGTCAATCTCTTTTTAAAGAAAGAAAAGGGGGGATAGGATATAGGAATGAATACTTTGCATTGGTATGGATTTTCATTTATTGATACAACTTTAAGGTCAATTATGTGATTGTATATGTCTCCTCTTGTTTAGGTACTGTGTTTATACAGATCTTTTAAAATGATATGCATAATTAAATAAGGTTATATAATCACCTATGATAGTCAGATGTTATAATTAGGTTAGTTAGGTTTTCTAGATTTACAGAGATGTATTTGAGATGGTTAGGTATTCTTCAAACTTTTCAATGACCTACAGAAATATGGCATTTAAATGGTTTATGGTTTTTCTTGGCAGTGAGACACAACTGCTCCTGGCACACCAATTTTGTCAGAATGGAGGATGGGCATCAAAGAAACTCATTATGGAGTTTGCTTTCAACATGGCAAGATTAGCCATTTGGGCAAGAAACTGCCCTTGTCTGGACTGTTTGTTGCTGTATAAACTGGACATGGAGGACACACAAGAAAGGGACTGCTAAACTTACAAAACAAGACATTACTGATGGGTTCCTGTTGAAATGGAGAAGTGTGCCAGACACACTGTGGCCTATAGGCTGAAGATGGATGCCTCAACGTTTCAGAGGAACTTTGAACAGAGGACTGTCCAGGTAGCCTGATGTCTCTGTCAATTCTAGAGTTTATATATTATCCTTCTGTGGTATTTGATAGAGTTGAAGACAGATAGTTATGGTTATAGTTTTCTTCAGTTATTATAAAAGATAAGTTACCCATCTTTTTATTTAGACAGAAAAGAGGAGATGACGGGGAAGTACTTCTGTGTATGTTTATCTTATTGATTGTTTAATAAAGTTATGTTTGGCCAATGAAACAGCAAGTTAGACAGAACTAGGAGTCAGAGGATTCTAGGAAATATAGTAGAGAAGTGGTGATCCAGGCAGGAAGTGACATAGCAAGGAGACTCATATTAAGCAAGGAGAAACAGGAAGTGTCCCTTTTCCCTTTTCGCCTGCTCCAGCAGTGCCATGTGAGCCACCGGCAAGAGAGGGTGCCAGTGGAAGGCATCCCTATAAGATAAGTCTTATAAAATATATAGATTTATGATAATTAAGACTGAGCTAACAGATGAGAAATCCTAGTCATTGGCCAAGCAGCTTTGTACCTAATATGTCTCTATATTATTTTGTCCATCCACACAGCAGGTAGAACTCGGGCGGCTGGCAGAGACCACCCATGTGGCGGTAGGGATTGGGCAGCTTTTGGAGGAAAGATTTATAGTAACAATGGATGAGATAACAAAATTCTGCAGAGACCTTATTAGACACTTGCAAATGATTTTGAGAGAAATGTCTAGAGAAATAAATCCAGCACATATAACAAAGTATGTGTTGTTTGGGGATGGGGAAACAATTTTAGTAGAAAATTCTTTATGACCCAAGTGTGTGGGGTTTGCTTGTGTGTAAGGTGCTGCTTGTCCCACATATTTCTTCTATAATATGAATATATATGTAAACAATTCTTTATCCCTTATTATTATTATAATGCTATTAAAGCCACAAGACACATGCAAACTATCTGGGCATTGATGGTGTATGTCTTTAATCCTAGCATTCAGGAGCAGAGGCACGTGGATCTCTGTGAGTTTTAGGCTTCCCTGGCCTACAATATGAGTCCCAGGAGAGCCATGGCTTTTACTCAGAGAAATCCTGTCTTGAAAAGAAAAACAAAAACAAAAACATAAAATCAAAACAAAACAAAACAAAAAACCCCTTGCAAATGTAAACTAATTTTCTCTAAACATGACCATAAAAATGTGGTAGAATGCTTGCTGCATGAAATATGAACTTGAATCGGGATCCCAAGCACCCACTTAAAAAAAAGTAAAGTGTGAAAACTGGGCCTATGCAAACTTAATACTAGTGGAATGTCAGCAAAGCAGAGATAGGAAGATACTAGGACTTGTTACAGTGTCTTAAGAATGGAAATTATTTCAACTTAATACATACATACATAAAGTTCTTCTTTATGTTTCTTTAGAAATTCTCTTTGCCTAGTTTACCAGATGATGATGGATATATATCAAATCCCATTATTTAAGTGAATGATGTAGGTACAACCAAAACCTTTGCTTTTTATACACCACATTCAGAGTTGTAAAGGTCACTGGACACCTTCCTTAAATCCTAGTTGAGCTCAGTTAGTGTATTTTGACATTATTTGGTCACTGTGATATCTTCAAAGTTCAACTAAGCTAGATTATTTAATATTGATACACACTCCTGCTTATGGATTACTTTCTAGATGTCAGAAACTTCACAGAGATCAACTAATTCTCCTAACTTCCTTATAAAAGCAAGACACTACAGTCCAAAGTTCACAATATCACAGCATAGTTAAGTGATAATTAAGTAGCATGCTCAGTGTCTATGACAATGGTCAGAAGTTGATGAGCCATATAAACAATGATAGTCTCATGGGACTTTATCATCTAATGATATCATCATTAATTCAGTTTCTATAAAGTATTCAAAATATGTAATGACAACCTGACTTGATAAGGCATTTCTGAGAATTTTTTCTCATTATTAAATGTTTCAGGCCACTAGCAATGAAACAAACCTGTCTAAGCTACGTACTATACAGAGATTGTCTTTTGTCATTATAGATTACTATATGCTAATGCTCACATTAGTGCTGAACAAGCATATATGGATTATTTTCTCTTTCTTTAATCTGAATTGCACAGCATATGTGTGATAGATTAAACATAATTGCCCCCGATAACCTCATAGGGAGTGACACTATCAGGAGGTTGTAGTGGATATGGACACACTTGTTGGAGGAAGTGTGTCACAGTGGAGGAAGGCTTTGAGACTTCCCATGCTTAGGATACTGCAGAATGTGTCAGACAACTTCCTGTGGCCTGTAAGATGTAAACCTCTCAGCCATGACTCCAGTATCATGTCTGCCTGCATGTGCTATGCTTCCTGCCATGAAAATAGTAGACCAAACCTCTGAAGCCATAAGTCACCACCTCAATTAAATGTTTCCTTTGCAAGAATTGTTGCAGTCATGGTGTTTCTTCACAGCAATAAAAACCCTAAATAAGATAATATGTTAAAACATTCCATGTGTTTTCATTCCATATTTTATAACTGGTTTATATTTATTGTCTTTGGTATTCTGACCACTTATTTCTGTCCATCTAACCCCTTTCAGTATCTACTCTCCTATGGTTGCTCATTCTCTATCTTAACAATAACTCATTCACAAAGCCAAACTGAGGATCATTAGAAAGTAATTCCTCGAATAACCTTATCTAGGTTTGGTATATGGCTCACCAATCTCCAAGTCTGATGACATGAAATACATTACCATGATACACATGTTGTGTGGAAAGAGAGCCAACTTCTGAAAAGCAAGTTTTCCTTTGGCATCCACATGTATGCCCTGCAACATGTTTTTTAAGGGCAGACAGATGGACACATATAGAGAGATAAACACACACAAACATAAATAAATAAATAATTATTATAAACTTAGGTGATACTTTCCAATGTAAAGTTTACCATGCAAAGCATCTTGTATTTTTAATTTAAATTAGAAACAATCTTATTGTTACAATAAATATTTTTTTAATGTATAAGTTGGATTAATTTAGCAGCATTTATAAATCTTTCCTCGGCAACCAAACAATTTAAAGACAACAGTATGGCATTTAGTATCCAGATTCTCTGTGTATTTTTCATCTCTAGGTGGCTTTTTTACTACTCTACTTTTACTTCCTTTTGTTTCTTTTATTTCTGAGACAGGGTTTCTCTTTGGAAATCTGCCTGCCTCTGCTTCCTTCAGCAAATCCTACCGGCGTTGGCCACCACAACTGGCTACTCTATTTCCTCCTGTTACTTTTTCTCTCACAAGCCTACATATATTTTTAAATGCAATGTAAACCTTTAGAGGTTTCTCATTATCTGGATCTGTCTTTATCATCTTGTTTGGCCAATGAGACAGTAAGTAGACAGGACTAGGAGTCAAAGAGGATTCTGGGGAATGTAGTAGAGAAATGCTGATCCAGGCAGGAAGTGACATAGCAAGGAGACTCATATTTAAGCGAAGGAGAAACAGGAAGGGCTTTCTTTTCCCCTCTGCTCCTGCTCCAGTGGCACAATGTGATCCACCGGCAAGGAGGGATGCCAATAAGGCATCCGATATGATAAGTCTTATAAAATATATAGGTTTATGATAGTTAAGACTGAGCTAACAGATGTGAATCCTAGTCATTGGCCATGCAGTATTGAACCTAATACAAGTTTCTGTGTATTCATTTGGGCCTAACTCGGGCACGTGGCGGTGGGGCTCAGGCGGCTTTTGGCGGAAAGATTTATCATAACATCTTATTTTACTTATCAGTCACAGTTCCCTCTCCCTCCCATCCTCCCATTCTACACCAACCCCCAACCCCCATCCCAAACCCTTCTGCTTCCCAGGAAGGTTGAGGTCTTCCATGGAGGAACATCAAAATACGTCACATCATTTGGGGCAGGGCCTAGACCTTCCCTCATGTGTCTAGACTGAGAGAGTATCCCTCTATGGGGAATGGGTTTGTCCATTTGTACACTAACAGAGGCCCCATTGACTGCCCAGGCCTCCTAACTAACACCCATGTTCAGGGTGTCTCGATCAGTCCTATGCTGATTTCCCAGCTGTCATTCTGGTGACCATGACCTCCCCCTTATTCACATCAGCTGTTTATATGGGTTTCCTTAGCCTGGATTGACACCTATACTCATCACTCCTCCCTTTCTTAAATTGGATTCCATGTGTTTGGCTCAGTCCTTAGCTGTGTGTGTCTGCTTCTGCTTCCATCAGCTACTGGATAAAGGCTCTAGGATGGCATATAAGATAGTCATCAATCTCATTATAGTGGAAGGGCATATAAGGTAGCCTTTCCACTATTGCTTACTTCTTATTTAGGGTCATACTTGTAGATTTCTGGACATTACTCTGGTGCTAGATTTCTCTTTAAAACTATAACAGAGAGAGATATGATATCAGAGGGAGCCACTATAGGCCCGAGAAGGGATCTGGAACCAGGGAGATCTCCAGATACCTACAAGGATGACACGATCTGACAATCCAGGCAACGGTGGAGAGGATAACCTAAAAACCCTCCCCCTAAAGTGAGATTGATGACTTCTCTTTATGCCATCCTAGAGCCCTCATCCAGTGGCTGGTGGAAACAGAGACAGACATCCACAGATATACACTGAGCCGAAATCGGGAATTTAGTTGAAGAGAGGGAGGAATGAAGAACGAAGGGGGTCTGTACCAGGTTGGAGAAACCCACAGGAACAGGTGACCTAAACAAGGGAGAGCACATCGACCCCAGATGCTGTCCAGAAGGCCCGTACAAGACTGATCCAGACCCCTGAACATGGATGTCAATAAGGAGGCCTCTGCACTCCAGGGAGCCTCTGGTGGTGGATTAGTATTTTTCCCTGGTGCAAGAAGGGACTTTGAGAGCCCATCCCATATGAAGGGTTACACTCTGGCCCTGGACACATGGGGAAGGGCCCAGGATCAGCATAGGAAGACTTGGTGGACTTTGCAGAGCCCCCGTTGAGGGCCCTACCCTGCCTGGGGAGTGGTGGGTGGATGGGGTGGGGGGTGGGCTGGGGGTGGGGGAGGAAGTTTGGGGGTGAGGGGAGGGAGAGGGAAAAGGGACTTGAAATAAGCTTGTTCCCTAACTAGAACAAAAACAAAAACAAAAACAAAAAAAAAAAAAAACCTATAACAGATCCCTCTATTTAAGGTATCTCTTTTCTTGCTCTCCTCTTTTCTTCCCCTGACTCAATCTTCCTGCCTCCCTCATGTCCTCCTCCCGCCTCCTCTTCTCCCCTTCTCTATCTCCTAACTCCCTCCCGCCCCCCCCCCCCCCGCCTGTGCTACCAATTTGCTCAGAAGATCTTGTCCTTTTCCCCTTCACTGGGGGTCCATGTATGTCTTTCTTACAGTCCTCTTTGTTTCCTAGCTTCTCTGAAGGTGTGGATTGTAGCCTGGTAATCCTTTGCTCTATGTCTAATATCCATATATGAGTGAATACATACCATGTTTGTCTGTTTGTGATTGGATTAGCTCACTCAGGATGGCTGAAAGACCCTTAAGAAAGTGCTCAACATCCTTAGCCATCAAAGCAATGCAAATCAAAACAACTCTGAGATACTACCTTGTATCTTTTTATAACATTTTTCTTCTATTGATCTTTGTACCCATTACTTCTTAACTATCATGTGATTTGCTTCATTGGCTTTTTGTTTTGTGTGTTTGTTTATTGTTCTGTTATATATTCAACTTCCTTCTAAAACAGCCCCATTGGCACATAAATAGTGTTCAAAGCCTGTGTAAGGGAAATTAAAAGAAACAGTATATTCTGTAACATTTTCTAACTCAGTTACTCTTGTATGCGTATCATTCATTCATATCCAAGTTTTAAGTGCCTGATTACCATAAAAACTCCTATGGCTGATAAGCACTAAGAGCAAACTGGAATGATGCAAGGTTAACACACAGCCATCACTTGTATCAAAGACAATCATCCAAATATCCAAAAGGATAAATCAAAGAAACATTATCATTCATAACACACACACACACACACACACACACACACACACACACACACACACACACCACACACCATAAAAAGGAGAACAAAACTAACCAAGTAACCTCAGAAATGTAAAACTTGCACAATGAAATCTTTAAGAGACCAATGAAAGAAACTGAGGTGGAAACTAGAGTGTGGAAAGAACTCCCTACCTCCGTATTGTGAGTCAGAAGAATCAATGTTGTATAAATAGACATCCTGCTAAAACCAATGTATATATTCAATGTAATGCCAAGAAAAATTCCTATCAAATGATGCTCCACAACAACATCAAAGTTTATAGTGAGACACAATGTTAGAGGAAAGTCAAAGAAATCTTGAACAGAAAGAATGCTATGGGAGGCTATTGCAGTACATGTGTTCCAACCATCATAATAACAGTAAGATGATACTTTCATCAAAAGAGCCTCATGAGTCATAGAGGCCCAATAGCAACTACAGATAACTGAGTTTTTTCAAAGACAACAAAAACATACCCTAAGAGAAGCCTTAACATAAAAGTCCATGGGAGACAAAGACTAAAACAGGAAAATTAGTGCTTTTTTTATTAATAAAAGAAATCTCTTAGAAAGTGTTGCTGTACTGTTTACCTAACAAGGGGAGTCCATTATTACTTTAGGGCTGAATATTTCCCACAGACTATGTTATTTAAACTTGCAGCACATTTAATCAAGTTTGATAGGCTCCATAACAAAAGAGGGATTCCAGATAGTATTAACCCTCATTCTTTTATTCCCTTGACAGAAATACAGCAAAGGGGTAAAAACATGAGCCTGCAGCATGGAGAGTTTCAGCATAACACACTGACCTCCAGACTCAAACTCATTCCATGTGAATGTGTTCATGATAATACAAAAGTTCATATCCTTAATTTCATGATCCCTTGTTTTGACAGCCAAGAAGAATCTGTCTGTTTTCTTAAACATTCTATCCTCTTTCCTGAACATGGTTCACTTTAACAGTGATGGCAGTGAGTCAGTTCATAGAGTTCCTGAAAGAATTATGTCATCATCACCAACAGAGCACTCAAGACAGCATTTGAGGCATTAAAAATAACATCAGACTTCATAATGATTTCACAAATGTCTTCAAAATTTTCCTCTAAATCCTTCTTTAATACAGATACCTCATTGTGAAGTTTCTGTGAAATCAACTGACACTGTAACTAACCTGTTATATAAAGGCAACAGTCATGGAAGATAAGTGACATTGTTCCCAATTGCACAGTCTAAACATAAAAAAACCCTTTTGGATAGATTATAACCAGGAATCAGTGAGTTTTAATTCTAGTGCCCTTAGACTCGAAGAGCTGGTGGATGTATTTTTATATTTCTAAACACAGGCCAATTGCTATCTAAAACAGGGAGCATCACTAATAAATTTCTAAATTACTTCCTTTGGGACCTGGTAAAAGAACCCAGGTCCCAAGGTACAGGACTAGATGGGAGTTAGAGATGATTTTTCAATATCTCCTTCCTTTATTGGTTTGTCTTATTCTGGTTCAGAGGCTAAGGTCATAAAAGAGACAGTATGTGAAAAGTGCATAAGCTAAAATTTTCTTAGAAAGGTAGGCCATAAATGGCCATAAAGACACACAAAGATGATATGGAATATTTAGAAAGAAATCACATGTATGCTTTAATCTAGCAGAAAATCAATCTTTACAAACAGACTTACTTCCATTATGAGAAAATTTCTAAGTATATATCAACATTTGTATTCCAGCCTTATATTATCAACTGTGAGTTCAATCAGTTCAAATCTGGCTTCCCTTTGCTATCAGTGTCAGCATCCTGCAGTCATTTCTTCCACACTCTCTTTTACACCCTTACATAAAGGGGCTTGTGCTGTGATTTTTCTTGTGGAGATTTGGACAAACTTTAATAATTTCAGATAGGGCACAGATGACAGAACACAAACAGAATTCTAACAAGAATGAGTTGGTCATACAACAAGATTATAGGGCATGAACTTCTTAAACAATGTTACAACACTAAAAGTCCCATCCTGGAATGAAAAAAGACTAAAGAAAACTGCCTTTGTCTGTGTTTCCTCCTCAACTTGGAAGAAGCTCCAAAAAATTCTCTTGAATAGCTATAAATTATTTACCATATATATAACTTGGGGGTGGATCTTATGAATTCATACTTCCCTTAGGTTCTTATTCTTATGAGAATAGTTAGCTTTCATAGTTTTATGAACTTTCCACCCTCTCCAGAACAGAATATTTCAATGGAAATAATGGTGTAACTATTCTGGAAAAGCAAATCCTAGTCCATTGCCTAGAAATATTTTCATTTATAATAGCTACTTAACTAAGTGCAAGCCTCTGAAAAGTAACCAGAATTTTTTGCATTTAATGTTTTCCTAATGATAAGAGTCATGTAAATTTTTATGGATGGGAACCTTCTCTTTGACCATAGGAGATGAGTGTTCAGATCATAACAAAGAAATCAGTTGGCAGGAAAAGGCTAGTAAGCCTTAGGAATCAAATTAGGAAAGAATATACATCACCAATTTATCACTTCGTGAATAGATACCAGCAAAACCCACTCAAAGTTAGTTGTAGACACAACATCTACTGAATATCTGTGATACTCTACCTTGGTTTTCAGATAGCTTAAAATATGTCTACATGATTCAAAGACTTTTTCATATAAGACTCTTCATATTTTATACATTATAACTTTATTTTATTAGCACACAACTGTAGAAATGAGACATGTTTTGACAGGCTTGTAAAGGTGCAGTTATGACAACTTAAAACATACATAAATCTGTTATGATAAAAACATTGCATTCATAGACACTGTTCTGAAAACACTGGTAGAGTTTTACTTATCTTTACTGTCTCACTTATCACCAGTTTTATCAATTTTGTAGCACCACTGTGTAAGTCTATTTGTCCTCTCATTAGTCTCTGTAGCAATAATAAAAGGATTATTTTTGTTTCATGAATCATGCCACCAGAAAAGGAATGTAGAATATAAAAGATGTGATTCTATCTTGCTATGCAGTAAATCAGTTTAATACTTATACATTTTATGGCTCAGCATTTGATAGACATCTATAATTATAGAGGGTTGAAATCCATGGCTAACATTGCCTGATTAAGCATACAACCATATAAGGAAAAAGATATACAGGTATGAGGCTTGATTTTCAAACTTACAGTGTTAACTAACTATCTGACTCAAATAATTGTACCCTTTCCTGCTTAATTTTCATCTTCTGCAGCATGCTGTTACATAGTTAAATAATAATCATAAAAAACTGCACTACAGTACTTTGTGCCTAAAAGCCATTTAGTGTAACTCAGTAACTTGCTTTGCTTCTCCCTAAAATGTACATTTGTTTCAGATGTTTTTGTGAGATGATTTATATATACCTCTGTTACATAGGTGCATAAAGTAAAAATGCATAGCTCACTTGTTCCTTAAAGAAAAAAAATAAATCTCGCTCCACATATTTAATATAAATCAGACATGATGACAAAACTTGTGGCAATTTCCAGATTATATAGCAATGACTAACATTTGAGCACTAACTATATACTTAATTGTCTGCTACAGCCATAAATAGAATGCTTTATTTAAGCTATCCTAAAGCACTCTAAGCTAGCCTACACTTTTATCTTATCCATTTTACAAATGAAAAGCCAGATATCCAATTTTACACATCTGCCAATTTCCCCTAGCTTGTCAGAGATTAGAGATATGTATGAAATCACTGCCTCTGACATCCACTTGGAAATCTTTAAAATTTTTCCAGCAAGAATGTGATAGCACACAATTTGTCAAGTAATCAAAAAAAATAGAAAAGCCCCTATAAACTATATTTTACCTGAATTACTTTCACATTCATCTCTTCTATTAATACTTAAAAGTATAGGACACTTCAAATGGAATCTAATCATGGTGCATACAGTGTTTGGTCGAATTGTCTTAAAGATTATACATTAATTGCAATATTAAAATGTATATATTTTTATTTCTAAATTTTATTTATGTGTATATATTAACATGTTCAAATGTGGGTGCCTATTTATTTGTATGTGTACAATTGATGTAAAGTATTTAAGGGGGCCCGTAGACTGCTTGGAGCCCTTGGAACTGGAGTGAAGGCAGTTGTAATTTGTCCAATATGGGTGCTAGGATTTGAATTGGGATTATCTTCAAGAGTAGCAATTGCTTGTAGCCGCTGTGCCATATTCAGAACCCGAATCTCAAAGTTCTGGTTGAAGTGAAACCTAACTTGTGGCAATTACATCAATAGAGCTATGCATTGTCAGCATTTAAGCTTATATCACCTGACTTTCTTTCTAAAAGGTGGCCAGAAAACAAAACAACTACCAAGACATCCATGTACCATTGACTTCAAATGAATATTTCATAGCTTACACTTGAGTACTTCTATGTGACAAACTTTAAAAAATAAGGAAATATGAGTTGCTTGGTTTTATTTATTCATGTCCCCAGCAGGTGACTACAAGCATATATAAAGTATTTCTAAACTTTCAATGTGTTTGTTTTATGAAAATTTGAGTTGCAAATGGGCTATAGGGTGTGAGCCTTATAAATCACCTGAGCTGTTTCACTATTGGCATGTCTTGCAGTCATTATGTATAATTGGTTAATGGTGTATTTATTCACACATTATTGAATCAGCTTCAGGGATAATCACTGATGAGTTTCAAAACTCCAGGGGGATTTCAATGCAGAGGTAAATGAATTAAAACATAAGATAAAACTAATTACTTTTATTTAAATTCAATTTTTGGGTAATAGTTGTGTCTTGGGGGGGTCTTGCAGCAGTTTTCAGAAGTGATAAATTTGCTTTTCTTTCCTCACTCCTATTCCCTAGAGCTGAGAAATTAAATCATTGGGATGAAAATCAGAAAAGGAGACTCTCAAATTAAATTTTGTGGTGGTTCAATTCCTTACCTTAGTTCATAATGCTTTCTTTTTCTGTCCTCTTTTTATTTAACTTTGGCCTCTGAAAACCTGAAATAACCCCTTCCAGATTCAAAGTCAAGTGCACATCACTTAATGGTATTAAAATGTCCAGAAGAATACCTCAGTAGAAATGAGCACACATATAATTTTAAATGTGTTGTCAATAACCCCATAAGACTCTAAAGGAGTTGGGAGCTAGAAATTGTGTGATGCTCTACTTTTCCACCTTTCCTTTAACTTGAGTATGGACATAAAATAACATAGATATTAATCAAAACTTCAGTGTTTGCCTCCACTTACCCGGAATTTACTCTTGTTTAATATCTGATGTGATATCATTGCAGCCTATTTCCTTAGATATAATGTCATATTTTTCATGGATATATGAATGTCTCCAGTATATTTATAAATTAAGCAACACACCCTTGTGTGTGATTTAGATGCATCTTTCCCATTATGTGACTTATTGTTACAGCTTGCTTCTTATGGTTTGACAAACATCTTGACCAAAGGTGTGATAGGTGTGAAAGGTTTTATCTTAGGTTATAATCCAAGTTACATTCTGTCATGGAGGTAAGCAGAACAGGAGCTCAAGCAGAGTGCAAGCATGAAGTAGAAGCCTTACAGGAACACAAGTTAGCTAGCTGTCTTACATAGCCCAGGATAAACTGTAGTTCATGCTACTGCAATTAGCATTAAAGAGAATGCACCAAAGACATGTCCACAAGCCTGTCTCAGCTAGAAAATTTCACAAATGAGATTCCTCCTTCTTAGGTTTCTCTATGTGTTAGCAAGTTGACAATAAACAATAATGAACATATCTGGGTTAAGGAAATAGATGCAGCCAGGAATGAACTGTTTAGAATTTAACTAATGAGTTAAAATTAAATTTAGTAGCATATTATTGAAAATCTGAGAAACAGAAAAAAAGAAAAAACAGTGGAGCAATAGTTTTGTTTTCCATTAAGTGAAGACCACAGGAAGATATTCCAAGGTGCTGTAATCATGCTGTCATTGCCAGATATCATGACGTTATTATTTATTTTTCCTCTTTTGGTCTTCATCTCACCTAGTTAAGGAAAGAGAGGTCACTGAATTCATAATTTGAAAATTTCTCATTATTCTACAGGTTACCAAAAAAGGGAACACAGAAAAATCAATTATATTTCTTATTTTTGAAATGTTTGTTCCAAGTGAGTGTAACTTACCCGAAAAGAGCTGAAGGGTGATCGTCACAGTCTTACTTCACTGTAGGTGTCTCTGTGCTTCACAACAATGGAACTCAACATATTTCTGATATTCCCCCTTCTTATTTCTCCATCATCATAAAATAAACATCTAGATGTAATCACTAGACATGTTTATGAAATCCCTAGTGGCTGTGTTTTGATCTGCAAAATAGCATGGTTCTCTAAGAAGAAATTGCAACTAAACTATCTCAATTTTGAATACATGCCCCCTTCACCAGAGACAGACTACTGCTCTCTTCATGAAATTCAAGATATTTCATTTTTATTCTTATCTGTCAAAAAGAGTTAAACCAAATGAAATGTATATTTTTTCAAATGTGTATACTACATGAGGATGACATATCACCAATCCATCTTTAAAAAGGGCAAATATGTAAGAATTCAAATGCAGGAAGGAAACAGCTCTATGAACTCCATGTAAAGTGTTCTTGTCTCTTATTATTCCAGTCCAGGACCAAACAGGCACAAATTTTTGAATAATAGCCAGATCTTAGAACTTTTGTTTTATTCCTGCCTTTAAGATAGGACTTCATAAGCTACAATGATTACTTATAAGCTTTGTTGTCCTAAGATTGGTTTTAGATAGGCAAAAGCCCTGAAGTTACATGTACGTATGCCATGTAAAATGTTCTCTTAGTGTCTTTTCTGTTACTGTAACAAATTACTCTGACAAAAGCAACTTAATGGAGATAGGGTTTATTTCACTTTATAGGTAAAACTTACAGTCGATGACCAAGACCAGTACCATCTGGTCCTGGAAACCTGACTACCCAGACAAGGGAAAGAAGAGAGTACAGATATGGGTAGAGAAACTCTGAGATTGGACAAGTGGGTAGATGTGCTC
Organism: Cricetulus griseus; assembly: GCF_003668045.3. Classification (NCBI taxonomy): domain Eukaryota; kingdom Metazoa; phylum Chordata; class Mammalia; order Rodentia; family Cricetidae; genus Cricetulus; species Cricetulus griseus. The sequence continues at coordinate 110,370,942 of NC_048598.1, forward strand.
TGATAGAGATGAACCAGCAAAAACAGCCACCTAGAAACTAAGTGCCATTTATTTTACACATCTGGATAAAAGAGGTGTATTAAAATGCTGTATGACAAAACAAAGAGACAAATTTAGCGCAAGAGGGGAGCAGTCTCAGGCAGCAAACATCTGAGAGAAGGAAACTACAAAGGTTTTTTTTTTAGTGTTTTTTTTTTTCTGTATACTCTACCAATATTTGCTCACAAACTAAGGAAAGGCTTTTGCCAATTTCCTAAGGCTGATCCAGAGAAGGCATTTCTGAATCTGGTGGGTCTGTTGTATTGGGGTGCTTGTCAACAATATACATCTACTTATGACATCGTATTAGACCTTTCATATCCACACAGGGCTTTCTTCTTCCACATTCCACAGTCTATCCTTGTAGAGGAACTTTCAACAGTAAGACAGAAACTGAGAGCATGGCTAGTCATATTGTGTCATAGTAAAGAAGCAGAGAACAGACCAGTGTGTGCCAGAATACCCCAGGTCACAAATGGGTCCATCCCCTGGGAATTTGTCTTCTCATCTTAATTAAAACAAAGTCAAGATAATTATTCATTTTCATGTCCAGATGTCTATCTCCTAGCTGATTCTGCTGTCGAGTTGGCAACTGTACAGGTCATTAAAAATGCCATTATCTGTTTGGAACTCCATGTATTATAAGTGTGAGACCACCCACTACCAATAAGACAACAGTCAAGTCAGGGACATGGAAATCTGTAAATTCACACTCTGTGCCTCATTGGAGGTGTATATGATTTAAGGTATATATAACACATTATGTCAATCAGTTACTAAACTCAGTTATAATAATTTGTAAATGATTATCAATGTATTTCTACAAGTTCTGAGTAGAGCAGCTCATTTCCTTTATGAGGAAAGACAAAAGAGGACATATTTTTAAATACATTTTATTTTTCTGATTTTATTCAGAGTCTCTGAGTAGATGTCTAATGAAATCATAAAGTATTGCTCTTTTTCACACAACAAAAGCACTTCCAGTGATAGTGGATAAATTTAAGCTACAAAATGAAATTAATAAGATCAAAGAGTGTTTTACAAAATGTACTATAGGTTTATCTACTTACCATCAAGAGTTGGAAAAAGCAGGCTAAGAGAACAACATTCCTTTTCCCATGTACTTTTTTATTTTTTTATTTTTTTGCCTTTTCCAGACAGCGTTTTCTGTGGAGCTTTGAAGCCTATCCTGGAAGTGGCTCTGGAGACCAGGCTGGCCTCAAACTCACAGAGATCTGCCTGCCTCTGCCTCCCGAGTGCTGGAATAAAAGATGTGCACCACCAACGCCCGGCCTTCCCATTAACTTTATATAGACTGCCAAATAAGGTGTGGCCCAGATTAAAGGAAATTCTTCCCAACTCAAAAGCGGGGTCTTCCTTTCAATTATTTAATTAAAAGAAAATCAAACAAAACCCACAGGTATACCCAGCCACTTGAGTTTTAGTTAATTTCACCTTTAGTCAAGTTGACAAGCAAGAATTCTTATCACAATCTGAAATAAAACAAACAGTAAATGTTGTTCTTTTGTTTAAATTTAAAAATATAAAAAAGGGCACAAGATGAGAATAAGAGATACATTAACCATAATTTATTACAGATGGGGGAGAGAGAGCGGGAGTAGGAGTGGGAGAGAGAAAAGAGACACAGACAAGAGGAAGCGAGACAGAGCAGAGAGCAGGGAGGACTTAAGAGAGAGTAAGTGGGTAAGAGAGAAGAGAAGAGAGTTAGTGGTTGACCACTGGAAACAGGGAGGAGAGAGAGGAGGAGAGGGGAGAAGAGAGGAGAGGAGAGGAGGGGAGGAGAGGGGAGGGAAGGGAGGAGAGGGGAGGAGAGGAGAGGAGAGGAGAGGAGAGGGGGGAGAGGGGAGGGGGGAAGAGAGGAGAGAGAGGGGAGAGGGGAGAGAGGAGAGAGAGGGGAGAGAGAGGAGAGAGGAGAGGAGAAGAGAGGAGAGAGAGGAGAGAGAGAGAGAGAGAGAGAGAGAGAGAGAGAGAGGTTAAAGGGAAGGCTGAGCATGCATACTGAGGCTTCACGCAGGTCCAATGCATAGCCAGTGACATGGTGATGACTAAAGTGGCACACATCACAGTGGGTGCCTCACCCATTGTCAGGAGGCAGGGTCTGTCTCATAAAGAGTAATGAGCATAAACTCTCTTACAGAAAGCCTCACCCTCCCTGGGGAACAGAAAGGGTATGGGATAGGTAGAGTGTTGGGGGTTGGGCAGGGGAGGAGGGGAGCGAGAGGGAACTGGGACTGACAGGTAAAATAATCTTTCTAATTCAAATAAAAAATTAAAAAAAGAAAAATAAAATCATGTCTTAGGAAAGGAAAAAAATAAGGAGTTATGAGCAGGTCACATTAATGCCTGACTGCTGTATTTTGCATCAAACTTGGCCATGCTTAGAATTCTATCTCTTTTAATTTCTCTTCACACACTGCCACTCCCACACACATACACTGACACATTCGTCTTATGTACCAAGGCCCTGAGAAAATCTTTGCAGAAAATACTTTGCAATAATCTTGTCTCTTGAGAGCCTTCCATCATATATAGCATCTATTTTACCAAGTCCCTACAACACCTGTTGGAAGTCCTGAGGAGTTTTCTGCTGTGGGAAAAACAATTTTGTTAACATGTGTTTTGGAATGTTTATAGTCCATTTAAAATTAGAAACCATTAGAGTGATTTGTAGCTCTCTGAATTCTCCACTTGTCAAGAGCTTTAAATGAAACATGTTTTCACAGGTCTGCCACATCTACCCACAGTAGCTGAGAGTTGTGTCCTATTTGTCTCATTTCCTTTGGTTTATTTTAACAGGATACTTCTGAGTGGTTAGAAAATAAAACAGCTTGTGCGGAAGAATAAATTATGTCTTCAGGACCAGACCACTTTTTTTTTTTTTTTTGTGTATGTCATGTAATCATATGTGGCCGCATTATAATGTAAACTCTAAAGCTATTTAGCATGCTCAGTAGGGAAGATCAATTTACAAATTCACAAATCACATATGTCACACTTGTGTTTTAGAAGACATTAATTTGTTTGTTTACATAAAACACCAATCTCAAATGTGGATGCTAGCATCCACGAATATTACTGTATCCCCTTTTGAGAACAAAACACAGAATATAAAAGGTTGATGTCACAGTTATATTTTTTTAAAAATTAATTATTATATCTGATAGGAATGAATGATAGGAAGACTTTGTAGCAATGGTTGTAGTGATGCACCTTACATTGGGCATTATTGTTCCTTGCTAATCAATCTTAAATTCTATTGAAAAATCTAGTATTTATCTTTTGTGTTATTTGTGGGTGGTGTGACATGCTTATGATACCTTTTGTTTATATTTCTATCTAATTTTATGTAAAGAAATCTAATCTAAATATTGACAGAGAATTCTTTATAAATTCACACTTAGTATTCTTACTTTATTTACTTATTTCTCTCTCTGTGTATGTGATTGTGCACTCATACAATACATGTATGAGGGTCAGAAGACAACTGGAAAGAGTCCTGTTTCTACCGCAGCATTGCCAAGGATGGAAATCAGTCTACCAGCCGTGGCAACAAGTGTCTATAATCACTAAGCTATCACTTCAACCCATAATATCACACACTTTTAATTAAAAGTAGTTACTTCTACCAACTTTGCCTAAAGTATAAAACAGCTTCCTTTTTTTTTTCAGGTGCCTAGAAAGACTATCATACAGAGAAACTATAATTTTATTTTAAAAGGCTTGACATTTACCCTGAGGCAAGTCATTTGCATTCACCACATCTGCCTTCAAAATAAAAATTGAAATCTAATTTGATTTTCTTACCTGTGAGTCAAATTAAACAACAAATGTGGAAATGTTGAATTAATTATAAGATTCAAAAAAGAGCTTCATAATAAATAACACAGCAAAGTCTTCAAAATAATTAGTCAAAAAATGTTTAAGTTCCTTTACTTAGTCTTGTAATGATAATTAGGTGACCAGTTTCAGGAGAACAGTTCACAGTGAGAGTTGAGGTGTATTCTCCACTTTGGGTAGAATAAATTCCCTCCAAATTTGCCTATTTCTGTGAGTTGAAAGGAAGCATCATTTTAATGTATCCACTCTTTAAGAGTTAGTTTTCTACCCAAGGAGGGATGCACATTGCTACATCTAGGACAAATTTTGACTGTCAAAGTTTGGAAGTGGATGGCTACTCACACTTGGTGATCTAGCCAAAGATGTTGGTAAAACTGTCAATTAAGAGAATTAAACTTCTACCTTGTCACCTGCATTGTCTAGTCTGTTATGCCCAAGTTGAAGGAACAAAACTTCAACTGAAGGATTTACTATATTATTTTATTGTGAAAGCATTCCTTGAGAGAAGAATGGTTAAGGCATTATCCTTAAGGAGAAGAACAGAAGTACAACTGCCTTCCCCAGCATTCTTCAGAAGTTACAACAGGTGGAGTCTCCTTTTATCCATGTGCCCTGTGAGTGGTCCTTTGCATTTTGCCATGTCCATGCTTGGTGCCTTCTCACCCAGCTTTATGCCTACATTTCCACATTGTTCCTGTACTGTCATCTAGACTTACCCACTAGATCTTTAAATTTGAGTAGAACTACACCTATTTCTGTCGTTATCAAGGAAACCTGGGTCATTATCAAGGGAACTGACTTTGGCCTGTGTTCGAGAGATGTTTGTTTTGACTGTCTCATGGCTGAACAGAACCCTGAGGGAGTCACAAATGTCATTGGTGTGCAGTGCTATAATATTCCTGCTGCTCTGAAGAGTCTTCTGTGTTGATCTTCTCACATGCCTGGCAACTTTCAAAGTAAAAGTAATAGGCAATTCCATGGAACTGTGAAAAAAGATCCCAAGTCGTCATCCATCTCTGTAAGTATAGAGAAAATTGCTAGCGTGCAGTTGGCCTCTTTCATTATTGAGAATATAGAACAGCTCAATTTTCACCAGGGCTAATTGATTTTCACAGCTGGTGCATGGACTCTTAAGAAGGATGTGAAACTTGAAAAGTTCCTTTATCTAGGAACCAAAGCTCATGGGTCTGACAGAGACTGCAGAAATGGGGTTGAATAAGGAATGCTGAAATCTTCTGAAAAAACTTGGGGACCAGCCGGAAAAAGAGATGCTTGCTTGTGTAGTGCATTCTGTGAGAAGGTTATGGCCAGCCATATGGCATTCCCACATATCCATTATTGCCCCTTCACATTAATTAGCATTGTGTTACATGGAAGAAAGCTGGTGTTCACCCCTGAAACAAGATGTGCCATAAGAGGTCAAGTCCCACGTTTCCTTTGCCTCTATTGGCGCTGAAACGTTTGACTGACTTCAAGCCACTGGTTTGATAGGTTATTTTCTTTTTTTCCTATTAAAGGTAAAAGGAAGTGGATGGATACCTGAAGCATTGATTCCATGAATGAGCACAAAATACGGATGTATTCTTGGAGAGGGGAAAATGGGAAGTGTTTCATTACTTGGACTAGTAAGATCTTCCTAATATTGTCATTCAGGTTGACACAGATAAATCCCATGCAGCTTTGAACTTTAGGAAGATAATTCTAGTCTCCCACCTAAAACCCCAAGGGGCTAAAGGGTCTTAGATGAGTTCGTTTTCACTCTGTCTAGTGATACAAGAACTTACCTATTTCTAAAGGTTAAGAATGCCATGACATGCCTGTTGGGGCTTCTACTTGCCTTTCGTAAAGTTAGGTTCAAAATAAGGGACCTGTTAGATGAAACATATTTGATGTGCTCAGTCTTAAGCTATGATGTAGAACTTCTTGTGCTTTCAGCAGATAAGGTCTTATATTTTGGGATGCAATAGGAGTGTCCTTTTATCTGGAGTATGTCTATAAAGCAAAACGATGTAACAAGAAGGTACATCACAAAATCCAGTAAAGACTACCATCAAAAGCAGTGGCCAGCAGACATTTAGTAGTGTCTACAGGCAGAGGCCAAGGAGTAATTTGTCTTAACAAGTTCACATTTTACATTAAATAAGGAAACAATTTGACAATAAAAAAATTTGAGCTGTAGGATGGCTACTGAGCCCTTAGGAGGCATGGTTATGGTGTCTCCCTACAGTGAGCATAATCTATAATGTTAGTAACATTATTCACAAATAGTAATTTTCATAAGATATTCCTGTGAATATATAGATCCACAGAGAAAACATGACTATGAGTTATTACTTAAGGACTTAGACAGAAAAAAAATGATTGGAATAAAAGACGGGGATAATCATATTGCATTTTGAATGCCAAAATTACTGTTCTGTAGTAGTGAATACTCAGGTAATTATCCCCATATGATTTATCATTTTCTAAGTACATAACTGGAGATCTAAAGGAAGATTATTTTTAAATATGAAGGCAAAGTATTACATAGGGCAGCTAGAATATTGTGTAGCTTCCTCACCTGAAGCACAAAGCAAACTCTTATGGTCCAAAACATGTATTGCTAGGCTGCTGCAGTGTACTTGGTAAGATGTAACCTTTTCTAAGAGCTTACCTCATTCATTTGCTTTCCTTTACAATGTCTTTATGTTTAAGGAAAAGTTATGAAATTTGCCTATATGTTGTTCTGTTCATATATTCTGTATTAATTTTCCCAGTGAAAGGGCTTATGATAATGTAGCATCTACAGAATTTATAAGCACTACTTTTCACTCTGTCTATAATGAGTTTTCTGATACTTTGGATATATTTTTCTAGAGCAGCTGTGTCCTTTATATGCAGATTAAATTATAGATTAAGAATTATTAACATAATACCTATTTTAAAAATATAACTACTTAATATATTAACACCATCAACTTGTTATTTATAACTATAACTAAAGCATAGTGTTCACAATATCTTATATTCATTTGGTTTTAGTAAATAAGGATTTGACTATAAATAAAAAGGCATATATGTAATTAAGTTCTATAATCAATATAGTCAGCAATTCAATTAACATTTAGGTAACTAGGTAGTAGAAATAGTTGTTGAGGTATAGAAAGTTACCATCCGTTGAGCTGCTATTAATTGAAGTCATTCTAAAATGAAAATGTATCTGATATTTTAATTTCATTTTATCTTTTAGTTAACTTCATTTTCTTTTTCTTTTTTAAGTAATATTTTTATTTTAAATTAGAAACAAGATGATTTTACATGTCAATCCCAGTTCCCTATCCTTCTTCCCTTCCCCTGCCCCCCTGAGACCTCCTGCCCCATCCTCTTTCTGCTCCCCAGTGGGTGATGCCTTCCATGGGGGAATTCTAAAGTCTGTCATATCATTTGGAGTAGGGCCTAGACCCTCCCCCGTGTGTCTAGGCTGAGAGAGTATACCTCTATATGGAGTGGGCTCCCAAAGTCCATTTGTGTACTAGGGATAAATACTGATCCACTTCCAGAGGCTGCATAGATTAACAAGATCTCCAAAGGAACATCCTTGTTCACAGGTCTGGAACAGTCCTATGCTGGTTTCCCAGCAGTCTGGGGTGCATGAACTCCACCTTGTTCAGGTCAGCTGTTTCTGTGGGTTTCTCCAGCCTAATCTTGACCACTTTGCTTATCACTCCTCCCTCTCTGCAACTGATTCCAGAGTTTAGCTCAGTGTTTAGCTGTGGGTGTCTGCTTCTGCTTCCATCAGCTACTGGATGAAGGCTCTAGGATGGTGTATAAGGAGGTCATCAATCTCATTATCGGAGAAGGTCATTTAAGGTTGCCTCTCCACTATTGCTTAGATTGTTAGTTGAGTCATTGTCTTTTTATAAAGTTTCATGTTTTACATCGAAATATTTGAGAGTAATATGTATTCTTAACATCATTTTTTATTAAAAAATCCCAATGCCTTTGGTTTGGTTCAAACTGAGATCTTCTTTGTTATTTTCTTCTTTTTTTGAGATATGGTCTCTCTTCTGTAGCCCAAGGTGATGTCAAAATCATGCTTCTTCTATCTAGGCCTGAGTACTGGGATTAGAGATAGGTGCTACAGTGCCAGGTTTCCATTTGGGTTTGTATGGTAGATTACATTCTCTGCTTATGTAGTGTTTTGAGCCAATGTCTTAACATGGACAAGATTGCACTCTTTCTGATTGAGCCCATGTCTTGAATACCAATTACCGATAGGCATGATATTGTGATTTTTGGTGGCTTTCCTATTAATGAACTAAAGGTTTCTTAATAATTATACACAGCTTGTTTAAAATGCTTTCATGAGCTCCTTATGGAGAATTCTGGAAGGCAGAATTTACAATGTTTACCTAAAGATTTCAAAAATCATTCAGATCAATTGTATCTGTTTTGTCTCACCTACATTCTTGCCCTAATGATACAACTTACAAAATACATTTTTGCTATAATCTATTTATAGTGATTTCTTATTTGAATTTTAAGAGGCCATTAAATGCAATATAATAATTATTTTGTCTTCTTCAACTTTATAAAACTCCCCTCTTGATTTATTTTTGACTTTAACAGAGCTGTAATAAGCAGTACCAAAACAACATTTCAATACTACTACTATTATTCTAATTTCCACTGATGTTTGAATTCTGTCTTCCAAACTTATGTATTTAATCAATATGTTTTGAATGTCTAGTATGATATAGACACTTTAGATACATTAATGAGCAAGTGGTGCTGGTCATTATTAAATGTTTCTCATTGTTTATTTTACTATGGCTATATGTACATTAAAATTTACTTGACAATAGATAATATATAGAGACATTTCTACCTAGTTTAAAGTTCTAAAGACTATGTAGTTGAAGAGCTCATGACTGCCAAATGTCTCTTTCTGTTCTCTTATCTCATAGCCAATAGAAAAAATGTTAAGTAGCAATGTGAAGATGGGAGCTTGAAACATCTAAGACATACTTGCATTATAATTTCTTATTTTTGAAGTAACTAACACAGTTAATCAACAGATCAAAATCAATCTCAATAAAGACCTCTGTAAATCCTGATTGCCTCATAAAACCTCATCTATAAACATAAAAAATTAAAATCCTACCACATAAGCTTTACTTTGCAGTCTAGCACATAAGCTGCAGCACAAGGCATAGCAAACAAAAATATGATGTGTCATGAAACTATGCTATTTATAATAAGTTAATATGAAAATTTATTTCAGAATAAAGGATGCCAAGAGTACTAAGCAAGTGAAGAAAAAGAGCTTATATAAGAATGCCAGATCTGGGGTCTTAGGAAGGCAATAGAACAATGGAGGAATTTGCCAGCCAGAGATGTAGAAGAAATGAGACCCATAAGATGCATCATTAAGAAGAACATATATGTTTTAACTCATATTCATGCCATTTAGTTCACTCCAGATATAGTCATAGCTGGCATGAGAAAAATCATTTCCCAATAGAGAAATGACCTGTAGGAAGAAACGGTTAGATATTTTATTGTACTGAGAACATGAATCCAGATACAGTGCAGAAGGGAGATCTATACTGAAATAAGATATGACTTTATAATGATGCAAACAAATGTAGAAGCTATCCTTTCCTACTAAATATGCAACTTCCCCAAGGCAATGAACTCCACATCAAAAAATAAAGATCCAGGGAAAGTCCTGTTCATTATGTGACTCAATTCACTATCATGCCCCCTGGTTCCAAAGACAATTTATGAAATTAAATGTCAAGTGGTCTGTTATATAAAATATTTCATGATTAGATGAAGTCAAATTTCATTCACTATGTCAAATACACTAGACACTCATAATGTGTGCACAGTTTCCTGCTTTCATTTCTCCTTGAGCTATACATAAAATCCCTATTTTCTATTTCTCATCTATAAGATAGATAGAGATGGCTTTTCTGATATTGCCTACTTCAAAGAGTTCTCATAAGATTCAAATTATATGCTATAGTTATGGTACTTCAAAAAGCTCCTGGCTCTATGTGTTTTAGCTGTCAATAAACATTCTTTGTAATCCTTCAATCAGATAATTATGCAAGTTTTTAGCAGTGGTATTCATATCACTTCTACAAGGGAATATGGAGAGAGACCCCATAAAGCTCATAGTTCCTTTAAAAGTACAACAATGAGAGGCTGAATAATTCTTACAAAAAAGGGCAGGGGGTTTTATTTAGAAATATTTTTGACCCCTGTATAGAAGGGTATCAAGAATCATAAAAAACTTCCTGAGGATGGGAGGAAGAGGGAACTTGGATTTATTTGTAAAATAAGATTGTTTCTAATATAAATTAAAATAGGAAAAAAGAATCATAAAAGCACTTAAACAAACCAATAATTTGAGAAAATATAGGACTGGGAACTCTGTAGCTAAGAATAAGGTGTATTCATTGAAAACTAACTACATCCTCAAAAATACAGATGCTCATTGGGAGAGAAAAATGTCAGGTATTTATTTTTACTTGATTTACTGAAAGCACAGCTAATTTAATATGACGCATATTTTCACAGAAAAGAGTTATAAGTACATGAGGAAGTGAAAATAAAAATAAATCAAGTATGGTATATAAGAATAACTATACTTTATCTGACACAGTTCTTTAAAACATCACAGTGACAGACTATTGCTTTGGTAATCTAGCAGCTGGGACAAAAAAGGAGAGGGATAAATAACTAGAAAATTCAAAACTTGCAGTTTAATAAATGCCATATAATTAAGTAAGATTTGGAACCCCGACAATTGTTTTCCACAAGTCTACCCCATGGAAACAGTGTTTTTCATTGCAGTACCTCTTGCCCCAAGCATCACATTTATCAAATGCCTGCTTACACTGGATATGTGTAGATTCATTAATAAGGAGTTAATTTTAATTTTGTAGTACCTGAGAATAAGCTACATTAATTTCAACTTTAAAGTCAAAAGCTACATGAGGAAATGGATGATATCAGCTTATCCTTAAAATCTACATGACACCCTGTCTATTGTGTCACTTTTTCACATAAATGAGAGAAGTTCATAAAAAGAGCATCTAATGCATTCTGGAACCTTGACATATTGCATATAACATTTTATAGGATAACTCATACCAAACAGCAGGTAGAATTCTTGTGCTGTGTTAGCAGTAATTTTAGATAAATTGTATTATTTTTTATCTTTAATGGATGAACTCTGCCCATCTTTCTTTTAAGACATATCACACACAATTGACTTGAATGTTAATGAGTCTAGTGATAAATCTAATTACATTTTTGCTAATGCAGCATTCTAATAATTGCCCTCAATTTGAAGGAAGAAACCATTGTTTCCAGTCCCTCACCCACCGATGAACCCAACTGTGGCAAAATAATATACCATCAAACAATCAGCATGAAATGTAGTTTTTCAAGTCTCTGATTCCACATTCATTTTGCAATTGGCTGAATTGATACACTCTGATTTAATTATATATATATATATATATATATATATATATATATCATCCCAGCAAAGCTGTCTAGAGATAGTTCACATTCAATGACCAACACATAGCTAAAGGCTATAAAGTTTCAACTTTAAAATCCCCTGCCAACAGACCCTGACAAGGGACCATGTGTTCTAATTAGGGTTAAATGGGCATTCTGTCTTTTTTAAAAACTTCTCTCCCGAAGACAGGAATGTAGCCACCTGGTTTACATTATAAAGGTTAACACATACAGCACACAGGTGGGTAGAAGTCTTCTGCCTCACCTCTATTTCTGCTTTCTCTGACCAAACAGCAGAGAATGTTGATTTTTCTATAGAGAAAAAAAATCTGATCAAGACCTATTCACGAAAATTGATAAAATGCTCCATTACCTCAAGATCAAAGAGGAGTCAAGAAAAAAATTATACCTAAGGGGACTAGGAGAGTCCGTTGAAGCCCATCAACAGACAGGCAAGTGACAGACCAGGAAGCAATTGGAGAGCCATCAAGCTAACTGCCTGTGAAATCTTCCCTGGACCCAGGAGCTGCCACCCGGATAATATTATCTCTAGACCAAAGCACCTGGGACCTGTCAGTCATCCAAGAGCCCAGAGAATTAAGAGTTATATTATAATTGTCTCCATTTCATAGCCTTAGTTTTCAATGAACTGGAAAAGTATGAGGCTCAAAACAATTTGGTTTTTAAAAGACTGTAGGAAACAAAAAATCATAAGATTTCTTGTGGTTGTTATGGTGGTAATGCAGAAAACTCTATTGAAGTTTCTGAGCAATAATTTATCTTATTTATATAGTCATTTCAAAGATACTATTCAAATCATGTCTTTCAATATAACTAGATAATGTTACTCTGGGGAAATCTTATACATAAATAAATAGTTTTACCATTTTTTCTCATTTAACAATATGTTTTATTTAAATAAAATAGTGACAACCCGATAACTGTTGAATGAGTCTTAAAAATAGAAATTACTTGACATATTAAAATTAATTCAACTCCATGAAAGAGAATATGAAGCAGTTCATAGTATTTTTATTGGTGGTACATTTCTTTATTAAATTTTGTTAAATTATTATGCATGCTGCCCTTTCTTGGGTAGTCTTTATACTAATAGTATTTAACCCTAATTTCAATAACTGGCTTTGAAAATAAATATAATTCATTATTGGATTGCCAAATTCACCATTTGATATATATGGATGTCTATTATTGCTGAAAAACTGCGTATCTTAAGCAACCAAGTTTTCAGTGTAATTGTATGTAGTCAGATTTGTATCTATGATTTGAACTTGCCATTTATACTCAAAGGAAGAATATGAACTCTCAGTTGTTAGAGAGGAGACTGAATAGTGGTAAGCCATGCACTTTGTAATTTCTTAACATTTACACTATATAAAATAGCTTCACATATGTTACCTTATCAGACACTTATAACAACTGTATATGCTTTATAGCATTGGCTTTATGTTGGTCTTCATACATAGCCTGGACTTCGTGTGAAAACACTAGGTCTCAGTAATCAGACTCATTAATATTACATGAGGACTATCACACTGATAGTCAAAGGTTATGCTTCATTTTTAAATTTTGTATCCCCAAGGTTTGCCTTTATATTCATTTTAGACACAACCATGTACCTTGCAGTACGTTTAATAACCATGCTTGTGTTACCCAAGCTTTGAGAAGTAAGATGCTATTAGCGGGCTGACCTTCTGATGAATACCATACCTTCAGTTCTTCCTATAACAAGTCGATGAGTTTTCCTATTTCCAATCACATAGATAATGCAGAATTTCCTGGTACTTTACTTCTGTAATTCCTGTAGGTTTCACTTGATTGTCCATTTACTATTCAATCTTGAGAATTTCTGGTGAGATAGCACTTGTACTTAATTTTCTCTCTGTATTCTTCTCAACAATATTCACCTCACATTCTGGTTTTCAGTTTAAAAGGATTGAGTAGAGTGTGATTGACAACTAAGCAAAACAATACAGAAAAAATATTGCTTTCTTTTTTTGACAGATTGCTGTAGTTTTTCTTTTATTTTCTCTTTATAAATATCTACTATATATATATATATATATATATATATATATATTATTTCAATGAGAGTATAAATTTTGTTCAGACTTTAATATTTTAGCTTCCTACAAGTGTCTGTGTCCTGTGTCGATACTTATATTTAATTGGATGTGCTAATTAGCAACTTTAGTCTTTATGAGATCTGTTCTTTAAAATGGAAAGCTTCCCTTTAACAATTAAAATTAGAGTTGTTTTTACAGTATCCTATTTGTGTAAAAATTAAATATTATACATATTAGTCCCAGACTCTAGCAACAGCTGTATTTGATTATTAGTGAGTTGATTTTATTTATTTATTCGTCTGTCTACAAATCTATGCATTATATTGTTTATGTATGAACTTTTTATTGAATCAAAGTATAGTATAATGTATAGTATAATACATTAATGTATTATACTATAATTGAAAATGGCATTTTTCCCAAGAGTTTCTATTTGTTTTTTGTTAAAGGTGACTTTATTAAGATAATGTGAGATTTGACTTTGCAATATTGATGATTGCTCTTTTCTATTATTTTGATATTCTTTCAATCTATCTTTATTGTACTATTTGTATAATCCTAAAACAGTATTTTCCTTTATCTTATCTAATCCTTTGTATTTCATAATTTGCATATTAAAAGACACTTTACTTTTAGATCTGTCTCAGAATTTTTTTTAAATTTAAGACAATATTTAATTTGTTTTTTAAGCATACAAGGATTAGTTAGCAGTTTTTTATTTTAATTAGAAAGAAAATTATTTTACTTGTCAATCCCAGGTCCCTTTCCCTCCCCTCCTCCCCTGCCCCCCCCCAAAATAACACCCTACCTATCCCATACCCTTTCTGCTCCCAAGGGATGGTGAGGCCTTCCATAGGGGTCTTCAAAATCTGTCTTATTCTTTTGGATAGGACCTAGGCCCTATGTCTAGGCTCAGGGAGTATTCCTCCATGTGGGATGGGCTCCCAAGTCTATTCCTATGCTATGGATAAATACTGCTTTCTATGCTATCTGGGTTTTCTTTTTTTAATGAAGTTTATGGGACTGATAACTTTATAACGAAAAGAGTTTATGTGCTGGAGAATTGCTCTTCGAGAGTTGGACATATGAGTAAGAGGATTGAATGTGGATGTGTAAAACCCATGTAGAGCCTGAGTAAACAACTAGCATATAATTGTAATCTCTGTTATCTTGTAGAGAGATGGGAGGTGAACATAAGAGAATCTCCAAAATCTTAGAGGTTAGTATATGTAATACGTACAGCAATGATCAATGAGACATCTTGCCTCAAACAAGGTGAACAGAAAGAATGAACATCCATGGCTGTCTTCTAACCTCCACACATTTCCTGACAAGACCATGTTCCTGAATTCACAACAACACACACATGTGCGTGTGCCCACAAACACACACATACACACACACACACACACACACACACACACACACACACACACACACACACACAGAAAAAGAGAGACAGAGACAGAGAAATAAGAGACAGAGATAGAGGGAGTATCAAATAATAAAATAGATATATTTAACTATCAGTTAAGGAGCTTCAAAACAGCTACATCAGCTTGGTTCTGTGGAGGATTTCATCAACCATAGTATAACAATGGCAGACTCAAATGTGGGAGAAAATAATCATATCTATAGAAGGGATCCAACAAATGATTTAGGAGTGGGTCTCATATTTTACTCTTGAAAGAATTGAGAGTAGTATTAGGACAATATTAGTCCATCTTCATGGCATAACTCCTGCTAGGTTCTAACTTTTAATTGTCCAAACATCTATATAAGATCAACTTAAGGTACATTCACAAGGATACTTTCAAATCACTGTATCTCTCTCCACTATTTCTACTTTTTAAACTTTTGACAATTGTGCTATTACCAGTGGATATGAGAACCCAGCAGACATCTACTAGTATATAAAGAGATTTAAGATCATCAACAATATATATGGATAGAATGATTGATAGAAGCAGAAACAAAGACACTTTCTTTTTATTGTTTTAAGAGAGAATACTTATATAAGAGGAGAATTGGACTATAGCTGGGAAAATTTCAGAGCCCCCATGACTTGCAATTTGGAAGGTTGGTTTGTCAGTGAATTGAATGTGTTCCTTGTTTTCACATGTTCTATCAATTACGTGTTGTCTTTGGTGGGCAGATATTCCAGTCTGTCCACTGGTTTCTTAGATATGCTAATTTTGACGTGCATTTCCACTAAATTTCATCTGCTGTGTCGTACCATACTTAAAGCAGCTTTGACTTCTCAGAAGAAATAACTTTAGGGTAAAATTAAGTGGTTGGTTTTATTTCACTTTTGTAGCATCCTTGCTTAACTAGTTTGGTGCTATTATTTGGAGCATCATAACTGACACTGAATAAGTTTATGGACTTTCCCCAAAGGGTTCTCAGTGATGTTGGTGGCTTCATCAGGGTTAAAGTCACAGTATGTACTTCTATAGCACAATGCCATCCAGGTCACATGGTTAATTTAAGAAAGGTTTAAAGTAAAGCTCATAGATGTGTTTCTCTTCCAAATCCATAAAATTTTGAAAAAGTAGTTTTTATAGTACAACCTGTCTTTATTGAAAAATGGTTCTTTCATAAAAATAATATTTGATAAGAATGAGAAGAATATTGGCAGATTATTTCTTAGGAGTGAAGAGATGCCTGGATACAAAGAGTATTTCTTGCAAATCCTTCAACAGTATTTCACATTTTAAGTGGTGATCAGACTATTTTAGTTCAATCAGAAACTTTCTGCTAAATTTCTGAACAGCTACTTCCTCTTGATTCTTGTGAAATATCTCAACCATTTATTCCTATCCTTGCAAAACAGAATAACTGAAAACTAGGTAATTTTCTGCCACAAGAAACCAGAAGCATCCATACACAAAGACAACCAGTCTTGTTGTCTTTTCTCTATGTTTTGATTTGAATGTGAAATGGCCCCACAGGCTAATGCTTTTGAACTTGGTCCCAATCTGGAATCACTGCTTTGTGATGTGATGGAAATTTCAGTAGCAGTGACTAACAGAAGGAAGCAGGCTAACATAAGCTCATTCTTTATAATTGGTATTGTCCTTTCTGGTATGGACAGATAGTGCCAGTTACTTACCAGTTCCACATTCTTACCAACGTGGACTGACTCATCCTGCCAATCAGTGCAACTGGATTGTAATCCCCTTTCTTCCCTAAGTCATGACTGTCATATTGCCCCAGAAAGGATAAAAATCTTAAAAGATTTTTACTGTACCACTTTTTCAGTTTTTCAAATTTTTGAAATTAAAATATTTCACTGAGAAATAAAGCAGAAGTTGAGGCTGGAGGGACAGCTCTTCCAGAGGTTGGCACACCTGTGTCAGGGTCCCACAGTTGCCTGTTACCCCGGGGCAAGGGTATATGACAGCCTCTTTTGGATTCCAAAGATACCCACGTAAATGTGGCATAAACTCTCTCTCTCTCTCTCTCTCTCTCTCTCTCTCTCTCTCTCTCTCTCTCTCTCTCTCTCTCTCTCTCTCTCACACACACACACACACACACACACACACACACACACTCATTTTTTAATCTATAGGAAGCAATGCAGCTGTATCCTTTTTAAAATCACGCAAGGAAAGATAACTCCAGCAAAGAAAATGGATGGAAGGTGTCAGAATGCAATTTTGGTTTGAAGTGTCAATCTGGCCAGTTTGGCTGATCAGGCTGAGGCCTCCTGATTCAATTAAAGTCTAGGAACGTTTTACAATGGAGGGGATTATTTACCCTTTTTCCCCCCTTTGGTTATTTGTTTTGTTCTTTAGTGTCCTCCAAAATTAATTTAGTAAGTGTGATTTCTCTAAAATATAGGGATGTCTTCTCAGAGGTATTCAATTTGAACATCCATACTAACATTCCATACATTGTAATTGCTTTTCTGGTGACTTCTGGCAGCCCTTTGAAATAACAAAATGGGATGCCAATGATGGTGATAATGATGAAAGGGAAGAATAGGAAATGTCCTTAACCAAAAGTCAGACCGTTCCCTCTTTGGGATGGTTCTTGAAAGACAGGCTGATCAACAAGTCCATAATTCAAACAGCATATATTTTCTAATTTTAGGTACACAAAATTTGGGAGTTGATTGTTATATTAATTTTAAAACTTGTGATGTTTTTGCAAATTTAATCCATCTGTTTATGATAACTGTATACTAATCTAAATACTATTTGCCATCTTACTTTTATAAAGTAAGAATCTGGGAGCCGAAAAAGTAAAACACCCTACACTAGGCATTTCTTTATTTTGCGCCAAGCTAGAGATTTGGGTGGTATAACTGCTCTGCTCAGGCCACTTTTCTGATGTGGTTGTTGGCATTGTTTATGAGGATTAAAAAACATTCTATGTTCTTCCAATAACTGTGACTCAAATAAGTAGTATGCAATTTCATCACTCTTAATATTTTGAAGATGGAATTTTAGGTCTGGCTTCTCTTAGTGGCTGGAATGTCTTCTTTTTTTCCCCTATCCTTCAAAGAAAACATTTGGCAGAAATGAATATACTGAAGGGAAAAAAGACATTAAATACTACAAGATGTGAATTAAATGATTAGAGGGCAATTTGTAGATATACACATGGCAGTGGGAGGTTTAAGTGGTGCTGTAAAATGGGAACCTGAAAAAGTGAAAATAGAGCCATGGAGATGGATTTCTCTTCTGAAAGACATGTTCAAATTACCATCTTTTTGGAATGGTTCAATGGTGCTGCCACTGTAGGGGCTGATGACCCCAGGACATTGTATTTTCTTTAATTCTAGAACACTTAGCAATAATGCAACTGAAGAGAGTAATTGCTTCAAGTGGAACACACTCCAAGTATGTAAAAATGAAAATAAATCTATGCTAAAATATACAGAAGTAATCATTATGAAAGGATTTATAACAGATAAATTTAGAACACTTCCATATACTGATTTGATAATAAGACAAGATATGTTTCTAAATTTGCTTTCTAAGCAAGGGAGAGAGTTTCACTCCAAGAAACAACAGTATGAGAGTGTTCACACCTGAATGTGATCCCCTGACCTCAACATGTGTGCCTTATCATATGACTGCATTCAAATATACATACACACTTCATTAGTACGTGCCAATAATTAATAAAATGTTATTTTAATGTTTAAAAGAGAATTTGTTTTTGATCCATGGTCAGTACTAATACAGTTGCAGCAGCTATTTCCATCCCATGAATTATTAATAACACAATAGCAAATTAGTACTTAGCTGTCTCAAACCTGAGTTAATAAATGGAAACTTCTTGGCTTTACTATCTTTTCTGGAAACTGCAGTAGTGTTTGGAGTACAACATGGCCTAAGCCTATTTGAAATCCTTATCTTCATTAACCTGACTTATCTCACTAACTGCCTAAATGCAAAGATGTTCTGCTATCAGTCCTTGCTCTCATATGGACAAAACTCCTGAAATTACCAGGGGAACACATTCTTTAGTAGAAGAGAGCTCACATACCACGAACACACTATTAAATGTTATAGGTCAGTGCCATTTTGTTATTATTACCAAATCTTGCAACAATGACCATATGAGATTTTAGAACCTTCCCAGAGAAATCCCATGTCTATTAACAAGGCCTTCCTATAGTGCCCCTCTTGCAGTCTCTGAATATGACTACACTATATTTTATCTCCATGAACTTGACAATTACAAATTTTCACATAAAGATCATCCAATGTGAGATCTTTATAGTTGTAGTCTTTCCTTTTCGTACATTGTTTTAAAATAATTCTTCCATGTGGTAGAATGCATCAATAAATTCGCATGTTACTGAATTGTAATCTATGACGTGGAAATAAAATGTTTTTGCTTATTCAATAGAAGGATATTTTACTGCTTTCTGATGATTATAAATAATTCTGTTATGAGTTGTTCAATTGGAATTTGCTTTCATTTCTTGAGTCCTCTCCAGAAGTAAACTGGCTGGGTAACACAATCTCCATGTTTGCTGCCAGAAGATATTTTAAAGAAACTGCGTTATTTTACATTTTCCTCAGCAATATAGTGAGAGGCCCCTCACCTTCCAGAGCCACACAACAATAACTAGTGTACTGCACTTTAGTAACCATCATGAAAAGCTATATCTACCAAATAAAGTTTGACTAATTGTTTCTGGCATCTCCTCAGGTGTTCTTTTGCTATCTGCATAGCATCCTTGGCTAGTAACTACTCAATTCATTATTCAGTTTTTGAATGGCATGCTTATGTATACACACACACACACACACACACCCCGAGTGTGTGTATCACAATGTTATTAATTGTTTGTTTTATTTCTAAAAGGGTCATTTTTTCATCATGTTCATGGTTTACACACACATTCTTCCATGACTTCAGTTATTTGCCATTTTACTTGCATCTATTCAAGTTCAAAGATGTTAAAATATGATAAGATCAATTGTATCTTCTCATTTTTTAACCATGAATCTGATTTTCACAGCCTAACCAAAAAAGTTTTCAAATTAAGATCATTATTCTTGTGTTTACATTTACAAAATATACCAAATATTAACTCTTAAAATTAAATAAGTATTTGCTTCATTTTAAATCAATTTTTACATTATGAGATAAAGGCCTAATCTTTATTTTTTTCTCATGTATGTAATTGTATATTTTAATGTTTGATTCTTGATCATCATTTGTTAATTTTTTGCTTAAACAATTTTCCTATTTTGATGATATTGTGAATGGAGTTTTTATAGTTACATTTTCATGCTGCCTATAAGTGGAGAGAAATAAAATAGATCTTTGCATATTAAACTAATAAGATTGCATGTGTTGAAGCAATGGGTAGTGATAATGATATGCTGTGAATTCCCTATGTTTTCTGTATACACATCATGTTTTCTGTGGTGAGACATATGTTGACTTGCTTCTATTATGTAGAGTTTTCATCTCTATTTAATGGCTAAAGATCCATCATAGCTTTAAACAGAAGGAGAACAAATGTATGTCTTTATTTTCTCAGTGATATCACAAATAAAGTGTTCAATCTTTCACTGCTAAATGTGATTTGAAAAGTTTTCTTGTTGCCGTGCATTGGTGGCACACACCTTTAATCCCAGCACTCGGGAGGCAGAGGCAGGCAGATCTCTGTGAGTTCAAGGCCAGCCTGGTCTCCAGAGCGAGTGCCAGGCTCCAAAGCTACACAGAGAAACCCTGTCTCAAACAAAACAAAACAAAACAAAAGTTTCCTTGTCTGTTTTCAGACTGACAATACTCTATACTTTTAGTTTTCTGAATGAGTATCAGTTGATTAATTTCATTAAATTGTCTCCCACAGTCTTTTTTCTTGGTTAGTAAAAAGAATGGTTCATATATTATACTCACCATTGCAAAGAATAATCAGTTTTGTCAAATATGATTTTTTTTCTGTTGTTGCTAGTGTTGAGTCAGAAAGTCAGTACATTATCAGATGAATCTGGCCTGCATCTCAATATGCAGTTTGGCTTTCAACTCTTGATGAATCTCCTCCTTCAGCCTCTCTATTTCTGGAATTTATGGCAGTATACTCAACTACTGGTTTTTGTTATTATGACTACAAAATAACACAGTTCAGGCACAATGGAAACTGCAAATTCACTTAAATTAAATGCTCTATCATCCCAGGATAATATGAGTTTTTCAATTAACTCTTTCAATTTCTGCTGTATCCATTAGATAGAATAAGAGTAGCACCTTCAAGAAGGGTCTTTGAGAGCCCATCCCATGTGAAGGGTTACACTCTGGCCCTGGACACATGGGGAAGGGCCCAGGACCAGCATAGGAAGACTTGGTGGACTTTGCAGAGCCCCCGTTGAGGGCCCTACCCTGCCTGGGGAGTGGTGGGTGGATGGGGTGGGGGTGGCTGGGGGTGGGGGAGGAAGGTTGGGGGTGAGGGGAGGGAGAGGGAGAAGGGACTTGAAATAAGCTTGTTCCCTAACTAGAACTAATAAAATAAAAAAAAAGAGTAGCACCTTAAGCATTTTTGTTTATTTTTATTTAAATTAGAAACAAGCTTGTTCTTCCTCTACTGTGATTAGGGACACCTGAGGCCTGGGAACTTCCCACTGTGGATCCCATCCTGGTGGGATCCAACACACCCAAAGACTACCAAGGCCTTGGTATGAGTCCTGCCTCCATCCACGGCAAGAGGAGAGACATCAGGTTATGGGACCTGCTTGCACCTACCAGAAGAGATCCTTGGTTCCTTACCTACCAGGAGAGGAAGAGACTCCTTCTACACCAACAAGAAGGGAAGGGAAGAAGATAATATTAAAGCACATTCAACAACAGAAAAACCAATATGACACCACCAGAGTCTAGGGATCCTACACCAACAAGACCTGAACATCACAACACAGACGAAGGAGAAGAAAATGATCTTAAAAACATCTTCATGAAAATGAAAGAGGGCCTCAAAGAAGATATGAGAAATTCCCTTAAAGAAATAGAAGAAAAAAACAAACCAAAAATACAAGAAATCAACAAATCTCTAAAGGAAACAATTCAAGATTTAAAACTGAAATAGAGACAATAAAAAAAGCACAGTCTGAGAGAATATTGGAAATAGAAAAGCTAGGTAAATGATCAGAAACTACAAATACAAGCAGAGTAAAAGAGATGAAAGAAACTCAGGAGTTGAAGATACAGTAGGAGAAATAGATTCATGTACCAAAGAAAATTTTAAGCCAAACAAATCCCTAACACAAAATATCCATGAAATATGGGACCCTGTGAAAAGACCAAACCTAAGAATAACAGGTATAGAAAAAGAGGAAGAAACCCAACTCAAAGGTACAGAAAACATATTCAACAAAATAATAGAAGAAAATTTTCCCAACCTAAAGAAAGACATGCCAATGAAAGTACAAGAAGCCTACAAAACACCAAATATAGTGGACAACAAAAAAGGTCTCCTCGCCACATAATAATCAAAACCACAAACGTACAGAATAAAGAAAGAATATTAAGGCCAGCAAAGGAAAAAGGTCAAGTAACATATAAAGGCAAACCTATCAGAATTACACCTGATTTTCCCATGGAAACTCTGAAAGCCAGAAGGTCTGAGATAGATGTTTTACCTACAGTAACAGACCACAGATGCCATTCCAGAATACTATAACCAGCAAAGCTTTCAATCAATATGGATGGAGAAAACAAAATATTCTGTGACAAAAGCAGATTTAAGCACATATCCACAAATCCAGCCAAACAGAAAGTGTTGGAGGGAAAAGTCCAACCCAAGAAAGTTAACTACAACCAGAAAAACATAGACAATAGTTAATCCCATGTTAACAACAGCCGAAAGAAAAATGGGGTGGAAATCCAGACACAATTCCACCATCACCACCAATTCCAAAACTAACAAAAATGAATAATCAATAATCATTAATATCTGTCAATGTTAATGGTCTTTACTCACCTATAAAAAGACACAGACTAGAAGAATTGATAAGAAGACAGAATCCATCCTTCTGCTGCATACAAGAAACACACCTCAACCCCAAAGACAGATGGTACCTTAGAGTAAAGGGTTGGGAAAAGATTTTCCAATCTAATGTACCCAAGAAACAAGCAGGGCTAGCAATATTAATATCTAACAAACTAGACTTTAAACTAAAATCAATCAAAAGATATGAAGGAGGTTATGTCCTACTCATCACAGGAGAAATCCATCAAGATGAAGTCTCAATTCTGAACATCTATGCCCCAAATACAAAGGCATCCATGTTCGTAACAGAGACACTACTAAAACTCAAATCACACATAAAACCTCACACATTGTCATTTTATTGAATATTATATGATTTAGTTTTTTTCTATTTTTAATCAATGAATATATTTAAAGAGCTGAGCAAAGCACAGATATACAGTTTATTCATGTCTCATAAACCAAACACCTTTGTGCTGCACCAAGAATTAAGTACACTGCGTTTACCTCTCATTTCCTTTCCCAAAGGCTGTCCCTTTCACCTTCTGCTATGATGCCAATTTTCCTGAACTTTATGATAATTCCTTTTTCTGTAATTTTATACCTAATCATATGTCCCTTAACCACAGAGTTTATTTTTGTGTTTTCTAATTTTGCTTCATATAAATGTAATTATATAGTATACTTTCTAATGCCTTGGTATTTTTCTCTTAACATTGTGTCTATATCATTCATAGGAGTATGATACACAACTATAGTTGGATATTTTTGACATGTATGTTATGGAATAACTGTTTCTAGTTTTGTGTTCTGCTGATTAAATTGTTATGAATGTTTTCTGAAACACATAGAAATGCAATTCTGTTAGACAGAGTCTAAGGGTCTTTAGTAGATAGAGTTACAAAGTAAAATCTGTAATCCATGCCTTTAATACAGAAAAACATTGTCAGTATCTACTGCATTAAAATAAAAGAGATGAATATAAAAAGAAAGAAACAAGATTGTTTTACATGTCAATCTCAGTTCCCTCTCCCTCCTCTCCTCCTCTGAACCCCACTGACCTCCTATTCCATTCCTTTTCATCAAAAAACATTGAATAGTATTTTGCAACACTTATGGCTTTTAGAGTGCCCAGCTGTAAGAATGGTCAGTAAAATAGTAAAGTTGTGTGTTTGTATCTCTGGACTTTCTTCTTCAATGGGGGTATCCTGTTTTCCAAGTATTAGCCACATATAATGGTGAAACTATTATCCTTTAAAAAAAATTCTCTTTTAGCCATCCAGAAAACCACATACCTATGCAAAACAAAATGGAAATTGCATTTTCGATTAATGTGGGAGGAAGAAATTAACTGAGGTTTAAGATTAGTTTTTATAAATAATACAGCTATTACTATTTTCTCTCTTTTGTGGGATATTCACTGGTTTATTTCATTGTCTATTCATGAATAAATTGAGTGAATACTAGGATTTTCATCACTGAAACAGTAAATAAGCAATAGCATTCAGTGAGACCTGGTTTATTTTGGATCCTAATTTTTGCAGTTTTGTTACTGATTGCTTATTCCCACTGTGTTGGTTTTGTGCTAATGCAGGATATTATGGGATGAGAGTATGGTGGAGTAAAGCTGGCTGACATTACGTCCTGAGAAGTAGAGCAATAGAGCAAGTGGCCAGGGACAAAATAAAACCTCAAAAGGCATATGACCAGCTCCTCTGTCTGATCCTTGTTTTAAATAATCTATTCGTGTATCGTCAATCAAGCAATGAATGTGTCTACTAGTGAGAGTAATACCTTCATGATGCAATCACATTAGAGCAGTGCCACAAGCTCTAAGCACGTGTACTCACAAGGTCGTTTCATTCCCAAACACCATCAATAGCCAAACATGTTTAATTTCAATCATTTATCTGTTTAATATATCTCTTTTTTGAAGTAAGGTGCTTACTTTCAAAAATAGAATGTAATGGTTAAAATATTATGGTTTAAGATGTTTATTAAATGCAGGCAATTTTTTACTGACCTAGCTAAGTTCTTTCATCTTCATTATCTTTATATGCACTGAAGCTCCAAACACAAAATTTTACACATACAATTCTTTGCATATAATTATTTCCCCTCTTTATTATTATTCGATTTTATGTTCATTTTAAGCTGTTTTCTTGTGAATTACTAGAAAATACTGTCTTAAGAATTAAATTGTTCCTAGTCTGAAATTCCCTCTCAACTCACACAATTTAATAACAAATCACTTACAGCACATTTATATTCTTAACAAGTCCCTCCTGTAGAGCCAGTGAAAGCTAACTATACATTTCCAATATTAATATGCACATACAAAGACTTAGGTGCATTTGATGTATGTACACACAGAAAGGTGCCTATAGTAGAACATAGTACTGCTTGGGTCATTCTTTTCATGTTCTTTGTCATTGATTAAGCATCTTCATCTTCATGGGGCCATTGATGTGAGATAATGATAGATAAACGATGTGGAAAAGAAAACCAGAAAGCTGACAAGCATGGTTAAATGTAGTCACTGTGTGGCATCTTGAAAATTATAACTATTTGCTTTTTTTTCTCCAAAGAAAAGAGACAAACAAAAAACCTGTTTCTATGTCTTTTCAATATGTTTTCTTTATACTAAAAACTACAATTGCATTTATTAGAAGTATGATATATGACACACTTTCTCCAACATTACAAAAGAAGTCTCAGGCAGGATATAGGGCTGAGGACTATGATGACCAATGCAACTATCCTGGAAAATCTCAGAACATGCATTTACACCCAACCACAGCGTCACGTGGCTCACAATGATAATTTTCCACATATAAGTCACATCATCTATTTTTTTCTGTGTTTCTAGGCTCTTTTGGCCAATCTTCCCAGCATTATGAGTGTTCTAAATTTTTAAATATGCTCTGATTAAGGGAGTCATATTGACAACTTGTTGGTTAATGTTAGCAATTTCCTCAATAGCTTAGAAACAGGAAAGATAATGTTAAATTCGCCTCCCATGTGGAGAAGCTAATATTTGAAAAAATAATCCATTTGCTCTTATCGTCTCCCTCTCTGAGGTTTTGTTAGATGACACCTGGAAGACTGTTCCATAGCCTAAGAGCAATTTTCCTATTGTAGCCCACTTGTTCCTTTAATGAGGCTGAACAAATCTTGTTAATTTACCAAATTCAAATAGCATACATTTGTATTCTTATGATATTAATGGCTCTAAGAGAGTGCCATTCCTTTCCTTCACACATTTTCAAAGCCTATACTAAGTGCATTACCATTTAGCTGAGGTAGTATTTGTGACGAAATGTGTGAGGCACTTCCACCTACCAAAGGTAAGTAATTGTCAGAGAATCAAACTTTGGTGTCAGATTCTCAATGTGTTTCCATATTCCCGCACTGTAAACAGTAAGAATTCTATTCACAGTAACATAAAGTAAGGAAAACTCCAGAGCATAAAACATTAAATTAAAAACAGCTAGCAATCCTTGTCCACTAAACAGCATTCTAATGCTTATGCATAGATTTGGGTGACAATCAATTACTAGTGATTACTAGAGTCTCTTCATAACCACAACTATGTGACAAGTTCCATGGAAGGCATCACCATTCCTGGGGAGCAGAAATGGGATGGGACAGGGGGTCGGATGGTGGGGAGCAGGGGAGGAGACTAGGGAGAGGGAACTGGGATTAACATGTAAAACAAGGTTGTTTCTAATTTAAATAAAAAAATAAAATAAAATAAAATAAATGATTATGTCCAAAATGAGCAATGGGAAACAACAAAACATTAGAAACATCCATCTACAAGGTAAGAAAGATACACCTGACAGTCATATTTAGTGAATGAGAGATGAACTTTCATCTGAGTTAGTATATTATTGGCAGACATTTAAATTTTTTCATTAAAGCACAAACAAGTATCTTCCTTAGGGAGCATGTTTTTTTTATTTTTATTTTTTTTTTTTTGGTTTGTCGAGAAAGGGTTTCTCTTTGTAGCTTTGGAGCCTATTCTGGCACTCGCTCTGGAGACCAGGCTGGCCTTGAACTCATAGACATCCACCTGCCTCTGCCTTATGAGTGCTGGGATGGGAGCATGGTTTTATAGAGAAATAAAAATAAAATAAATAGTATGTGGATATGAATAAGAAAGATGAGTCTCTATTGGATTTGAGGTGAATATTTGGATTTTAAAAAAGGAATAAAGAATTAGAAGTAAAAATCTTCTTTAGGGATATAGTCAGAGGTGCAACACATGATTGATCTCCTTGAAACCAGACTCCATTTTTACTTGAGTTATATATTTTCCTGACATCTATTTTTGTGTTCTTTATTTATTATAGATATTATCCCTTTCTTACCTCTTTATTTTTTTTGGGAGGGGGAATCTTATTCTCTAGGTGGACAATTTGTCTGAATGATAACTGTCCTTTGTCATTTAGCAGTATTCAGTTTCATGAGGTCCCATTTATTAACTGTTCATCTTGTGCCTTCGTCACCTTTGTTCTCTTTAGGAAGTCTTCTCCTGTGCCAATGAGTTCACGGCTATTCTCCATGTTCTCTTCCATCAGTCTCAGTATATCTCATTCATATTGAAAACTTTGATCCATAATACATTAAGTTTTATGCAAGGTGATGAATGCGAATCTATATGCATTCTTCTACATGCAGCGTCCATTTTGACCAGGACAATTTTCCTGAAGATGCTGTCTTTTTATCAACGTGTATTTCCAGCTTCTTTAGCAATAATTATGTATACATAGATGTGTGGATTCATTTCCTGGTCTTCAAGATCAATGCAAATGAAGTAACAGATGTCCAAAGACAAATGTAATGTTTATTTATTTTTTTGTGGATTTTAGCTATTCAGTCAATGGTGACCAAGCTACAATCCTTAGAACCACAAAGATAAGTTATAGAGTAACAGACAAAGAGGGAACAAACAGTTCTCCCTAGGAAAAGGAAATAAGAGTATATAGTTATAGTTGGATGGGATGGGGGTAGGGACTAGAAGAGGAGGATCAAGTAGAAAGAAGGGAATGGTGGAATGAGGGAGGGAATATGTGAAGAGAAGCCTAAAGAAAGGGCCACTTGAGAAGTATGGAAACTTACACAGTAGAAACTTACTGAAATATGTACATATAAGAATGGAATCTCTTTCAGATTAGTGACCTAACAGCCAAACAGATCCAAACTTTTAAGACAATCCAGCTATTTCAAAGGCTCCAAGGTGCTGATATCTTTCAGCTTATTTCTGCTTAGATTTAGATATGTAAGGCTAGGATGTTCTTCTGCTAGTCTGTCCTGACCGCCAAAGATTCTATTATCGCTGAGCTCAAGCTTTTTCAATTTAGGTAGCTTGGGGAGATCTGAAACTGAAAATAAGCCTACACTTATTAAACTGAGGAGCTCTAGGTTCACAAATTCATCTGTTAACCCCTCAATTCTTCCATCATTCTCTTTGCAGTTGTCCAAGACAAGCTCTCGAACAGCTGCCGGAGTCACGTTCCTCAGCTCCAGGTGGATCCTCTTCTTGTCCATGTTCCCCTCGTCCCCCCTCTTCAAACTTAACTTTCTGTGGCGGGGGCGGAGGGGGGAGAGGCGACCTGGCCTGTGCCGTGAGGGCCGTCGGAAGGAGGCGGCTGGCAGAGGCGGCTTAGGTTTCCCTGTAAGACTCTTGCTGTATAATGAGAGCTGTGATTGGTGAGTTGACCGTCCTGGCTGCCAGTTACACTGCGACAACACTTTTACTTTCTGAACAACAAAGAAAAGCTTTGTAAATAAAATCTTAACATTTTTGGGTCAAAAAAAAAAAATGGAATCTCAATGAAATCTCCAAAGAATGGGTGAGACACAGCTCCAACTAGCCATTTCTGGTCACCAAATGAACCTCCTATACTGGCATTTGTTTACATGTAACTGAGTTAATTGGAAGAAAAGAGGTCCAATAACCTTCCAAATAACATACAATGTTGCCAAGACTACAGGCTGCACTTTGCAAACAGATGGGAAGGCCCTATTGCTGAGAGCAACACCCACACAACTCCTTGAACATGGCTAGCTAAGGCTGTGTCTCCCCCATCCTTTGGAGAAGTCAACTGTTGCTACATAAAGCTGTTACCGCTACTTGCTAGCATTTTTGGAAAAGAAAAGTACTCTTCGCACTACCAAAGGCCAAAAGGTAAACACCAAACCAGCCACAAACTCTTTGCTCTTCAGTTGTGTCCCACCTGCAAGATATGCAACTGAAATGGTGCCACAAAGCTTGTGGGAATAAGCAATATATGCTTTTACTTAGGACCTACTCTACAAGATGGAAAACACATCAAACACAGGTTGAGTGACTAAGAAAAAACAAATATTACTGTTCTAAAAGAATAATGTCAGATAAATAAATAAATCATAGCAGTAAAGTGACTCTTAAAGACTTTCTGCTATACATATAGATCAGTGTCTTGATCAGTAGTCTTAAGAGAAGCTTCTTCCTGCAGCAAATAGAAACAAATTCAGAGACCCACAGTCAGACATGCAGAGAGTGAGAGACTCTAGAATTCTCAGCCTTTAACAGGATTCCTCCATCAAACCCATCCCCTTAGGGCTCAGGGAACCCTCAGGTTTGGTTCATCCTCTGGAGGGCACAGACCAGCTCTCTTGCTGTATGGGACAACAAGTGGTTAAGACTAGCTTTCCCAGGGCAGTCTTGGCTTAGTATAACCCTCTGATCTCATCTCACATGAGTCTTAAGTTCCCCTGAGAGGCCACAGATATCAACACAGATCCTTGCTACAGCTGGACAATGGACCCAGCCAAGGCCCTGGGCCTCAGCTTAGTACTATCTCTGGGTTGCAGGAATAGCCGCTCAGGTGGGAGTGGTTCCAGCAGCTATGTGGCCATTGGTTGCAGCCCCAAACCTGGCCCTGTATGTGAACATTGGTGTCCATGCAGGATGTGGACCAGATCAGACCTCAGTCACAGTAGGACCATGGACCCCAATATGGTCCTTGGTAGCACCTAGGTCTGGATGTCACCACCACCCCAGCGACAGTATGGCACTGAGTCAGTGACTTGGCCCTTCATCTTGGGTGTGTGCACAGCCTTCAATGGTAGGAGGCGAATTGGACATCAGCACAGATCCTGGTTATAGTTGGACCATGGACACTGACATGGCCCTCTGCTACAACATGGGGCCAGATGTCGTCATATCATTGAGGAATAGCACAGGCCACTCAGATATGGATTCATCCTGGTTCTCAGTCACCAAGCAAGACTCGGCTTACTAGTTTCACCCTGGGCTTCTTCATGACACTTGGTGGAAACAAGAGTCATGTATCTCAATCCAGACCCTGGATGCTACTGGGCCATGGACACAGACTTGGTCCTTGGCAGAAGCCTAGGCCTGCATGTCACCAGGGCTCCAGGGGACATCAAAAGTCACCCAGATTAGTACAGCCCCAGTAGCTTCATGGCTCATGAACCCAATCTCGGCCCAGGAGGCAGCCCAGCTCACTGGTGTCAGCATAACTTTCAATGGCAATGGGAGCCATGGATATAATGCAGCCCCTGGCTACTGTAGGACCAGAGACCCACCCACATACAGCCCTTGGTAGCCACCTGATCCAGGCATTGTCATGGTCCCAGGTGGCAAGCAGACCTCCTTCCTCAGTCTACTCTCAATGATGTCACCATAGATTGGCCAAGCTGGCTTCCAAAATTTGCCTAACATTCTATATCTACCTTTTTTAAATGTCTCTTTCCATGACATATGCACCATTGAGGGTCTCTAATTCTTCCAATTCTCTGTCCATTATTTATATAAAATGAAGGGCTGGCCTCTGGCTGTCTTCCTGTCAGCCTGGGCCCAGAAACCCCTGCTGGCCTTCTTCTGCCTGACGGGAAGATCCCAGCTAGGCCCTGTCTGCTGGAAATCTGTTTATTATTATTCTTTAGATGCCTATTTGTTTTCTAAGGAAAGGCAGAAACAATGTAGATTTGGATGGAAAGGTGGTTAGAAGGATCTCAGAGGAGTTGGGTTAGAGGAAACCATAACCAGAATATATTATATGAAAAAATCTTTTTTCAATAGAAAAAAAGAAAATATTCATTGTAACCACCATGATGGCAGTATTTACAGATAAACTGGGCAGACATGTCTCTTGGTTGCTAAACAATTAAAATTTCCCATTTGGCAAACTACAATATAAATCCATCAAATGTATTGTAACTTTGAAAATAGGCTGCTTCATAAAATGCTTTACTGTATGTGCCAAGGCCAGGCACAGATTCACAGAGGACCCCTGGCACAGAACGTGAGGCAGATTTTCCTCGAGAGATAAGGAGGGAGATGCTCTGTGAACTGTTGAAATAATGAAGGATTTCTGAAGGCTGTTTTGGGATAGCTACTGTGTGTGAAGGAGCACCATAGTAAGCCCAAAGCACCCTAGGCCAGCCACCAGTCAACTGGAAACAGAACTCTACATTCTGCTCTGGAGAACATATATGATAGCAGATATTTTAAATGTCATCAGGTCGTGATTAACGACTACTTTATTTTAAAAGAAATAGCAAATTTATAGTTTTATGACTCTGTCTACAAACTTTGGAATATGTTTTTAGTTAATGGGGCTTTAGCCAAAGCAAGAAGAGAAATGGGAATTTAGATTCTTGGTCTATCATGTTATTGAATGTTTGTTACTTAAAGTTTCTGGACATGCAATTCTAATCTTCAAAATAAAATCAGTCATAGCAACTAGGAAGACAAAGGCAAAGTTGAGCCACAGACCCAATCAGGACAATGAAAATTAGCTTCCCAATTTATTTCTTCAGGGAAAGACTAGATTAAGCTAAAAATAAGATTTCCTTTTTTATATATTGGGGGAGAGAGCTATTTCTGAAGAATCATGTAGGAAAAATGACTTATTCTCTAATATCAATGAAAAATATTTAAGTTTATAGGCACTAGAGTACTGTCTTCTTTCTTCATATTGAAGGGTCATTAATCACTTTATCTGTATCAGAATAATTATTTTCTTGAAAGATGTAGAAAATCAAACTTCAGCTTATTTTTGAAGTTAACGGAAACAACAGATTCACCTGACTGAAAACAAATGTCACAGAAGTTGTTCTGAGGGCTGTTTCAAATTCCATGCTTTGTCTTTGGAATTTTAACTTAAGTGATGTTGTTGTCTACCCTTATATCCACAGACATATTTGGAATCACTAAAGCTGTAAGGACACCTGTGTATGGATTGAATAGAGTTGTCTATTAATGTAATGATGAGATACCATTGTCTAAAAACCAATGTGTGTGGCTACACAGAAAGAGAAAAGATACACAATTCTTTCTCAAAACATTCTGCAAAAGTACTGGTGTAAAACACAATGATGAAGAATTATCATTTTCAGACAAGAAGGAAGTTAAGACTTCAGTATATTAAACAATCTCTGAAAGAAAACCATTTCCCAGGTGCCATTTACCAAGTAGGGGGAAAAAACTGAAAAATTAAAAATGGTTTCCTGCTGACTGACAGAGAAATAGAGAAATTAATTCCCACAAAGCTGTTCACAATGTACACATGTTCTCCTCTCAATTACTATTTGTAGAACCTGTTAAATTACCCATTATTAAATAAAGGGCAGTGTTTAATAAAATGTGCCATCTCTGTCATATTTCAGATCAATCTGGCTAGATAGTCAATTGTTTTATAGGTCTTAGCAATGAAGAATTTGCTTATTATTTTAGTTACCATACCACAAATTGCCTGTTTACTCTTAGGTCAGTGAATTTAGCCTGATAATGTAGTAGAATCTTGTTTGTGGAGGTTTCATGTTTTTCAGTGCGCTCATTTTATTTGAAATTGTGCTATGTCCTAGATAGGACATTTCAATTTTTTATTTAAGACTTATAACTAAAATTGAATGAATTAACAAAGCAAAATAAAAAATATTCATATGGGCTCAAGAAAAAATTTTCTGTTTTCCTTCCATTTTCTCATAGCAATGAAATATTTGATATAATCCTTTATTGTCTATCTGAGGGACACCTGTCAGTAGGACCAGGTTCTATCCCTGGTGATTGAGCTGGTTTGTTGGTGCCCTTTCCCTATGCTGGGATATCATGCTTAATGCAGCTAGAAGGGGCTTAGTCCTGCCTCAATTTAATGTGCCAGGCTTGTTGACATCCTATGAGAGGACCTACCCTTTCAGAAGAGTGTGGGATGAGGAGGAGGCAATGGGAGTGGGGGAGGTGTGAGGAGGAGTTGGAGGTAGAATGTTGATTGGAATGTAAAATGAAATAAATAAGTAAATAAGTGAAAAAATCACCAGTTTTGTCTGCAAGCTTATGTCCTTTTGCATCTCTCTCAACAATGTATGTTACATTGATTTTTATTGTTAGAAAAGCTTGTCAAGAATATAATGTTCCCTTAATCTTCACAGGTCTTAGTCTTCTTATTCATAGGAGACAATTGTTGTCTCCACAGAGACAGGTGTGAAGGGCCTGTGTTCATGGAGCTCTTAGTCATGTCACACGAGTTGGGGCACCATCCTCACACTGTGCTCTATTATGTGGAGAGGGTCATGTTGTGATGGTACCACTCAGAGAAGAAATATCTGGCAGGGGGGGTGCAGATTTCTGCTACTAAGACAAAAGAAAATGTCAAGTTTATTTCTTTTCATTTCTGTCCAGAAATATATGAAAAGAGCATTGGAAGTGGAATGTGATGATCTGAGATTGGATATTGGTCTACCTGGGGTCTGAAACATCTGAGCTATATCTCAATCTTCTAGCATCTGAAAGGAAAAATAAAATAGTAACTAACACTATAGAAATTACCTGCGTGAATGTTACTATGTGACAGCACCTTTAATGTGTTTACACAATAAACACTAACTGTTTTCTAGGTGTGATTATAGGAACGTGGTGAGAAAAATGTAAACTGTATTATTGTGGAACATATTTATAATGTGCCCAAAATAAAACACAATCATTTCTATTCTGACTGATAAACATAAACTATGCCTGCTATTCCTTAACAACTAATATACCCTCAAAAATAGCTGGCTAAATATAAATGATCTAAACATACTGTTGAATACTTTTCAAGGATTGATCACATTTTACAACAGCGTGACTAAGCTAGGAAATGTGTTTTTAAAGACTGTAACACACTAACACAATAAATGAAAGTTATATCTTAGAATGTCTTGTTTTAAAACTTTGTCAAAATTATGAATCCTATTTTAAAATAATTGTTTCAAAATTACTTCTATTCTCTTGAGATTGTGCATATTAAAAATACAATAAAAATTAGAATGCCTCCTTACATAGCAAAAAGAATAGATTTGAAAACAAACTAAAAACAAGATTAACTGGAATAAAGAAAAATAATGTCAAATGAAAATTAGCTTGGCCTTAGCTTAACATTTAATTTAAAAGAAAATTAATTTTATTTTTAAAGCATAATCATAATTATACTTGTAAGCTATTAAATGATACAGAAGAGGTCCCAGTATAACCAGTACATAGAGTGCACTAAATTGTATGATATTGAAGTTGAAAATGGACACGGGGCAAACAAGGCCATAAAACTCACACTGACATTTTCTGGATATATTCAGAGGTGAACAGGAAGCCATTGTGGTGGTTGACATGTTCAGATTTAAGTACACGGAAAGGTTGTTTTTGACATTGTGAATAATGAATTGGAGATAGTTAAGGTTGAATGCAATCATTTCAAAAGTACATAATGCCTCTTAATAAGTAATTTTAGCATGGTCTGGCCTGGTTTAAACAATTCCAACAGACTTACTCAGCATTTAGCAAGAGGTGATAACATCTTGCTGCATATATAGGTGAGTGATTACAAGTTTAAAGACTCTAACTTCTTCAACAGTGCTATAGACCAAAAACAAAACAAAACAAAACAAAACAAAACAAACTGTCATCTCAATTTCCATTCAAGTAACATAATTAGTAGGAAAATATAGAAATGAATTTCTCTTTTTGTTCCATCATCTAGCTGAACATGTACAGGAAGAGAATGATATTCAGTTTTCTTACTGAATTTACACTAATATCAGTAACAAAAGCAACAACCTTAACCAATTTACTAGAAAATTTAAAAAGAATAAAATTGCATCAAAGAGTTTAGAGTGAAAATGAACTTTATCTCAGTTGATGATTAATTTTTATTTATTTTTTTGGTCTTATAATCTTTCCTAAAAATCATGGATTCTCCCTTCAATATGTCTTAGCTCTTTCTTCTGTCTAAAAGCATTTCAAGGTTCAACCAAGTGACCCTTTGTGATATGGCATATTTCTATGGCTCCCACGCACATGTAGACATGTGTAGATTTTTGTATTCCTCTTTTCTTGATAATCTCTCTAATATTAGTTTATTCATCATACAAAGTTATAAAAACTTTAAACATAATATTTTGAGCCTGCATATAGATTCATGTAACACTGTGACTATTTGCAGAGAGAATGCTGGTAAATGAGGTGTGGCCCATACTGATGTGTGGCTGAATTCCTATGTATTTTGTCTGAAGGAATATGAAATAAACATATTAATTAAGGATCATTACATGTAGTTCTAGAAGTATGGGGATGAATCTTGACTAAAGATAGAGATTTGGAATAAACATGTGGGATAATACCTTTTGAATATTCAAGGACCTCCCAATGGGATATATAAAACTTATATAAGGAAGATGAAACGAAGAAAAAGAAATCTCAAAGTTTCTGCTCTTAATTGTAGTATGTATTGTGTACATACTTTAGAAAGACAATGAATGAAAAGAGTAATAAAAAATTTAAGGCACAAAATAGCTTTCAGGGATCATAAATCAAATTATTCAATGGCCACTTCTGGCTCCTATATACATATGACCAGGTACCCCTTCACATATACATGCACATACAATCATGTATGCATGCAAAAAGTTAATAAATCTTTTTTTTACAAAAAAGTAATAGTTTCAGAGTATTCACACACATGCTTGATATGACCTAATCATTATGATCTCACATTGTATAAATTTCTCAAATTAGAGTAATTAACATTTCTAAACTTTTAAAAATTTATAATTTTTCTATGTCAGGAACCCTGAGTTTTTCTTCTTTTAAAATATGTAACAAATACTTGTAAGTGACAGAAGCCCTCTTGGGCTATAGAAACCTCAGAAGTAATTTATCCTAAATAATTGTATTTTGGTACCTATTATCTATAAGTTTTTTATATCTTCTATCTCTAGTGTGCACTATTCTACACTCTGCTGCTCAAAGGGATCAACAATGATAGCTTTCGAAAATGAGTCAGAATGATCATTATTTGTGATTCATTACCTGTGTCATTGCACTGGCCACCATAGGTATAGAGAAAGCATACTTCAATACAATAAAGTCACAGCCAGTACCATCCTCAAAAGATAGAAACTCAAAGTATGTGTTCTAAGATCACAAACAACCCAGGGTCTCTTTGCCTGACTTTATTCAACATGATATAAGAAGAGTTAGTCAGGGTACTTGGACAAGAGAACCAAATTAGAAAGTCAAGGTTACAAATGACATGATTTTATGTGATGAGAAAACTTAGTATTATTCTGAAAATGCAAGAATTGAAAAATGCTGTGGGTAAAGGTGAGAAGGAAAGACAAAATGCTTAGGAGGAGGCTAAGTGTATAGAAATCTTGTTATACAGCCACAAGGAGCAGAATTCAGATCACTAACGTTTCTGTGTGCAAATGGTGGGCATGGTAATCCCAGCATTCAAGAGACTAACAAGGGATATCTGGGAAAAGCTAGAAAAGCCATCAGTTTTGCCCTACAATGGGTGAAATGTGGCCTCAGATCACAGACCAAGAAGAAGCTGTTTCTTTCCTGTTTTGGGGAGGGGGTGTTTCAAGACAGGGTTTCTCTGCATTGATTTGGAATTTGTCCTGGAACTCTCTCTGTAGACCAGGCTGGCCTGGAACTCACAGAGATTGGCTTGAGGCTGTGGCTTTCTTACCAGATCCCATGGATTGAGGGACATCAAACACTTGGAGCCATGGCCTTATATCAACCTCCCCACCATGTGATATTTTGTATGAGGGTCAAAGATCAAAGACTTCCTGTGTCTTCCCAGAGTTTGACTCAAGTAGGAACCCAGTTGATGCAGCATACTCAACTGTAAGAATGCCCACCTGTTAGCCACTATTCACTGCCCTTGACCCATGCCCTGATCTTGGAACCTGGCATGGTTTTTCACCTTGCACATAAACTTAGACACTCTCTCTGTTTCTCTCTGTCTCTCTGTCTGTCTCTGATTCTGTCTGTATCTCTGTCTGTGATTCTCTCTCTCTCTCTCTCTCTCTCTCTCTCTCTCTCTCTCTCTCTCTCTCTCCCTGGAAAGTGCAACACCATCTCATTGGTGCACTTAGTTATCTTAACAACACAGACCTTCACCCTACTTTGGAATCTTCTGCTGCAACTTCTTCAATGTACATTCATTATATAACATATATGTGTGTGTGCATGTGTGTACATACATACATATACATTATATGCTTACATAAATAGATGCAGATATATTTATTTTGTATTTTGTGAGAATTAATATTAGTAATTAAGATTAGACCAAAAACTTTCACTTATCATAGCCAGATTACAAAGGTAGGCAAGGTTATATGACAAATTGATGTCAATGACCTTCCTAAAACTTGTAAATCTATTGTTATTAAATAAACTCTTACACTGTAGGAAAACATAGATGTAGTTGCCTGTTTCCTGAGTAGTGCACTCATAACAAGTGTCTCAAAACTGAGTCATTGTTTTAAAAGCTCAGGTACTTGAGACTATTCGTGGTCAACTTAGTTTCAGCCTTGGCAGAACCAGCCCAGAGAAGTGACTGTACTTTTGAGAAACACACTGAGTAGGAACATGTGTAGTTGTAGACTTAACATTTATAGATCCTTTAAAGTTAAAGGTTCTATGATTCTGTAAGAACATCTAAACCAAAACACTGTTAAAGAAGATAAATGATCGTGATAGTAAATTTGGTCCAAATTACGGGTTTGAAATGTGACAAATTTCAAGCATCCCTTATTTTCCTTTGGTTTAAATTGAATGCCTCATCTTTAAATTTGCATCAGAACTTGAAACCATATGTGTTAAAGCCCAATGGCTTTAGTGTGTTTATCATTGACCCTTCGTGGCAACTAAATTTATAATACGTGACAGAAGTAAGTCCTTCATTATACAAATTTCCTCTCTGAGATTCCTGACTTCTATTTTTACCTTTCTTCAGTTATTTTCTAAATAGGAGATATTTATTACAAATGTAACCAAAATAAATCTTTACCTATCAGAAAATCTTGAGAAGAGTACTGTAAAGGTTTTCTCCAAAGGAATAGGACAAAGCATCATTATGAATTTAGAAAGTTAACTAGAGAAGAAATTGCCAATGATCCCCTTAATGATGACCAAATGTCCGATTGTTGCCAGAAGTTAGAGAAGCCAGTTCCAATGTGAACTTCCAGGTATCTTTAGGGCTAAACTTTTACCTTAAAATGGTATTCACGTAGAGATAGAACCATCAGACATGGCAGACCAATGCCTGGTACATAAGAGCAGATGATTTTATCCTGGCCTACTTAGGGCAGGCCATTATTTTGGTTCATTGAAATGAGAGGATTTGAATAAATTCCACTTTCTGTAGATTAAGTGTAAGATTTTTTTTAATCAAGGACTACAAGATTTAAATAGTTTCTGCAAGATTCCTAAATTTAGCTATTAATTAGATCAACATTGTCTTATAACCATAGGGGTTTTTTGAGTTCTCTTTATACATTAAAGCAAAAAGTAAAATTTTAACCTGTATTGACCATCTGTTAGTCTAAAATTAGCAATTTTTTTTGTTTATTTGGGGCTCTTAATTTATTGCTACAACACTGTACCCAAAACTCAGTTCCCATCAGCCACAGGCAAAACAATACATAAATTTGAATTGTATATTGTCTTCCCCATTGTTTATCAAGGCAGTATATTGCTTCTGTGGTGTGAGGCCTCATTATCTTTCTCTATGTAGCATAGTAATATTCTTAATTAATCCCCTCAGCAAATAAATACTCAGTGTCAGTAAGACACAAATGATAACTGTAGGCAAGAAAGGTAGAAAGAGGTGTTTGTTTTTACAAAGTTGTTGATGTTTAATTAAGAACAAGATGATCTTACCATGTTACATACATAAGCAAATGCTGACATTGTTTTCCAGCTATGGTAGAGTTGTTGTGGTTGCAATAATATATGTCTTATGAGTAACTAGAAACCTAGACAACATTTTTAGCCATAAAGGATACCAAGGATATAACATCTAGAAGAATGAAAACAAAGAGAATAGTACTCCAATTTATTCTTATTTTCTACCTAGATAGCATTGCCACTATACATTAAAGGATATATTACATGGCCTATCTTATCCAGATGGCAGAGATTACAAGCAAGAGAAGCCTAATTGACTGTAAATTTTACATAAACTGCAGGACAATAAGCTAGAAGATCATGAATGCCCGACATATACGAATAAACCCCATTGAAGTGCAGGTTACGTTTGAATTTGATTCCAGGTAAGAAAAAAAATCTGAACACAGGATATGCTAGCTTTGGAAATGCAATAGAAATTAGAATTTACACCCAATATCATCAAGTTCTCCAAAGAATGTAGTTCCAAAGAATCATCCTCCAGTCCTTTTCAGTTTATAAATCAAATAGGCATCTATTGTTTTAAGTTTCCCTCTGGCACATCACTATTTGTTCTCATCACTATCTTAATGCAGAACAGGAAAAACCATCTAAAGAAAATGTGTAATGTTGGAAATTAATCAACAGAAGCTAAAATAGACTTAGGTGCTTTTTATTTTATGAAAAATTGGATCTATTTAAATTAGCCTACTTTCATTTATCCAATTACTAGTGCTAATCCAGATGGTTTTATCATAGAAACAGAAATATTTCTCTATTTTTCTTCCAATGTTTTATGCCTTCATAGCTCACAGAAAGAAAACTTCATTGCAGTTGTACTGTTTTTGAGACTTCGCCAAAATATCTGAAAAACAATATTCTGTTAGATGAAGAAATGTCTTGGCAAGATTATATTACAAAAGTAACAAAGAAGTGGAGGTCACAGCTTAAATTAGAGCTGACTTATCAATGTATTCACTTTGAGAATAATTGCTGGAAATTTCTCTTTTATCACTTGAATAGATGTTTGTAGAGTGAATGTATTATCTTCTCACATCTAAAAGACGTCTATCTTGCAATCCCTTTCCTTGTCTATATGCCTTAACCCAAATATTTTTGGAGTTGAAAATATTTCTTTGTTAGGATTGTTTCC
The DNA here is from genome assembly GCF_003668045.3 of Cricetulus griseus. Classification (NCBI taxonomy): domain Eukaryota; kingdom Metazoa; phylum Chordata; class Mammalia; order Rodentia; family Cricetidae; genus Cricetulus; species Cricetulus griseus. Next base: position 110,411,282 of record NC_048598.1, read on the forward strand.
ATAGCCATGATCAAACTCAAATTTGAAATAGTTAATTTAAAATATGATTATTACAGTTCAGTTTGAGAATTAATGGTGCATATTGACTTTTCTCAGCCTGAGCGATCCAATGACTTTATATGCAGTTATGTCCCACCAACTCTTGCAGTCTTTTGCTGGTAGGCTGTCATGATTTTGTCACCTTTGTCTAAATAGTTGCCAGACCCATTGGAAAAACTCAATCAAGGAAGAGTTCAGATTGACCTGCTTCTAGTACATGGCTTTCTCTTTTGGGTCTTTTAATTTTCTGGAATGATATGGATAATGGATTTATGATTGACTCCTTCACTGGTCCTAACCTGTGAAGTTAGTATGGTCAGAATCTTTAAGAAAAAAATAAAAAGGTTTGATAAGATGCGAAATGCTATTAGTTAAAGAAGTCATCTGTGCTGATAACACATATATTATAATGGTTGGCTTAGGCTAACTACCCTCTGGTATTTTAACCCCAACATAGTTTTATAAATTCTCATTACAAAAATAAAGTGTTGAAATCTTGTTACATTATCCCAAAGCATTGCTATTATCATATAGAAAACAGTATGTTTATAAAAGTGATAATCTAGTTTACTGTATTCATGAAATGGAAGAAATATTGAAAAAAACACTGAGTAGTTTTAATACTGAAACACTTAAAAAATGTTTTACTGTATTAAATGGAAATGATTCTTAACGTGTGCTAATTTTACTACTGATTATGTAAGAGCATACATTTAGGAACATAAAAGAAATAAAATTATTTCTAATTGTTGAATATATAAGGAAATTTCTGCAATAAAACAAGTTTAATAAAAGTATAAAATTGTGCTATGTAATATAAGATCAACTTTCTAGATGGCATGATGGTAAAATTTTTAAGATATACTACAGAACAATAAAAATTCAAAAATGTTCACAATTCATGAATATTTAGGCCAACATAGCTATAAACAAAAGATTTAAAGTGTTGGTTATCTATCTTACTATTCAAAAAATAACTTTTAAGGAAAAACCTCTGGTGGATATATTTTAATATTCATAACATAATACATATTAATACTTCAAATTTTTCTCATAAAATGAAGAAAATAATTTAATTGAAGTAAGTTACATAGAGAAATATTGGTCATTGCCAAATACATTTTGGACAAACCCCTTATATGTATATTTACTCGTTTTATAAAACCTGAAAATTTAAGTTTTGAATTTTAATATACTCATAAAATTTAGTTAAATGCCAATGTAGAGATGCTTCCTTAAAAAGATTATATCACAATTATTGTAAAATTCTAGAAATCAAAATGGAGAAGCACAAAAAAAAACTATGAAACTGAGAAACTATTGATAAGTAACCTTTTTTCATGTCTCTCATTATAATATAAGCAGGCATCTAAAACACAACAACAACAAAAAAAAACAGAATGGGGAAAACAAACAGAAAAATATAAGAGCCAAAGGAAAAAAAAAACACAACTAACATACAGATGCCGAGACACACACATTTGCATACACAGAAAACCTATACAAACAGAGGCAGAAATCACAATATATGACCATAACATCTATGACAACAACAACAAAAACCCAGATAAAGTATTGGGAGACAAAAGCAAAGCAAGACAAGCAAGGAAACAAACAAACAAACCTCCCAAAATACCACTGAGTTTGGTTTGTATTGTTTACTGCTGAGCATGGGGCCTGCACTTAAATAAGGTTTATATACCCACTGAGGCTTCATTGTAGAAAACTAAGTCAGTACCTTTTAAAAATCACACTCCAGTGACATCATTATGAAACTAATCTGAAAATTTGAAGCGTTACGCAAAGGTTGACGGAGCCAATGAAGTATAGACTGAAATGCTCCTGGCATTTCCAGTTGACAAAATGCCATGCTGCTTGTGATTCACAGAGAAATGGTAGGATAAAATTATTCTGTTTGTATCCAAGCAATTCATATGCCTAACATTCTGCTCTAAAAGCTGTCATCTTCATACAAGAAATGCTTTCATCTCATAGTTTCTATGGGGTGGCCATCAGTAAAAAGTTAGCTGAGCCACTGTACCTAAGTGTCAAGGCTGCATTCCAGTGGTCAGCTAAAACAGTTTCATGGAACACCTCACTTTGGTATAGATTTAAATTCTCAGCTGACTTCCAGATTTTGACAGACTTTCACTCCTTTTTGGACTATCTGAAAGATTGCCTGTATGTGTTCTCCCTAGGAGAGAAAGGACATGCTGATTTAGATCAGGGGGTAAAAATGCACAGATGACAAATGAAGGGGGCACTACTATCCAGATAGAACCTATTGTCTTCGGCAGTGTTGCGATTTTTTAAAAAAAAATAATGAATTTTTATTTAACTTAAAAGCAATCTTATTTTTACACACCAATCCAAGTTCCCTCTCCCTCTTTTCCTCCCATTCCCACCACAACATGCCCTTCCCACTCCCCATCTGAGTAGTGCCTCAGAGAGGGTGAGGCTGCCTATGGGGGATCAAGTCTTTCACATCATTTCCACCAGCACTGAAGCTCACCCTCCTCTATCTAGGCTGAGAGAGAAAGTGGGTGTCAGGTGGGAGGCTGGAGCAGTCTATGGAGCTGCTGCCAGTGGAACCAGTATTTATCTCTAGTGCATAAACTGGCTTTTTGTAGAAGTGATTTTTAACAACATCTGACTTTTGCAACTTGTTGGAAGAAAATGATCAGGGGACGCCAACCTGAAAGAGAAGGAACACAAAACGTGTTGCACGGAATTAATATGTTAAAAAACTGTTCCACACCATAGGACTAGCATCAATAGTACTAACTGCCATGCATACTTGAAAATGCTTAGCGAGAATTTACTTTCCCCAAAATAAATATGTGTAATTATTCATGTAGTCCTCAGTTTATTTAATAATATGATATGCATGTCAAATGCCATGCCGTGCACTCTAAATGATCAATTAGTCTAAAATAATATAATATTATTCTAAAACAACAAAGTTAATTATCAAAATGAGACTATTAGAAATGTCACAAAGAATAGAAGTTATCCATCATTAAAGAGCAGAGTAGAAGGCTGCCTCCCACTTCCTACACTAGCGAATGATAGGGATAAAACAACGGCTGTAGGTACAGGTCCCAGGGACAGATATGGGTATGTGTAATATAGAAACACAAGAGTCATAAAATAAAAGCTTCTGAATTATAAAAGTAAATTAATTTTATTTCTTGTAAGGAACTGAGAATTCCTGGGCAAGTGTTTCAGAAAGCCCAAGGAAACATCAGAGCAGTTTTATATTTTATGGAGTCCATGAGCCGTTTTCACTGATCTGTGCATTTGCATGTGTATCTTTTAAAATGTGCTTAATATGCACACAGCAAAAACGTCCTGAAATAAACACCATTAGTGATTACAGTGATCATTCTAAAAACTGCTTTTATTCTTACAGAATGCTCTTGAAGCAAAACACACATAACTTATCTTCAAAACTGTAATGTAATAACCAGTGTATTTCTCCCTTTTTCCTGTTTTTCTTTTCTTTAATTTGTCACATATGGCTTGGGAAACCATGTGGCATCAGTTAGAGATGTATTGTTTGCTAAATTGCTCAAGCCTTTTAAAATCTTCACATCCCTTTATCTTCTTGTACCCAGCTCTTAACGTAACTACACATACATGTACTTTTTTCCCCAAATGAATGCTTCAGCCTTACCAAGTTTATATACCACAACCAAGTTTATCAAACTCACAAAGGTTTAAAAGTATGTCCACATCAGAATGAGACATTTGGTCTTCATTTCAAAATTAATAACTATCCATTGTCAGATTAGTGACTTAAACAATGCATTTGAAATTTGACCAGTGGATTCAACTAATCAATTTGAAAGTCTGAAAGTAAAAATTGTTGACTGCCCCCTGAACAAAACTTGAGGTTATTTTTTATTTGGAAAAAATGTTAAATATTATTTCTTTAAGCACTACCATTCCCTACAGAACATTGACCAGGATGGGGTTGAAAACATAAGCAAAGGAAATGATATTGGGAGGAGGGAGAGGAAGGCACCCTGAGAAATGGAAACGGAGAGGGAGAGACAGAGACAGAGAGAGGGAAAGAGAGAGAGCTTAGGTTGTGGATTTTATTTGTATATTCTCCATGGAATAGATTCTATAGTAGTTTAATGTAAACAATTCAGAGGTTTGGTATAGATGGTCATATTTTGAACATACAAGACACAAGCAAAGGAATAATGTTGGAAGTTGCAAAGAATACCTTTGAGATCAACAAATATGTCCATTACACACTGGACACAAAAGTCATAGAAGAAGTACATAGAGAGAAAGAAGTCATTTCTCCATTCCTGCTTTTTTAAATTAAATATCTGCAGGCATAGCAAAGTCATTTTCCGTGACAGACAGCAAGTGTTACAGCAGTGCTAATTTTTTTAAAAAGACATCAAATATCCATCAGAGTTAGAAAAGGTGAGTAGGATTCATGGTCTCAGACACTAATGCAATAGTATCTGAATTACAAAAGAGTAGATAAAACTTGTTAATATTGGCAAATGAGATTGAAGTAACTGGCACCTTGTCAGCACTGTCTAATTAAAGTTGAAATTGACCCATGTAAATTATGGAAAAACAAGATGACTGAAAATTAATTACAATTATAGCATTTTAACTCTGGTAGCATATTCTTATATTTAGATACAAAGAGGTGAGACAGAAGAGGTATCAGTAGAAAAGAGACTAAAACAGTAGATCATTAATTAAGGGTAAAAATGTATTCTACTTGCCTTTAAATGTAAGACACTAGGACAGAAATTATGATCAAGGAGAATCCAGTAGTAAGTCAGATTCTGCTAAGAGGAAATAGAAAGGAAAGATAAATATTTTTACATATAGTAGCATGAATCTCCATGCATATACTTGCAAGAGGATTTTGGAAACAGAAACCTATTTAGATCAAAGAACGAAAAACAGGAAGAACAAAAGTTAAAACAGCAAAACATATGGAAAAAAATCTAGGAAAATGATCAGAGAGAAAATGAAGTTGGTAAACAGATACACCAGGTTTTTTAACAGTTAAGTGTTTAAAAAAGGGAAGCCACGCAACATGTTTACATATAATGCAGTGAACAAATAGAAACAAAAATGAAAAATTAACAGAGATGGGGAAATAATAGTGATATGACCCTGAGCTTCTAAATTCCACGGATAAACATCAAAGAGGGCTTCAATGGGATTCCTCTTTGGAATATATTCTCCATTTGATGCTCAAGTGCTTTATTCAAATTGTGGCTTGATAAAATGACTCTAGTATTTTATTTAGAAAAAAATGTTGAATATTATTTCTTTAAGCACTTCCATTCCCACAGAACATTGACAAGGATGAGGTTGAAAATATAAATAAAAGAAGTGACATTGGGATGATATTTCAATTCATGAGTACTATTTTCATTTGCATCATTTCTACCCTGCACTCTCTTCTTTCCAGTTCCTGTGTCTACATCCCAACATCTGCATTCCTCTCAATTTGCTGACTTCCTCTTGAATATGTATATGTGTGTGTGCATGTATGTGTGTTTGCATTTGTCTAGGACTGACCACTCAAGATAAGATTATCCAGCAAGGGGCTTGTTCATGGAAAAGACTGATTTTCCCTCTCTTAGGAGACTTAGCATCCATTATTCACCTGTATCTCTTCCACATAGTGGTGTGGTCTTATAAACTTCTTTCATTCATCTTGAAATGTCAAAATGTATAATATCTCCTAGTCTTGTGTAATTACTGTGTATAAGCTCAGAGAAGGATGTACTTAAGTATAAGTTAACTGTATTTCAAGTCATACATCAGATGGAGGAAGGGGGATTTAATAATATGATAAAATCACAATTTTAATAGTTCAAGAGGAGTTAGTGATTTCAAAATTATCCTTAATATAAAGAAATTATCTCAACACTGGAAAATCTTCTCATTATGCAAAACATATTATTGGAACAGAAGAATGAGAAGGGGAGAAGAGGAGAGGTGAGGAGGACATAAGGGAGCAGGAAGGTTGTGTAGGGGAAGAATAGAGGAGATCAACATAAGAGATAAAATCAAAGAAGGAGCCAGTATAGATAGGTTTAAAGCAAAATCAGGCACTAGGGAAATGTCCAGAGATCTAGAAGGGTGATACCAAATAACCATCTAAGCAACAGTGGAGAGGCTATGTTTAATGCCCTCCTGTGATAATGAGATTGACGACTAACTTATATACCATCCCAGAGCCTTCATCCAGCAGATGATGGAAGTAGAAGCAGGTACCCATAGCTAAAAACTGAACTGAATTGGAATCTAGTTGCAGAGGAGGAGTGATGAGCAAAGGAGCCAAGACCACACTAGTAAAACCCACAGAAACAGCTGATCTAAACAAGGGGGAGCTCTTGATCCCCAGACTGATCTCTGGGAAACCAGCATGGAACTGATCCAAACCCCATAAATGTGGGTGTCAGTGAGGAGGCCTCGGAAATCTATGGGGCCTCTTGTAGTAGATCAGTACTTATCCCTATCATAGGAATGGACTTTGGGATCCCATTTTACTTAGAGGGATACTCCCTCAGCCTAGATACAAGGAGGCTGCAATTGACTGGTGATTTTGTATATTGTTTTACATGTGTATATTAAGTTGTAAGATGAATTAGTCATACAACAGAGATCCCCATTTACATGAAATTTATTTGTTTCATTTTATAATTTCTTGATCTAAGAGTAATGAGTATGTTTGTTGTATCACTTACCGATAAAATGTTTAGCTCTTTAACCATTTACTCCTATAATCCAGTACATACTATGAATATATTATTCTCCACAGAAGAATGTAAATTGGACACTACTAGATGACTATACACTATTCTGGTGTTACTTGCAAAGAGGAACTTTGTTGTTAATATGACAATGATTTGTTAGCATTACTTCAAGTTTTAAAGGTACAGTCATTCACTGACTAAGGAATATTCTGATGAATCTCTTTAAGTTAAACAAATCCCAATGTGTGTCAAAGTCTGATCTGTGTATGAACTCTAACCTTGCTGACACTTTGGTGTAAAGCTTGTTTAATATACTGTAATAGAAGTTTTAAGAACTCAGTCAAATTAATATTTCTTTTGTGGTACACATTGGTTTGTTATAACCAATTCTTTTTATGGTTAATTAGCCACACTAGAGACGACAATATAATGATCTACTAATTACAGTGTTGTAACCATTTACTTAATGAAATAGAAAAGCTATTAGTACAAATTCTAATTCTGGAAAGATTTTTATTGGCCTGAATATTAGTATAAGTTTTCTAATTTTATCTTACCATACTGTGCTTATATTATTTATTAATTAGACTGATACACTGTCTAATAATTTTCTCCAACAAAACAAGTAAGAAACTATTAAAATTGAAAATAGAATAAATTTACCACAATACATAAGTGAGGTCTTCAAGAAATGAGGAAAATATTCCAATTCTATAAATTTGGCAAATCTACACTAGGAGATACTTCATTGACACTGCACAATGGGATGTATGTTTAACCTACATCCATATTAACAAGATGAATGAACTCAGGACATCATTATAAGAATACTATGTTAAATACTACATTTAATGTAAAGAATATGTTCAAGATATGAACATAGTAATATACATGAAATTTTCATCATCACTTATATAAATTAAATGTCATCAAAATCTATCTTTCAAACAGTAATTGATCACTTGTAATTTTATTAAGAACTGTCATTTCATAGCTCACTTATTAAATAAATATTATGGTATCTAATTATATAGTTCTTACATGTTCCAAATATTAATCTTCTCTCTGTTCTATTCAATACCCTTTCTCTTCAGTTTTGATAGATATTTTTCCCTCGCTGAAAAGTTTTAAAAAGTTATGAATTAATCATATTCATCAATTCTCATGATTCTTTCTTGTGCTGCTAGAATCCTGTTTAAGAGGTTTTATCTTTGCCTGTGTTTCAAAAAAATTTGCTTGTGTTTTTCTCCATCAGTTTCATTTTAGGTTTCCTATTGAGGTTTGCAATGTACTTTTCTGTGGGGTGAAATGGGAATCTTGTCTCCTCTTCCTTATATGGCCATATACCAACGCTCCCACAGCAAAAATTAACAAAAACAAACAAGGATACAAATATATAAAACCTATAAAACTGAAAACCAAAACAAACAAAGAACAGCTCAACAAGATAAAAAAAAAAAAGTTCAAAAACATTCCATGAAGATTTTGTTTGTTGGTTTAGTTTTGTTTTGTTTTTAGGTAAACTCACCCTGGGGCATGGGTCCTGCCCTGGAGTGTGACTGATGGCAGCCAGTGACTCTACATTGGAGAAAATTATCAATTTCCCAGTGGGTATCAAATTCAAATATCTTCTTGATTAGGGCTGGGAACTGTTGTATAATTTACCATCTCAGTTCTGAGATCCTTTCTCTCTTGTGCATGTTGCGTGATTAAAAAACCAGCTTCTTACAGGAAGATTTGGTGGACTTTGCAGAGCTCTCGTTGAGGGCCCTACCCTGCCTGGGGAGTGGTGGGTGGATGGGGTGGGGGTAGGCGGTAGGCTGGGGGTGGGAGAGGAAGGATGGGGGTGAGGGGAGGGAGAGGGAGAAGGGACTTACATGTGAAACAAGCTTGTTCCCTAACTGGAACTAATAAAAATAAAATAAAAAAAAGACAGCATCTTAGCTGGGCATTGGTGGCACATGCTTTTAATCCCAGCTCTCGGGTGAATTCGAGGCCAACCTGGTCTCCAGAGTGAGTGCCAGGATAGGCTCCAAAGCTACACATAGATACCCAAACCCCCCCCCCAAAAAAAAAAAAGATAATCTTATTTGATTTTTTGAAGAAAGTGGATATAAATGAGTGTGTTTGTGTGCATGTGTGTAGGTTATGGCACTAAATGGGAACCATGATCTGGAAGTAAAGATCTATAGTGAGGAAGAAAAAAGTACATGGAAATGTACATGACATTGAGCAACAATGGGAAATTATTTGGGATAGAAAAAGGACAAATAAGAGAGGAGCAATGGGCATATTGGAGACCAGAAGAATATGAATTACAAGGACAATGTATAATGATGTAAATATATGAAAATGGCATAATGAAACCATAGATTTTTTTCAACAATTAATTTGCATAACAAACGTGATGATAATGACTAGATATATAACTATATTTATATCTTGAATAAATTTTATAAGAACACAAATTATAATCTATTTACATGTTAGTGACATGATGGTGATGAATTGAGCATTATAATAAACAACTTATGAATTAGAATGCATGCTTCTGAACCTAAGAATCCAAAGCAACACACTTGCTGTGTGATTGCATCTCTACACAAATGAAGAGGGACAAATAAAGTGACTTAAATTAGTTCAAGGATGCTCCAGTAATGTAGCTAGAATTGACCCGAAGGCAGAGGAACTGGAACTTTCTGGGATTTCATATTATCACAGCATGTGTTAACTATGAGGATATGTTTATTTTGAACACTCAACCAAATTGTAAACTTAATATGTAGTCTTAGTCCACACTTTTCCTCGGCTAAGAAGATAAATGAATAAAATGAATAATTTTTCTCATATAAAAATCACATCAAATTTGAGTTTTAAGTAAATGGATAATTTTCCAAAAAATCTTAACTTTACTTCTGAAGTTTTATATTTGTATACTTTGAAACAACCTGGCAATTGATAGATAAAGAGAAACAGACCACAGGTTTACTGATAGGCACATGTCCATGCAACCCACACTAACATAAATCTCAAAGGAGACTTTTATATTTTAGTTGTTTTACTATTTTTTTAATTAAAAACAATCTCATTTTACATACCAATACCAGTTCTCTCTTCTTCCTGTCCTCCCAATCTGCTTTTCATTTTCCCATCTCAACCCCAATCCATTCTTCCTCAGAGATAGTGAGACCTCCCTTAGGAAATCATCCAAGTTTGTCATATCATTTGGGGCAGGACAGAGGCCTCCACCTCTTGTATCTAGGCTGAACAAGGAATCCCTCCTCAAAGAAGACTCTTGACTGCCTTTCAATTCAAAGAGGAAAATGGAACATGTCAGTACTTTTAGACTAAGAGTAAACAATTTTTAGGAGAAATGAGTATGTTCAAAGGATAGACAAATTCTGGAATTGAGTTGCTTTGGCCTAGACATGACTATTTGAGTTTTAGCTTAATCTTCTTTGGCTAATGAAATTTCAGTAAGAGGATTGGAGGTGATTGTATTGCTCTATGACGTACTCAGTCAATTAGGCAGGTGAGGGAATTGCAGTTGTCTACTGTATTTGCTACTCCCCTGTAGCTCTCTGCTTGATATTCCTATCAGCATGTTTTAAAGCAATGTTTTCCAAACTTCAGTCATATCTACTTTATTAAGAGTGCTTTAAATGTCTAAAGATTATTTTATAGGAAATTTAAAAAATACTTAAGCCAAATTTCTTATTTAGAATTTTAAAATGACAAGATTCTACTGGTCTTGTTCTTGGTTTTACATTTGTTAGTATCTCCCTGACCCTCGCCAATCTCCACACCCTATGTGTGTATACACATGTGTTTGTTGAGGATACTTGTAAATGCTATGATGATTGTGGAGCTTAAAAGATTTCATGAGTCGCCAGGCGTTGGTGGTGCACACCTTTAATCCCAGCATTCGGGAGGCAGAGGCAGGCGGATATCTGTGAGTTCGAGGCCAGCCTGGTCTCCAGAGCTAGTGTCAGGATAGGCTCCAAAGCTACACAGAGAAACCCTGTCTCAAAAAATCAAAAAAAAAAAAAAAAAAAAAAAAAAAAAAGATTTCATGAGTCACTTTTTTCTTTGTCATGTTGATCCCAGGAATGACCTCAGGATGTCAAATCGGTGGAATTGCGGTTACCTACAAAATCATTTTGCTGTTTCCTACTATTTTCCACCTTAAATGATTTTTGTTAAACTTTAGTTAGTTTCAAATGTTTTATAAAAATGAACACATAATTTAAAAAAAAAAAACTAGAGGGATGAAAATGAAATGTATCTCAGAATGTATAATGCAAGTAATCAAACTTGTATTTTAATAACTGGGTTGCTTAAAATAAACTTGGAAAATGACAGAAAATACATAACTTTTATCATGTTTATCCCCTTAACTTCTCTCCCAGCTCCAACTTCCCCATCCTCACCTAAGTACCAGCTGACTTCCTTCTGTCCTTCCTTCCTTCCTTCCTTCCTTCCTTCCTTCCTTCCTTCCTTCCTTCTTTCCTCCCTCCCTCCCTCCCTTCTTCCCTCTCTCCCTTCCTTCCTTCTTTCCTTCTTTCTTCCCTGTCTATTCCCTTCTTTTGCATTTCTTTCTTCTCCTCCTACTTCCAACAGAACCCCTTCTCTTCCTCCTCATTTTTTTCTTCCCATATAATCCAATTTTTGTTGTCTAACAATTCTTTCTGAGGGGGAGGGGTTGCTCTGTAGTAAGTATGGTGAACCTACCAATCTACCAATTTCATAGCATTAAAGAAAGCTCACTCTCCTAAAACCTACCATTTATTTGCTCATAGCTCCTTAGAGGTAGAATGCCATAAACACCTCCATATCTCTTTGCTGAGATTTCTGTCTACCTTAAGTTTGGGTGGGTCTTGTGAATTGTGTCACACTTTCTGTGGGTTCATGGATTCTGTATTTTAATACAAACTACATGATTCAGGTTCAGGCAAAGCCAGATGTAGATATTCGTATTTACTTCAAATGGTAAAATCCACACCCAAAGTGGCTAGAGATTGTCTTAATTTTAGGAATTTAAACATGATATTTGTGGTGGTCTAAATGAAAATGGGCCCCATAGGGAGTGGCATTATTAGAGGCTGTGGCCTTTTGTGGCCTTTTGAGGGGAAGTGTGTCACTAGTGGTTGGGCTTTGAGGTTTCAGAAGCTGAAGCCAGGCCCAGTGGCTTATTCCTTGTTGATCCAGATGTAGATCTTTCAACTACCTCTCCAGCACAATGTCTGCATGCATGCCACCATGTGTTTCACTTGAAGATAAAAAACTAAACCTCTGAACTGGAAGCTAGCCCCAATAAATGTTTTCCTTTATAAGAGTTGCCATGGTCATGATGTCTGTTCATAGCAATAGAAACCCTACCTAAGACAATAATGAAAATGCTTCACATTGGATTAAGCACTCATATAAGTAATAAGATGACCAAAATAAGAACAAACCCCCAAAATAAATCATACTGAATTAAATAAAACTAAAAATTATTTGCTATAGTGCTTGATGTGAGACATAGAAGGGGATAATTAAGTTGGATATAACATATAAAACCTTATTTGAATAATTTTGTTCATTATTCCACTTATTAAAAACTAAAAGAATTTAGCATGTCGTGTAAAACAGAAAATAAAATCTATTGATAATCTCTCCCATAGTCAATATTTATAAATGAATAGCACTTTGTTATGAATACTGAACAAAAATAAGTCTATTAGAAAATAAATCAGTATAATATATTCATAAGACTGCAAATACTCTAAAAACAGAATAGTCAAGGAAATGCAATTATATGTACACTGTATGAAGGGAGCAGTGTACTCTTGGGGTTTTCTCCTTTGAATGCAATCATATTGCCTCCTCTTACTCAATTTCAACTTCCTGTTTCTTGTCTCTTACTCCAGTTACAAAATGAGTTTTGTTGAAGCATATCGTCTTGTTCTCTGATTGCTTTATGTGCCCAGAATATGAACTGATTTAGTAGATTGCCAACATGTACAAGTAATCAATTCCACAATTAATGTGAATTATGCTTAGGAAAACCTCTGAATAAGATTCACCAAATTGTATAATTTAATAATGAGATAATAAAGTAAAAACTTCCATGCATGTAAATAAAATTTTATTCTCTTACATCAAGCATTGAACCATACTCCTGGAATCCAGTTGTGGAGAGGGAGGAAGAATTAGCAAAGTAGCCAATACAGTGCTGCAGAAACACTTGACCTGACCTAGTGAGAGCATGGAGACCCTAGTCATAAAGCTGGGGAAACAGCAGTGGACCGAACTAAGTGCTCTGATTGTGGGTGCCAGCTAGAAGGCCAAGACAGTCTATGGGACCTCTAACTGTGGAGCCAGTGTTTAACCCTAGAGCACAAGTAGAACTTGGGAGCCCATTCCTTATGGAGGGATACTATTGCAGTTCAGATATAGCAAGGAGGGCCTAGGCCCTCCCCCAAATGATATGACAGACTTTGAAGGTCCCTGGTGGAGGGCTTCACTATCCTTGGGGAGGAGTTAGGGGTTGGATGGGTTTTGGTGGGGAACATGAGGGTAAGGGAGGGTGAGGGAATGGGGGGATGAATATGTAAATATGAGTAGTCATTAAAGAATTAAAAAAGAAAAAAGAAACTTTCATAAATAAATTTGAGGAACTTATTAAAATTCAAGATTCTAAGGAGTGATTTCCTAATATCAGAGATATGCTTATTATTTTTCACATTTAACAATCTAAATACTATAGAATGTGTTCATGTCTACACAAATTTAGAAATAATTTTCATGTAATTTCATTTAGTATTAAGATGAAGATATATTGAACTCCATGTCTAAAAAAGACAGAAGAATGTACTTTGGAAATTATATTAAAAAACACTTCAAAATAATTTCTTGGGGCAGTTTCCTACAAATTTTCCTCTATGGTTTTTAACAATTTAGCTTTTGAATGTTGTTTTGAGTTCATTTTCATATAAACTGCAATGGTTAAATTTGAATTTCATAATGAAACCCTTCCTTGCATACAGTAAGTGAAATATTAGTAATTAAAAGAAATACTGAAGAGTCATAAAAACAAAAGTGTGCTAGATGGATCAAGCAACAGAACAATTTGACCATCCCAGACCAAGCAGCCACCAGTTTTCAACAAGTGAATGCCAAAACTATGAAGACTAGAAAGGGAAGTATCTTTGATAAACGTTGCTGTGAAAACTGGTTTACCACATGCTGGAAACTGACATATGACTTTTACCTTTCATCCACTGTAAAAAAATAATACAGTGAATTCAAGATCTTGGCATACGTTCTAAATTATTTTCTTAAATGAAGAAGTCAATGAGTGTGTGTGTGTGTGTGTGTGTGTGTGTGTGTGTGTGTGTGTGTGTGTGTGTGTGTATGTGTGTGTGTCTGCGCGTGTTTAATATCCTACTGAGCCTTTACAATGTTACTTATATATGTATTTTCTTTTCTTATCTTTTTTCTTTTTTTTTTTTTTGTTTTTTTTCGAGACAGGGTTTCTCTGTGGCTTTATAGGCTTTTTCCTGGAACTAGCTCTTGTAGACCAGGATGGTCTCGAACTCACAGAGATCCGCCTGCCTCTGCCTTCTGAATTCTGGGATTAAAGGCATGCGCCACCAATGCCCAGCATATATGTATTTTCAAAGGTGACCATTTGGTACTACATTGCCACTGGGTATGCTCTCTCCTAGGGAAGGCTTTTTCTCCTGCTCTAAGCATTCTTAATGGCCTGTAGTTCTCTGTCTAGAGTTGAGGCATCCTGAGCATTCCACATCCACATTAGTGAATCCACTATTGTCACCCATGATCAGGTTGCGTATAGGAAGCCTTGTTATGCAGATTTAATGGGTATAGCGTTTGGCATTTCTAGGAGACATAGCTATTTAGAAACTTTTATATTATTCTATATCAAGGGGAATAGACGTACAATGAGGTGTGAATTGTGCCACATCTGCAAAATTCTGACCAGTGCAGAAAACAGTTAACAGAGTAAAGGGACAACCTAGAGAATGGAAGGAAAACATTTGCTAAATGCTGTCTTTAAAGTAATAAAATCCATAATATATAAGCAGAGAAGTAAGAACAGACCAATAAAAGAACAAGAAACATTGTCTTTTAAAATCACTAATTATCCCAATAAATACTAACTAAAATGAAATATATGAGTGGCTAGCAAACAATAAAAAAGAAAAGCTCATTTATATCAGCCTTCAGATTAATATGAACGAAAACTATAAAAATATTCTTCCATATATTAGGATGGCTAATATAAAAATGCACAGCTATATACAACCATAGTAAATGGGCAAAAAACAACAAATGTTACAAGGGTTTGTGTAATAGGGAATTCTCATATTATTAGGAATATCAACCATTTAATTAATATGAAGAAGAGTTTCTTAAAGTGGCTCAAAATAGTAAAGCTATATAACTCATAAGACCCAGCTTTCACATGTCATAAAGAAAAAAATCAAGCTGCCAAAACAGAAAATACCTGCCCACAGCTGCTTATTGTGGAACTGGTCACGGTGGTTTAGGTAAGAAATCAACTTTGGTACCCAAAGTTACATGACTATATAAAGAAACTGTGGTGTGCATACACAAAGGGATACTGTACAGTCATAGAGAATGGAATGTTATCATTTAAAATGAAATAGAGCTGGAGGCCATCATATTAAACAAGTAAACTAGACAAAGAAAGTGTCCTTTGAAAGGTTTTATTTTTGGAAATTAAGAACCAGTCGACCTGGAAACGAATGATAGCTCATTACACAGGAGTGCTAATTGGACAAGCATAGGGATCTGAGTTCAGATCCCAGCACCCATTTAAAGTTGTCATGACCTTGAGAAAGCCTGCTGCTCTGTGGATAGTTTGGCCAGGATTTTTCTGCTTTACCAGACAAACTTCAGATTCAGTCAGCATCCCTGACTAACTGGAATAAGGAGAGTGATGGAGCAGATACTGAATGTTATTTGACTTTTGCATTGCTCTCATCAGATTAACATCATCCAGATATCAATACACCTCACTCATTGACACATTGACACACACCTAACACACAAACACAAACACACACACACACACACACACACACACACACACACACACACACACTCGACCTGCTAGAATAGTTATTACTAGAAATTAGGGAGACAGGGAATGACTGAAGGGAAAGACTGTGTGAGAACAGAACAGGTGGCATGCATATACTGAAATATCATGCTGAATTTCAGTAGCATCCATGGCTCACACAACTTAATCACAAGTTAAAAATACTAGAAATATTAAGTATTACAAGTTAAAGTAATGTAAATGCAGAGGGAAAAATGAGTGATATAAGATAGTATGTCTTAAAATTTCACAGACACTTAAATTGCATTAGTGGGAATTTTGATATCAATACTTTGATTTTATTGATTCTTTAACAATGGTTTTGTTATTGTTGTCTCCAGAGGCTTTTGTAAGTAGATGCCCTAAGTACATCAGGAAATATATTTTTAATTAAAGTGGAAAATGGGTGGAGTTTCCTCCTTAATTCCTAGGAAACTGCTCTCTGAGATTTTCTGGAGCCTGGTAGTCTTGAGCAAGTATGACTGGCGAAGGCCTGGACAGATTTACCCACTATTAGCTCAGACTCTGGTGTTCCCCTCCTGCTCTCTTGGTAACACCAGCATAAGGAGTTCTGCCAGTGTTTCCATTTTGTTTAGAAATCAGCCACGACACTTTGCTTTGGGCTAAAAACTTGGCACATGAGCCTGCAGTCAGTTTTATTTTTCCTTATATAAATTCTGAAATACTTTTTGGCTAAGCCATTTTAGTTAGAATAGAACATAAATAAATGTAACTGAGTCCAGATGCTTTTGCTGCCCACTGAGAACCAGCAGAGGGGATATGTGTTTTCTTAAAAATTGAAAAATAAACCTGAAAGCAATGACCACCACCACCCTCTCTCCATATGAGCATGTCTTAATTTAAATCTGTTTAAATTTACTTTTAGAGTACTCAGAGGCTATGTGAAGCTAAGACTGGCCAGTATATTTCTAGTAATTCGCTATTTTTAGATACTTCATGTGATATTTATTTGGTCCAAGTTTGAAACAGAATATGTATATCAATAAGACTTGAACTTGAATTATGCAGCAGTATAGAGACATAAAATTGGAAGACCTGAAAGCTATCCTTCCCTAATAAATCTGGGAAAGATCACCCCCTTCCTCAACACTTCCAAATATATCACATGGCAGTTTCTGTGTGTTGACTCAGCCTTGGAGAAAGGCGCCCAGCAGGTTGGCAGGATAAAAGCTTTCCTGTTTATTCAACAATGCCTCCATGGGGTATGTGGTGGTAATCAGACTGGCAGACCTTACACAGTACATAAATATTTCATTTTCCAAACCCACTCAGCATGCTTGGCAGCACAGAAACATTGAGATGGACCCCAGAAGAAGTCATACTCACCTGGAAAGGTTTCCAGATGTGACTAGGTGTCAAACAAAACTTTCATTTGCATCTCCACCTTATTCTGGATTTCTAAAATATGATGGTGTCACAGCATCAGTGGCTGTGATGGTCAATCTGATGCCTTCCAATAGTTTAGAGGATCAAGGTTGCTGAATTTCTGAGCCTCTCCAGAAGTGAGATGTGCAATCATCTATCCTGAATCTGACTAAACTCATCAAAGGCGGTAGCATCCATTGACTCTAAGCACTGAACCCAATTCCTCAAGACATTATTTTTAGATACAATGAGAAAAGCTCACTGGAGAAGTGGAAAATGGGGAAAAATAACAGAAGTGAGTGCATTGTACTTGTGGAGCAACTTGAGGATTCCAGGTACACTAAATGTGGGATTGTATAACATAAGCATCCTCTCTTTCTTGTCCATATTCACCACTCATTAAACTTAAATCCCAAAGTCACACAATGTGAGTAATGAGACCATGTTGTGTCCTTTCCAGGAGCTTTAAATTCAAGGGAGATGCACAGTAGAATTGAACTATAGAATAATAACCCCCACAAGAATATTTTCTTAAGATAATAGTATAACACAGGCTTGAGATATAGTCCATTCCATAAAGAACTTGCTACATGAGTGAAAGGATCTGATTTTGTAACTCTAAGGGCATGGTAAAAGGGCTGAGGTATGCATCTTTAATCCTGGTGATGAAAGGCTCAAACACAAAATCCCTGTGGCTTGCCCATTTGTCACTCCAGTAGAATTAGTAAATATCAGATTCAGTGAGAGATCCTTCCTCAAAAGTCATGGAAGAGAGTGACTGAGGATGGAAGATGGCCTATGGCCTCTAAGCACACGTGCAAATATTAGCAAATATGTGCAAAAATTAATATTATAGTGGTAGTTAACTAATACATATTAAGAAAATTACTAGCATTATTGATATTGTTTTGACAAGATAGTTTGCTAACGCAAACAAAGTATAAATATACCCATGTTCTGAACTACCTTTGTGATTCCCAAAACTCACGCATCTGTTAATCTCAAGTTCCTTTGCAAGAGAAGGTATGATCACTTACCTAAATAGACTTCCAGGGAAAAATGAGAAAATGCCTCCAAAATACTGTCAATAGTGGCTGAAGAATTTATTAGGCTTGAAGCTATGTTTCACGTACTAACTTCATAAACATGCTAATCATTGAAAGAGGGTGTCAGCTGTTGGAAACACACACGGTTATAGATGCTGAAACAGCCAGAAATCCATTGGTTGGCTCTCTAAAGATATGGCAGTGAATATCTGATGACATTTCGGGGAAAGACTTTGTTTTTTCACCTGGCCTTCTTGGTTTACAGCATGACTATCTATGACCTGAGTGCTTCCCATAAGCTGGAGTCCTTGACTGAATTAAATGGGAAGAGAAAGGGGGACCATCAATGGCTTACCCAGTTCTCTCCTTCCTGATCTGCCCATATGAGAGGAGTCCCTGCCATAAGCACCTACCACTGTGAAGTCCACATACCTTTCTTGCCTTGTGTACTGGGCACTCTCAAACTGTATACTAAATACTTCTTTTCCTAAGTTCCTTTTATCAAGTGATTTTTCCCAGCAACAAGAAAAGCGACCAATACACTTCCTTACCTTGAATGATTTAGTTTTTAATGTGTCAGGCTTCTAATAGTGAATACTCTCTGAAGAAATGGTCTCTTTTGTTGTTTCCCTATCAGGTTTCATAGCATTCATCATGACTCAGTGCTTGGTAAACACAGAAGACACATGGGACACATGGTTATAATGGTCAGAGTTTTAAAGGAGAATATACCTATGATTGAGCCCCCAAGGATCAAGGAACTTAGAAACCATTTCATCTTTTTTCCTGTCTTCTTTATATCCTCATTTTACCTGACTTCACAAAGATCTATAGATGGTTATTTTTATGGATAATCCTCAAAAAGTTATGCACTCATATTTTATTCAGGAACTTTAGTGTGGAATGATTTGTGACTGAACATTACATCCAAACAAGAAATGGTGTTATGGTAGCACTGATCTAACTACAGACCATATATGCACCAAAGTGTTTCTTCACAGCTCCCCAAAGTATAATTATGATGGATTTATTTCTAGCCCTTATAAATGCCTAAAAGAATAAAGCTTCAATAAATGTCTTTTCTTCCATCAGACCTTTAGACCAGTGGCCCAGAAAAACTGCCTAACCAGGTATAACATTTATGCCTTAAGCATGCCTTGTATCCTAAGCTGTTCTTATAGTATGACATGTTATGTACTATAGAAGTAAGAAATGGACAAATAACATATTTTGGGTTTCTAATTTTTAGAGACCTAGAAAATAGAAGAATTGATGGGTCTTATGAATTGAATTACTAACAAACTTTTTCCTTACCTGCAAATTTGAATAGGTCATGTAAGACACATTTATACAATTGATATATAGTGAGTAATAAAATTCTTATATCTTAGCAGCATCCCTATAAAATCATGTATTTGATAATAGTCATAGTGTTAACTTTATTAACTTTTTGAACATTTTAGAAAATTAACTTTTTATGACATAGTCTTTACACCATGTACTGTCTGTAGAAGCTTATGCACAGTGGATTCAAGAGAGCCATTTCCAACAAGCTCTTTTTGGATAAAACAAAGGCCACCTTCCAAGTATTGCAATTCATAACCCTACCTCCTACACAAATACAAAGACAGAGATTAAAAAATTCAAATAATTTAGATTCACTATATTTTTAGACATAATCTTATACAATGAAACTGGCTGCCCTCAAACTCTCAATACTGCTACTTCCCTAACCATTTAATTTTTGAACAAATGTTATTTACCATCTGATGTACAAGCACTAGTGATCTTAATGTTAACCAAGAATGACTCTGTTGTCAGAGAACTCATGAGGTATTTGTTGACGTATCCATTATGTCTGAAAGTCAGCATCAGATAGTGATAAAAGGAAGACTTAATTATCTTAGCTCAATATGTTTGAGAAGATATTTTGATATGTTATTTGCATAAACTTCATTATCATCTTTTATGACTTCCTTCACCTAGAGAAATCAATAGTAAAACATACATGTTGTTGATCTCTGCTTACATAAAACACGTCAGGAGATTTGAATTTGGAAAGAGAATATTGTGTTTCAAAATTAATGTGTACATTATGGTTTTTATGCCCATATTTATGATTGTCCCTCTGAATTCATGTAAACTACTTGTCACAAAATTCTAGTAGTGCAGATAAAAGTTTATATTATCATTAATAAATGTAAATAGAATATACACAATGTACACCAATAGACCAAGATTAATATATTGTATGTTTTTAATATATTTACTTATTGTTCTTCAGGATACTACTTCATAAAAGAATTAACATATTAGGGATGTCTAAAAATATTCTAAATGAAGATATCTATTTTGGACACAAAGAAAGACAAAAGGAAAATGTGCAATTGTGTATAACTTCTTACATCATGTGTTCATAAAAGAATGTTAACCAAGGTATCAAATTTTTTGCCTTTAACCACCAATGGTAGTTTACTTTTAGCATTTCTTCACAACTTAAATATGGAAAAATCCTACATGCTACTAAATACTCTTAACAAGACCACTTTCATTAACAAACTAGGATAAATGCAGTCATATAAGTATTCTGTCATTTGTAAATTGTCTTTAAGGCCATGCTATTTGATTTTTATAACTAATATAAATAAGGATAAATCTTTCTGCCAATGCCTGAGTTCTGCCCGCCACCATGTTAGGGCCCCAAGTAACACACAGAGACTTATATTAGTTACAATGCTGCTAGCCAATGACTAGGATTTCTTATATGATTGCTCTGTCTTAAGTATCAACCTTAACCACTAATCTTTATATTTATAAAGACTTATGGAGACATCGGAGGATCACATAGTGGCTCCACAGAGAAGAGAGGAAGAAGAAGAGAGGGCTTTCCTTCTTCTCCCTGCTTATAGTCTGAGTCTGCCTGCCATGTCACTTCCTGCCTGGATCACAAGACTTCTCTTTAGTACATTTCCCAGAATCCCCCTTGCCTCCTAGTCCCACCTATCTTGCTCCCTATTGGTCAACAGTGCTTTATTTAACAACCAATAAGATAAACATACACAGAAGCACCTCCCCTATCAAATATACTATATCTAGAGAGAGCAAGCAAATAGTCAACCTGAGAAGCTGCATTAAAATCTTTAATTCTAACAGAGTGCACGAATGTATTATTCGATCACTCCTCAGGCAAGATTCAGGAAAGTGAATATTGAAAGGTACAATAAGTTCTAATTTCTGAATATATAATTTTTTCATAAATATAAATCCCCAAATACTGTGTAATCTACAATAGCTCAAGTAAATAAGTCATATAATACTAAACCTTTGAAATGCAATTTCAAAAAGCAAAGTGTACCAACTAATGATTTTTTTCTTGCAAAAGGAAACTCATATTAAGAACATGCCAGTAATGTGAAATAAAAAAAATGAGGTATGTGAGAGCTGGTTTTATCATTCAGATTTTTTGAATATGGAACTAAAAGAGGAGGTGCTAAACAAAGCTGGTGGAAGGAATCACCAGGACTTGACCATCATGCAGGACCGGAAGGATGAGGAAATATTAGTATTGCACAGATGTCAAGGCACTTTTAAAGACCTATTGACTCTATTTGGAAAATTACAGGAGGTACAGCCTTTATTGAGTGGCTCCCAGTAAAATGGAAAAGATATAATTTCTCTCCCATCTCATTCCCTCTATCCTCCCTTGCCATCTTTCATCGGGCTCTTGACTTTTGCCACACACTGGAAATTGGAAGACAACTGGTAGCAGATTTTGAAAATAACAGTCTGCTCTTACCTCTTCTGAGGAGTGGAGCAGGGGGTGGGGACAGGGAAAGTTGAGGGGGATGGGATATATTATGTGATTTTAATAATGAGACAACAGAAAGATCACATCCTTCAAATGGAAATGGTTTCTCATCTAATTAATCTTCTGGGATGATGACAGTCTTATAGTAGGGATTTCAAGAATCTGTTACAAATATTCTTGCAAGATTAGACATGTTTATAAGGATTTTACATGTATGCACAATATACTGTTATTAATATATAGTCAATATTGTTCAAAAGGTAAAATATAAAGAATGCACTATGTTTTATGGAAATTTTGCTAATAGCTGTTGGATGCGTTTAATGCTACCTTTAATCTCTAAAAAATTCACATTTAATTACACCAATACATCTTTTTTCTTTTCCAGTTTAATTGATAGTATCCTTATTTGCAGTTATCTTAAACTGTTTCTAAATGATACTATAAGTCTTTTTAAACTCTTCTCTTATACAGTATATCCTGACCAGAACCCCATCTCCCTCCAATCTTTCCACCCTCCCCTCTCTCCTAGATCCACTGCTTCTCCTTTTCACTTCAGAGAAGAACAAGCCTTCCAGGGATATCAACTGAACACAGCATAACAAGATGCAATAAACACTAGGCACAAATCCTCATATCAAGGCTCTACAAGACAAACTAGTAGAAGGAAAAGTGTGCCAACTGCAGGCAAAAGTCATAGACAGTCCTCATGCCCATTGTTAGGAGCCTGACAAGAATACCAAGCTTCATAACAATAACCTATATGCAGAGGACATAGCACAGACCCATGCGATCTCTTTGATTGATAATTCAGGATCTGTGAGCCCCTTAGAGCCCTGTTAATGGTTGCATAGGCCATGTTCTCCTAGTGTCCTCAACACCCTTGGCTACTACCTCCTATTTCTGGGGATTCCCTGAGCTCTGACTAACATTTGGTTATGTGTCTCTGTATCTACTCCCATCAGCTGGTGAATGGAGCTGCAGCTGAAGCCTCTTTGACAATTTTGCTAGGTATCAATCTATGAGCATAGCAGAATATCATTGGGAATCATTTCATTTACTATTTTTTCTTTTTCAGCCAGTCGTGTTTAGTTCTATCCTAGGTCTCTATAAGTCTTATCAAACATTTCTGAACATAATTTTCATTAGATTGCTCTATAACATACATTTTCTACACTTGTGGGATAATTTTATGCACACTGTAAAGATGTGTCTCTGTCTAAGCTGCCTTCTGATTAGTTTAATTAAAAAGCTAAATGGCCAATAGCTGGGCAAGAGGTCTAGGCAGGATTTCCGGAGAAAGAGAGATACTCCAGAGGAATCTAGGCATCGCGATTTTTGCCAGCAGTCATGGAGCAAGTCAGATGTGCAGTATTAAGAAAAGGCAAAAGCTACATGACAGAACATAGATTAATAGAATCAGGCTAATTTGAGTTGTAAGTGTTAGTATGGTGCAAGCCTAAGCTAAAGTCTAATAAAAAGTGGGCATGTCCTTATTTGTGGGTTGGGGGCATCCCAAAATAAAGTCTAACTACACTCAACCTGTAAGTAGGTAGCTAACCCTTTGGGAGGTTAAACAACCCTTTCACAGGGGTTGTCTAAGACCATTGGAAAACACAGATATTTACAAAACGCTTCACAACAGTAGCAAAATTAGTAGTAACAAAATTAATTTTATGGTTGGGGTGTTATTACAACATGAGGAACTCTATTAAAGGGTCTCCACAACAGTACTATTGAGAACCACTGTTCTATAAAAATTTATATAACATTTGCAAAGCTTATCTTCAGAAACTACCTTTGTTTTGCACTGGGAATATTGCTCAGTGGATAAAGCACTTTCTGAATAAAATTAAGAACCCAAGTTAAGATTTCAAGAACCCAAAACAAATCCCAACAGGCTACTTCATACCTATAACACCAGAGCTCCTATGCTGAGATGAAACAGAGACACCAGGTTCCCTTGAGGGTTATGGATGACATAGGTAGCTTGTAGTTCAAAACAGTAAACAACAAGGGGACCTTTTCTCATACTAGGGGAAAGTGAGTACTGAAAACCCATATTGTCTGACACCTAAAATTATATTCTAACCTCCAAACTTGCCTCATGACATGCTTCTAGCAACATTTACACACTCATTCACACAGATACTAACACATACACAAAAACTATATACATAGATTTTAAGAATCTTTATTGTTACTGTCTGTATTGTCTGAATATACCTCTCTCTACCTTCTTATTTGAAGTATCTAGATTTAGGAGAATATTTAAATTATGTAATGAGTATATTCACATAAAATAAAAATATGATGAAAATGAAAATACCATTATGAAAAGAAAGAACTGAAACTCTGGGTGGTCTTTTAGGATCCATAAAATATCCCTGATGCTGAGGACCACACAGAACAAAACTATAATATTATAATATATTGTTAATGGTAATTTACAGCAATTTTTCCTAGTTGTTAAAATTTAATTGCCTTTTGTGTCTGAAAACCTTAGCACTTCTTGATCAGGAAGTCATTGGAAATCTTATCAGGAGGTTAGAAAAAATGAAAAAAGAAAAAGAAAAGCTTACACTAGAAAATGTATTAATGAAAAACTGTCTCATCAGTTTCTCTCCTCTTTGCTATAGCAGACACCCTAATTTAGTTAAAGGGTTGTATTGTTGTTGCTATTGTTTTAAGATCCCTTTTGATCCTCTAAAATAACACACTGTTCTTAGTCTTTTGGATTTCTTTATGGCCCACCATTTGTTTTGCATTTCTGAGAGTTTTGTGTATTAGATTCTACACTAATTGATAGCAACTTTAAAGTCAATTTAACATCTGCCTTGCCAATTATTATCAGCTGGTTTCCGTTTTAAAACAACTCACTCATAATTGCCAGGAAAAAAAATCTTGTATTTTAGTGTGGAATGGGGTCTAATAAACACTTCTAGATGTCCTTCTGTCGTTGGCTTGAGTATTTTATGTCCATGAACATTACTGATCTCTTCTGTTAAGCTTTCCTGAAACTATTTACACCTCTGTAGAAAAGAAAGTGTTGGGTTTTGTGTCAGACTTACATCGCAGGCTATTGATTTTTAATTTAAGATTGGCCATTTGAAGTAATCCCAGCTTGATTATTACTTATTAATGTAATTTCACATACAATAGTAAGTTAGCCATAACTAGGTATCCATGCTTCCTTTTCTTTATGCTTCCGTACCAGGAATTAAACCCAGGGTCTTAGGCATGGTTGGCAATCACTCGCCAATGAACCAGATCCTTGGTCTAATTTACATTTTGAATACATGAAAACTTAAGATGCATAAAAGCAAGGAAGACAAATGTTTATCTTACGATTGCAGAATGTTTGACTATTTTGTTTTCAGGGAACTAGTGGCTTCTTTAATCGAAGCCAGTCAGTGACATATTCCAAAATAAGACTAAATAAATAATCCCTTATATGACCTGGGAAGACCCAAGTATTATCACTTCTTTCCCTGTTGCCTCCGACCCAAGGACTTATATAAACTAGATGTCAATGAATCAGTGAATGAAAGAAAGAAAACTAAAACCCTGACTGGATTCCTTCCCTCCAGCCAACAAATGAATCAAAGCTAGACAGTTTTCTTATCTATTAATTCAATATGTACTAGGTTGTATTTGTCTTTTAGTTTACATAAACCATGGGAACACATGAATGAGAGTTTTTCTTTTCCTTCCTCCCACCTGCTTTGGTGTTCACTGCATTTTGTGTCATACATATGTTTCCTTCGGTGTTATCCTGTGATCAGAAAAATGGCTAATGAAATATGGCAACAGAAGCCTAGGGTCTGTTTCTCATCTGGAGCCTGCTAGATTGCAGACTTGTATTTATCCTGATGAATTGGCCATGGAACTCTCAAGACTTAGTTCAATTTCCTGCTCCAACAGCCTCTGTGAGAATCACAGCCCTCCCTAAATGGTTTCCCCAAATGATGGAACACTTAGCCTTTACCAGCTAAGTGCATTCGCTCCTCTTCTCTTTTAGAGGATTTATACAAAAGATATTGCAATGAGAAAAATACGAAACTGACTATATTTTAATATGCCTTTCTACTTTTAATCATAAAAATAACATGCACTCAGAAGGAAGATCAAGATTTCAAGTAGCAAGAATGACAAAAATAAGATATAATTTATAGTGATAAAATTGCATATATAATTAGTAGTGATGAAATTATATGCATCTATATTATATTATACAACACATACACACACAAATACACACACATACATATATATATATGTATATATACGTATATATATATATATACGTATATATACGTATATATATATATATTTGGTAATGAAGGTGTCGATTCTTTGGTGAAGATTCAGGTAGTTTGAATTATTATTTTAACTGCGCAGACATTCACTGATATGTACAGAGTGTATGACTGGAGAAGTGTTCGGGTGCTTTCCTAATACATGCTGAATAATGCTTTTAATTAGCAACTGAATAGAATGAAGCACTTTAGCTTTTACATTATAATGCATGTTGAAAGCAGAAAGAAATTTTTGACATTCATGTTAATCAGATCACAGAGGGTTTTTTTGACAAATTAAGTACTCACTGCAGTTTAAATATGCTATGTGAGGGTTTCCCACTAACCCCCATGCTCATGAGGTTGCCATGTTGCTAGGAAATAAGTACATGACTCCAGACAGGGGAGTGTCCTCCTCCAAAATATTATATTGTACATTACAAACTGCCTTTGATTCATTTTGACTCTTATCACAAAATTTGTACTGTTAAAGCACTATGCATTGTATATAGATTATTACTACATCTTAAATGTCTCTTGTGTTTTCTTTACTGGTCTCCAGACCATACTTCTGTGGCATTAGTTACTATCACAGAAAATGCCACAGTATGTGAAATGCGGAAGTGAATAAGTTGATCCCTTATGAACATTATCCAGAAATGATGCTCTTATATAAGATCGTAGCTATGTAGCCCTTCTAGAACACCCAGAACCTGAAATCAATTGATTCTGCACAAGGAAGCAAAAACTAAAAGGGGAGGGAGAGGGAACTGGGATTTACCTGTAAAACAAGCTTGTTTCTTATTTAAATAAAAAAGGAATCCATTGTCATTGCAGTGAGGTAAGCCATAAGAACACATTGACCAGATCAGTAATCTGGTATAAAGGAAAAACAAATAAATGTCCTTGCTATCTAATTATATTGTTTCAGTATTTAGCTAAAATTACTTAGCTTTGTGAGTATTATTTTGTGCACCCCTTTTTAGGTTCATCTGGCTTCCACATTATCTGCCTTTCTCTTCAATTACTCTCTTGAGGGTTTCCCTGGCATAAACTGAGGATTGATCTTTTCTTTCAAGTGATTTATCATTGGTTGATTTTTTTCCCAAAGACAAACATTTTTTTCTGGTAAGTATATTTTCTTCTACTTTTTTATTATATTTTCATTCAGACAGAGCCTCCCTATATTGCTCAGGTTGGTCCTCAAACTTAGGGAACTCCCTTTCCAACATGTTGAGTGCTAGGATGCTGCTCATGTCCTGCAACACCTAGCTTTGAGGTATACACTCATGTCTTACCAACATTCTCCATGCTACCAGAGAGAGGTACAACAGGTACATCTGCATCATTGTAACAAGCCCTAGTCTACAAGTACCACTTGTATCCATAAATTCAGTTGGAGACAAAACCATTTAGATCCTGGCTTCTCAAATTCTAGTAAGAATGTGTGATCCTCAGAGGGTCTTGTTAAAATACAAATTCTGATTCCATAGGTTTGGAATGAGATGCTGTATTTTTGTTATGTCTTTAGGACATTTACCACAGACATGTCATTCAAAGGCAAGTGTTACATTGGGTTTGGTAAAGCACTTTCCTGGTCCATGTGAGCCCTGAAAGAAGCCTGAAGCAAACATACAGAGTAATTGTGAGAATTATGCTCTTCCGCATAAGCAACCAACAAGTAGATTTAAAAAGATTCTTTAAGCATATCTAATATATCTTAGTCGGAACTTAGGCCCCCAGTTGATCACAAGTAAATATTCCCACACACGATTTAATATAATAGCAATCATTAAATACCTACTGAATACTCAAATAAGCATCTCATAAAATCAAGGTTTTATAACATGAAATAGCTTACTGACAAGGAATTCTCTTTTAGGTGACAAATTTGCACAAAATAACTATGTCATTAAATTAAGGTATTTTATAATGGATGTTGCCATAAGAATGACATAAAGCATTCACTAATATTGATATCACTCAGATAAGCATTGGGGAGATATGTCTGTGGTAAGAGCATTTTCTGTCAAAGCAAGGGAATTACAGTTCAGCTCTTTATCACTCAGTAGCTTCCCATGACTCTCATGCCTGCAATTCCAGCACCAGGGAGTAGAGAAAAACAAAAGCAGAAAGCTCACTGTCCAGTCAGCCTAGTGTTCAAGAAGACACTCATTGTCAAAATGTGACCTCCACATATAAGGTCCTCAGCATCCCCATATCCCACACATGTTCAGATACACTTGCTTGTGTGTGTGTACATGTGCGTGCGCAAACACACACACACACACACACACACACACACACACACACACACACACACGAATGATTAAATATAGTGAAAGTAGATGAAAAGTATATTGTCAGAAAGTCAATCTTGAGATATTTCACTGGCAACTCAATTCTATTATCTTTAATTTTGGAATTCTTAATTAAAGTTTCCTAACTCTCATTTAAAAAGAAAGTGGATGTTACCCAAGGAAAGACTGAAAAAAGATGTTTTGGTTTAGTTTTTTTTCCTGAAAATCTTATATTCAAATTTACATCTACCCTCCTGAACTTGGGAATATTTCTCATTGTCTTTGGGACTTAGAAGATGTTGTATTTGAAATATAGACAAGGTGCGCAGGACTAGGGTTTAACTGTGTCTATTCTGTATGACAACATGTGCTCATTAGATATCAAGTTCACTATTTATTTTCATGCTCACATCATGACTCTATGTAATTTCCCTTTGTCTAATTCTGTTTTGGTATCCATTTTGTAAGTTAATTCATGAAAATATGGACATGGGTTATTTCCATTCTGATTTCTGGCTATAATATCTGAATGAGCATCTATAAAAGTCAGTGACTAGGTCTTTAAATTTCTGTGTCTTACACTCTTCAGTATCTGCTGGCTGCACCTGAATGACAATTCTGCAAGTATGCAACCCCCATTTGCAGACTGCATACTGAGCAAATGTGCAGGTTCCCTAAAGAGGTAATCAGAAGTTATCCTCCACTGGGACAAAGGAAAATCAAGCAAGATTATTTAGTTCTGTTTTAAGTGCCAGTGAGATGGATTAGACATGAGAAGAATGTTGCAAAGTCTCTATCTCTTCTAACAGATGCACTCAATCTGAACACATTTCAGCACATTTAGAATTAAAAATAGATACTGCATTTTTTAAAGTAAACATTGCCTTGAATTCCATGAATAACCATTTGAATACAATTGTGCATTTCAAATGAATTGTGTGTTTTTAATAATGAAACAACAGAAAGATCACATCATTTAAATGGAAATGGTTTTTCATCAAATCTTTTGGGATGGTGGCAGTCTTACAACAGAACACTTGCCAGAGCTAAGGGGTTGCAAGAATCTTTTCTTCAGCTCCCTTGGCATTGTTTTAAATATGACTGCTTCCTCAATTATTAAAAGGAAAATGCTCTGACATCAGTCATTATAGCTATGAAGACTAACAAGAAGTAAATTTAATGACATTGTACAATAATGGTAAGCCAGTTCATGCATCTTTGATATCAGTTATGATCTTAGAATGAAGACATTATTTCTCATAAATCACAGATAATATTGCTTTAGTTTTTGTGTGTATGAAGGTAAATAATATTATCTATAAAGCAATATCCTATACTTTGAACACAAGGACAGCATTTAATTTTTCTGGATAGTATGTAAAGGACATTTATTTTGGTGCAATTTTTGAGAACTTGTTTGCTCATAAATAATAGTAACCAACAAGGTTCAGGTAATTCTGCAATGGCGATTCACAAAATTCAGGGCAGAGTCTAAAGCAGTAAACATTATTGTTCTTTTCTCAACTTCACACTCTTTACAAGTTACTGAAACCTGATTTCTCTGGACACTGAGATGCAAAAAGTTACCTCAAAGCCTGATACTTCAAAATGCCACCAATGTAAGTCACAAGTCTTTTCAGTTTAATTTTCAGGAATTTTAGTAGGAACATGTCATTTTTCATCCCTACCTTCAACATAGCTCTCATTACCCTAATGAGGTATTGACTAAGGACAATTGGTAGTTTTTGCTGCTTTGCCAACCACTGCTCTTCCTCAGACAGACATCCATAAGCTTACCTGCACTTTCTATTATTATACATATTAGTAAAATTGTGTCGTCTTTTCCATCACAGCGTGAACCTTGAACTTCTGCCTTTGTCAATACTGCAATTTTAAAGAAGCTCTGATATTAAAGAAATCTCTAATTTCTGTTCATTTCTATAGCATCAAACATGACCCATGCATGCTGAGCATTTTAAGTAAATATAAGTCAGGCAAGTCTCAGAGAAGGAAACACCCATATAAACCCAATGACATTCCTAAAGATGCCTTAATAAAACAGAATCTAAAAGTGGGTAGCATTTAGGACTTGAATTTTGATTGGAATCTATTGTTATATAAGACCATGTTTTTTATTAGGTGAGTGAGGAATTGTTTAAATTACTACTGCTATTTTTTTCACAGCTAGATGAGTTTAGCAGATGGTGTGGAGTAGTAACAATTCCTGTAAGGATCTATAGAATGATTAGCCTCTGATTATGAGTTGGAGAATGGTAGGCATTGGTGCAAGACTGAAAAGTGCAAGAGATTCAGTCCCTGGTATTACTCTCTTTCAAGATCTCAGTTGTACTTGAAGTAATTAAGAAATGAAATAGTAGCCGTGGTATCTTTTGAAGGCAGGAGAAATGGATCAGTGGTTAAGAACACTTGTTCCTCTTGCATAGGTGTACAGTTTGGTTCCTGGCATTAGCATAAGATGCCTATAAATGCTAACTCCAGAACTTCACTCTGTTATTTGTGTACACCTTCATGCACACAGGCATATACATACATACATGCATACATACATACATACACATTTTTTTAAAGTTTCAAAAGGAAAGCTTTGCGATGTTCAATAAGAAAATATAAAATGTTTAGAGTCGTCAATCTTAAAGAACTATTGAGGTTTAGGATATTTTTGTAGTCTAAAACATGAAAAAAACATACTTCTACTTACCTAAGTTCTATGGTTAGTATTCTTATTAACAAGGCAATACTTAGCTACCCCTGTTTCTGAGCCACGGTCTCTTGTATGTTGTAGCTTCATTGTCTCATACCACTTTAATCTTGTGTAAAGCATTGAAAGAGAGGCTGGAGATATTCACTCATGGCATTTAAATTATTTTGCAGTGAAAGCTAATAGGACTAACATCTTGAACAATAAGGGAATCTGGAAATTTGATTGTGAGTGCTGGGGTAGGGGGGTTGGACCAGAGGGTGAGGAATCATGACATGTCTATTATTCTTTCTTCTTTCAACTGTAAGGCCTATGTGTTTTTAGGGTTGGCCCAATATGTTGACAACCATATAACAGATATATCTAATCATTCTTTCAATAAATACGTTTGTGAATTTGGTAACCTGAAGTTTTGATTTTGTTGTTGTTTTGTGAGAGGTTATTTGGGGGAAATAAAATAATACTAAATCTCTTGTCATCCTGATGAATAGATGGTTGGACACAGAGAAAAATGTTTTGTGGAATAAGGCCCAGAGGCATTTTTCTTTTTTATTCAAGAAGTATGGAAGAAGAATTAGATGGAGAGTCTCCGTATCAATTATTTAAAAGGGGATCAGAATTGACTTAAGAATTACTTAACCATACTTGAGACTAGCACAGATTCAAAACACAAAGTTTCAAAGCACTGAGAGGGAGACATGTACAAAATTCCTACTCCTAACCAACAAGTTCTTTTTAATTGATACCCATCAGCTAAGGGGAAGTCAGTTGTTTTCATACCATTCATCAGGGCAGGTCCCATGCCCAGGTGTAACTGGGCAGCATAAAAGGAATTCTATGTGTTGTTGTTATTTATGGAATTTGGCTCCTTTAATCAAACTTTCTCTTATTAGCTTTTATTTATTTTTTGGGGGGGGTTTCAAGACAGGGTTTCTCTGTGTAGCTTTGGAGCATATCCTGGCACTCGCTCTGGAGACCAGGCTGGCTTGGAACTCACAGAGATCCACTTGCCTCTGCCTCCTGAGTGCTGGGATTAAAGGCGTGCGCCACCAACGCCCGGCTAGCTTTGATTTTTAGTTTCATTTTTTGTGTTCTGTTTTGTTTGCTTTTTATTTTAAATCAGAGGGAACAAAAGAATATAAAATTGGGGAGATAGGCCAGTGAAGAGGATATTACAGCCACTCGGGAGGGGAAATATGATTTAAATATATTGTGTAAAATTTTAGTTAAAGTTCAATAAAATATTTTCAAAACGAGAGACTTGAAAGATAAGTAGGAAGGAATATATTGGTCTAATATATAGGAGACTATAATCTAGAGATGTGAAGATTGTGTCAGACACTATTCTGTTGCTGTGAATAGACACCAGGACAAAGAAAACTTACAAAAGAAATCATTTAATTGTGGAGGTCCTTCCTGTTTCAGGGGATTAGTTTATGAATATCATGGCAGGAATCTTGGAGGCAGGCAGATATAATGGTAGATAATTAGCTGAGCTTGCATCTTGATCACTAGGCAAGAGTTGAAGAGTCAGGGAAGGGAGAGAGAGAGGGAGGGAGGGAGGGAGGGAGAGAGAGAGAGAGAGACAGACAGAGACAGAGACAGAGACAGAGACAGAGACAGAGACAGAGAGACAGAGACAGAGAGACAGAGACAGAGACACAGAGAGAGACAGAGAGACAGGGAGATAGAAAGAGCAAGAAAGGAAAAGAGAGAGGGAGAAAGAGATAAAGAAAGAGAGAGAAAGAGAGAGAGAGATAGAGCAACTTGGTGACACACTTCCTCTAGTGAGGCCACACTTGCTAATCTTTTCCAAACAGTTCCACTAACTAGGGAGTAAGCATTTGAACATTTTGGTCTATGGGTACTATGTTTATTTAATCCACTACAAAAATAAGTTAGTTTTCTTATTATTTTGAAAAAAATCAGAAAAAAAA
Organism: Cricetulus griseus; assembly: GCF_003668045.3. Taxonomy (NCBI): domain Eukaryota; kingdom Metazoa; phylum Chordata; class Mammalia; order Rodentia; family Cricetidae; genus Cricetulus; species Cricetulus griseus. Next base: position 110,444,700 of record NC_048598.1, read on the forward strand.
AAAATATATATATATATATATATATATATATATATATATATATGCGAGACAGAGAGGTATGAAAAAAATGAGTCTATGTAATAACAATGAAGATTTCATCAGCCTGTGCAGGAGAATTTTAACTCTGTTTGAGGGCAAATGGGATGGATGCATTAGGAAGTATAATTGCAAGGGGCCTGATACTGATCCAAGCCAGCGCCTAGTGTTTAGCAGAGTGGAAATACTTAATGATTGACAGGGATGTAGCAATGTCTCTAGCAGAAAGAGTGTGTTGAGGAGGGATTTTATGTTCCTTTTCAAGTTCACTCTACATAATGACAAGACAAGGGGATGCCCTGTATAGATGCTTTCCAGATCATAGGAACAGGATGACTACAGTGCAAATGAAGTCCTTAAGTGAAAAGGAAACAGAAATACTGCATTGGATTGAGTTCTGACGACCTCCTGAAATTCAATGCATTGAAAAGACAGTCAAAACTGATTTGTATACAGTTCAATGGTCTGAGAATTATATTTCATTACTTGTTAATTTGTTTATATTTTACATTTGAGATCTGAGTAAATTTATCATATCCTGATGAAATTAACCAATTGCAAATGAAGAAATGATCCCTTCTTTCAGAACACCATGTTTAAAGCAGAGCAAGTAACAGGCAATAAACCATTATTATTTGGAATTCACAGATACAGTCTTTCCTTATTTCTTCATTCTTCATTTCTTGCTCATAATTTGGGATCTTTCAATAACTGCTGTTTGCTTGCCTGAGTACATTAGCTGTCTTTGCTACTGCCAGAACTGTGATGATATATTCACTTATTATTGACGACAGACCAAGGGACCAATTAAGAAAGGGTGCATCTCAGAGCCTTCTCACCCTGAAGTTCAACACCTGATGTATACAACTTATAGGAGAAAGATTTATTTCAATTCTTGCTTTCAGAATCTTCATTCAGTTAATACTTGGTCAGGTTATCAAGGTAGTGGAAGTCTGTTACAGAGGACAATTCTATGTGGAGAGGAAGCAAAGAGATCAAGACAGCAAGAGGCCTGAGACTGTCTGCAAGAGGTTACAAAGATTTCCTATTTAGGGCTTAATAACTTCATCTCAGCACTTTGATCTTCTATGAGTCTGTATTACAAACTCCTGCCCACTGAATCAAGAATTTTTTTGCCTAACGTTGTCAGATGCACTAAACTATGTTTATCAACCTAAGTATTTAGAAATCAGATTTTGACAAAAGTAGTACATTTTGTAAAGTAATTTCAGGAGGTTCTGTCCCATGCTCAAAGGGCCATTGTCCTCTTAGGCTATGGATTTTTTTAATGAAGTTATAGCATCTGTATTAGTTACAGTATCTTTTTTTCTTGCTGTGATAAAACACTACCCTATTGCAAATCATGGAAGATGGAGTTTACTTTAGCTCTGGATTTTAAAGGGGTAGAGTCCAAAAAGCTGGGACAGCATTGTGGTGAGAAGTAGGTATGAAGGAAAGAACAGAAGGCTGACAGCTCACAGGCTGATTCATCAACATGAAACAAAGCAATCAAACTGCAAATGGCAAGGTGCTTTTGAATCCTGAGAACTTTTCTCCAGTGATATAATTCCTCCAGCAAGGGCAAACCTCCTGAAACTCTACAGAGACATTAAATGAAAACCAAGTCTTTAAATACTAGAAACTATGGGGCATAATTTCTCATTCAAACCAGTACAGTGTACCAAACATACATTCTTTCCTCTGGAAGAGGCCTCAGAAAATTGAATCACAAAGTGAAATAATTGTTTACTACTCCAACCTTCTTGCCACTTTTGCACCAAGGAGCACATTTTGCCTGTCAGGTCAGTATTGGAGCATCTGACATTCACTGCTGGGTGAAACCACTCTGGATTTTATCCTCCACTGACTTTAATAACATTTTCCAATAATATTAAATTTAACCAGCAGCAATGAAGTTTTCAGGTCAGGTCTAGCTTGATTTCTCTATGTCATGAAATTGTGTCTTCAGCAATCAGGTCTTATCATCTAGTTATAGCAAACAACTAAATGCAATAACAATAGTCTGTGTTTGTTGTGATCTCCATTATTTCCCTATCCAATAATTCATAAAGAGGCATGCCATAACTGGAAATGAATAAGAGGAGAGTGTACAAGGTGGGTCCAAAGAGTAAAGGATCCCTATTATAGCTGTCTGAATAGAAGCATAACAATCCTAAAACTTAACTTGAATGAAGAGAATCAATGGTAAGACATTTCTGAAAGAAGGGTAAACATATATATATATATATGAAAAAGAGTACTTACAGACTGAATTGCTGGTATGACGGGGTGTCTGGTAAGTCATTTTTTTCTATCTTGGTTTGCTGTCTTGCCCTTTAAGAATAAAGAATAATAGACTAGGCAGACAATCAAAGTTACAGAGAAGAAGGGTCTTTGTAGTTTACATGGAGAAGCAACAATTCAAATGAAATAGGAATCCCAAAGGGAAAGTGGAAATTCTAAGACCCCAGTGACATAGCACCAACAGGGAGAAACTGAAAGTATTAATGATAGCTAGTCAGAGCTGGCTTCAGGGTGAGAGTGCTTTGAGTGAAAAACACGTTGTACAGCCCTAAATTCTCAGAGGGTCTCAGAATGCTGACCAAGTACAAACTCTTGCAGCAAGTCTGCAGAAATCAGGTCACAGAAAAAGACTAGCAGAAAAGGTGTATTTTCTGAGTCTGGTAGAAAGCTTCCGCAAGTCTCTTGATTGTCCCTGCAGCAGCAGGTGTCACAGCTGAGGTGTGGATGGAGGATTCTCTAAGAGTTGCATTCCTTGCAGCAAGAAGAATGGAAGATAGAGTGAGTAACCCTGACTGTGGCTAGGCTCCAACACTTCTGCCTCCAAGGACTCTTTCTCCAGGATGCTCCACAGCAGAGTTCTTTCTCTTACGAGTATCTAGGAGCCAGAGCATATGGAGGGCAACTGTCTGATTAGAGTCTGGAAACAACTAGAATATGGACTGTCACCAGAAGCTAAACTGTAAAGTTTCCCTTCTCTCCCTTCTTCAGTGAGTAATCCAATGAGTATGTGAAGAGTGGGCATACCCTATGATATAAAGCTGGGTAGGATCGAATTGGTGTGTGTGGGCAGATAATTTGTAAAATGGAACCAGTCAGAAGAAAGTTGTCAAACCCACTATCTGAAAGAAAAAGCCTCACCAAACTGAGGATGTTCTCGATTATGGTCCTTGCTTTATGCTTTTGCTTCCTGTTCCCCTTCCTTGTTGCCAGCCAGAAACCTTTAGCTTGCTTTTGCCTTATGTCCTTAGTTTATGGTTCTTCACAGTTGCAAACAGTCAATGGCAGCCTGCTATGTAAGTGGTTGGACCAGCCAGGGCGTATCATTTCCTGTGCTGCCACTGATGCTTCAGCGAAGTAAGCTTCTAGTGAGAAATGCTGCGGCTCCACTTTTCGCTGGCACCCACCCAAACAATCTTGGCTGTGATTAACCAAAGCTGTGGTCTTCTTGTAGGGGATGCAATGAAGGTCCTGTTACCTTTACAACCAGGGTCTTCCAAGCCTGGAGGTTGAGGCAAAGCAGTTGGGAGTCCTACCTTCAGCTATGATCTTCACGTAAGGTACCTTCCTTACGTCATCAATAGTGTTAACAAGTAACAGAAATATGTCCCTAGAAAAGTTATGATTGATGTTAGGGAGATACAAAAACTAATAACTCTGAAAACAATTGTAACTATCGAAAAAGTCAATTCTACTCATTTGTGCTTTTCCCTGAAAGAACTTTTAATCTATGATTTTACTAAGCAAGCAAGTACCTAATTAGAAGGTATTGGTATTGGCAGGCAATATGCTGAGGAAATTCCATTAACATTTGGGAATCTTAAAAACGAAAAAAAAATAAAAGGAAAGGAAAAAAGAAAGAAGTAAAGAAACATTGTGAGTGCATGTACCATATGAGCCCATATGCTTTATCTCTACTGACAAGTTGCCCACAACTCCTGAAAGAAAAAGCTGGCATTGTCCAACTTTCTTCCCTTTTGCATCTTTATTGTAATAATCTAATAAATCATAAAGCATAGGTCAAGAGACCTTCATATGAAAGACCTCAGACCTGGGTGTCTAGGAAGTGGTACAGCGTGCTATTTAAATCACTTTTCAGTGATTAATGCAGCAGTTTTTTTTTTTTTTTTTTTTTTTTTTGTGAGAGTTGATTCAGGGCTGAGGATAGCTATTGTTTGGGGCTGTAGAAGTGGATTGAGTCTCCAAAGATCTTTGTGACTCACAGCACTCTGGGAAAGTGTTGACCTGCTCTATCAGAAACCCTTTTAGAGACAGATCACTGCTCAATTGCTTTTAAACTGTGTGCCACATTTAGATGGCAGTGTTACTGGAAGATTTCCAGTTGAAAAGCCCAGATTTCATCTTTCACTGTGTGAAACAGGGAACACTTACAACTGCATTGCCTTTTTTGTTCCTGCCAAGTTTCATTCACAAAGGACCTGTTCACCCGGTAGAATGAGTCACTGGGTTTTAGTTACTACAGAAGAATAAACAAAAACATAATTAGAATAATTTGTTAAAGTCATTAAAATATTTTCATTCTTTATGACAAAATTGAAATCACAGTATCTGAGTCACAAGACCAGTGTTTGACAAGCTGGTCATTTTGAGAGGACTCTGGAGGGTTGGGCTGTTTAAACTTTGGGGTGAGTAGAGTTATATATCCTGTATATTCCTCTCAAAACAGTGGATATAGTTAGTGTCATATTTACTTTCCTATTGTGTTTATTTTTTTACTACATTTCTACTTACATTTTTTTTACAGAGATAATAGGGTACTTTTTTAAATCTAATCAAGAACTACAATTTATCAGGAACTGAATTTTCCAGGTTAGAGTCTAGTGCAATTCATTTCATGTTGTTTAAAAATATAAATTATTTCCTTTCTTTCAGAATAATTCTTGGGCCACATCTAATGATCAATAGGTTTTATACTTCAAAGTATAAATGAGTTATGTGCTGGTAAATATTTAACGAATACTCCAGGTTCACCATCACAATTATTTATAGCCTTTGTTGATTTCTCTATTGTAAATGTTTTCACGTGGTATGTGTAACTTACCAATAGAAGACACCAATTCCATGCATAGGCATGTTCACTCACTTTTGAAATCAATATCTACCATAGTTTTCCTTAACAATTTTAAGATCATATGTTTTTTATTTAATGGCATAATATATCATTAAAAGGTGTAGTTTTTTCTTCCTGTGATTGGAAGTTGGTCTATGAAAGACATGGTGAGATTTGAAGAAAAAAAAAAAAAACTGGAACAGGTATGTTAGGATAGGTTATACTTTGACTTCAAATAATTTTCTTGTGACTAGTAGCATTTTGCTCTGGCAATCAGTGTAAAGCTGATGTCTTCACAGAGAAGGAATTCCTGGTATCTAGATTGAGAAGAACAAGAGATACATCTCCACAGATGAGAAAATAAAGCAAGTTACCCTTTAAACACTGACTAATGTCTGATCACTGAATTATTATTTACTTGTTTATTTGTGGAGAGCCACAGCCCTAAGATGGCGCCTGGCTGGATGCCAGGTAGTCTGAGTTTAGCTGTAAACAAGCCTTATTTGGAAGTGCTTGAGGCATCTGGCGCTTCCTCCTTCTGTGGCCTATCCGGGATTGCCAGATGGCATGAGCTGATTGGGCACTGAGCATCTACTTAAGCGCTTTCAGTGGCTGGGTGAGGGGAGAAGCTAATGTGCAAGGTTCTTGAATAAACTGCTTGAAGAAGAGTTGTGGTCATGTTTCTCTTGCTGGTCAAGATAGAAGCGACAAATGGTGGCCCATACGGGGAACCTCCGTGGGTGAACGGCTCAGAACTTCCTGCAGTCAGGGCAGTCGAGTGGTAAGTCCCAGGTAAGTTGGGACCAAGCTAAGGACCTCGGTAAAGAGGCAATAAGGTCTCTGGTGAGGAGCAACAAAGTTGCGGGATTCGGACAAAGCTGAGGTAACCAAAAGTGAAAGTATGGGAACTACAACATCACAACCAATTTTCATTGCTCCTCAAGAGCTGTTACAGTCTAAGGGATTGAAATTAAAGAAAAGTACTTTAGAGAGATTTATCCAAGAGGTTGATGTGGTAGCCCCCTGGTTTGCTGATTCCAGTAATTTAACCACCAGCTGCTGGGATAAGCTTGGGAAAGACCTAGACTTTGCTTGGGGGCAGGGGACAGTGAAGCCCGGACAAGACCAATTTGGAGGCTTGTTCGCAGTTGTTTGGAAGATCAGAGATGTTGCAGAGCCATTGAGAAGGGGCAGGAGGTGTTAGAACAGTTGAAGGAGGAGCGCTCAATGATATCGGAAGAGGACAATTCTGAAGAGAGTAGTTTTGTATGTCATGCTATTGCTCCTATTAGAGAGAAATACCCTGCTGTGAGATGTGTCCTCTATATGGATGACATTCTGTTAGCTAGTAAGGACTTGAAATTGCTGCACTTCACATATAGAGATTTGGTAAAGACCTTGGAGAGGAAGGGATTATACACAGCCCCAGAAAAGGTCCAGCAGGGTAATGTTATTAACTAGGAGCTAAGATAAATAAATATTGTGTTGTGCCGCAAAAAGTAACACTTAGATTAGATACATTACCAACTTTAAATGATTTTCAAAAATTATTAGGTGATATTAATTACAGTATTTTGGATGTCAACCTGATGTGCTCGTTACTCCTTATTCTGCTGCTCAAATAAAAGTTTTAGTCGCATCTTTGGATGAGAGGGCAATTCTAAAGTGCCGCTTTGATGGGGATATAGTTAATCATTATCCTAAACATCCTATGTTAAATTTCTTTAAATAGCACCCAGTAATTTTCCCAAGAGTGACTCTTAAAGAACCTATTAAGGGTGCTGTAAATATTTTTACAGATGGATCCAAGACTGGGTGTGGTGCTTTTTTAATTGGGGAGAGCACCCCCAGTTGTTTGTCAATTTATACCAGGATCACCTCAAATAGTGGAATTCCAAATAGTTCTTGAAATGTTTAAAAGGGTCCCTGAGGCCTTCAATTTGATCTCAGATTCTAATTATGTGGTTAATCTAGTTAAGGATTTAGAAGTTGATGGAAAAATAAAGGTAAATAGTCCCATTCAAAATTATGTGAACCAGCTACAAAAAATTATTTGGAAGCACTCACAACCCTTTTATATTCAACATATTAGAGTGCATACTGGTCTGCCTGGAGCAATTAGTAAAAAGAATGATTTAATGGATAAATGTACCAGAATGCAGTTTGAATTTGCCTCACTTCCATTTGATAGAGCTCAACAATTTCATTCACAATTCCATGTTAATTCTAAAACTTTGCAATGCCGCTTTGGTATATCCCGTGCTGCTGTTCATGATATAGTCAAGGTTTATAAGGATTGTGTTACCTTCCTACATCCTCCAGCTTGGGGAGTAAATCCTAGAGGATTGACTCCGCTTAAGTTATGGCAAATGGATGTTACTAATATTCCTGAATTTGGGACATTAAAATATGTGCATGTATCTGTGGATACCTGTTCTGGAGTGATACATGCTATCCCCTTAAGTGGGGAAAAAGCAAGTAATGTAATTGCCCACTGCTTAGAAGCTTTGGCTACATGGGGCATGCCACAACAACTGAAAACAGATAACGGACCAGCGTATACCGCTGTATCCTTTCAGCCTTTTGCAAGCAAATGCATATAGATTTGAAGCATGTACTTCCTTATAATCCTCAAGGTCAAGGTATCATTGAACAAGCTCATCAAACCTTGAAGGAATGCCTAATAAAACAAAAAGGGGGATTAGGCCAAGGCCGCACCCCCAAGGAAAGAATATCTTTAGCTTTATTGACTCTTAAGTGGATGGGCGTTCGGCTGCTGATCACCATCATAGTGCCCTTCCCTGTACTAAGGGATTGGTAAAACAGAAGGATGTCATTACTGGAGTATGGAAGGGTCCTGACCCTATGCTATCATGGGTGAGAGGGTCTGTTTGTGTTTTCCCACAGGATCAATCAGAGCCTGTGTGGGTTCCAGAAACGCTGACAAGAAGAGTCCCTGCCTCTGAGGATGGCGAAATCATAACCAGACCAATGTACCTGATGCTGACGATCATGACGGTGATGCTGATGGGGGATTCTGTCCGTGTTCCTGAAACCACTGCCAATCACACATTCTGCTCAAGTTTTCCCTAGATTTTTTAGTAGCAATTTAAGTTTAAATTTACCTTTTTTGCCTTTAGATAAGGATATTAGTCCTGTAGAGGGTAATGCTAGTTTTGGCTTGCCAGGGAATTTGTGCTTTTTTATAGTTAGTAATATTAGTCAGAATAATGATGGGTGCCCTGGGAGGAATGCTTATCCTTGTCAGTATCATTGCTTTATGGTGTATCTACAGGATGAGGGTTTCACAGAGGAGAAGTAATGCCATTATTGCACAAGCCTTCGAAGCCCTGAAGGCAGGGCAGTCTCCTCAGGCTTGGTTAATGGTACTCAAAAGCTAAGTAATTACTTCCTCCCCACAGGTTTCTAGACATAGTACTGCACATGAAGTGTGAACTTCATGAAGGGCAAGTCTGATTGCATATGGGTTGGTATCATAATCCCATCTCTGACAAAAGATACCGGACTGGTGTGGCACCAGCTTGGCTGATACCTAGGCATGGGGCCATTACATTGTCCCTTGTTTTCAGAGATCAGACCCCTACCCTTACCTGTTGTGCTATAAAATAAAAAAGGGGGAACTGTGAAGAGCCACAGCCCTAAGATGGCACCTGGCTGGATGCCAGGTAGTCCAAGCTTAGCTGTAAACAAGCCTTATTTGGAAGTGCTTGAGGCATCTGGTGCGCTTCCTCCTTCTGTGGCCTATCCGGGATTGCCAGATGGCAAGAGCTGATTGGGCACTGAGCATCTACTTAAGCGCTTTCGGTGGCTGGGTGAGGGGAGAAGCTAATGTGCAAGGTTCCTGAATAAACTGCTTGAAGAAGAGTCGTGGTCATGTTTCTCTTGCTGGTCAAGATAGACACGACATTTATTTATTTATTTATTTGGTTTTTCTTCGAGACATGATTCTTCTTTGTAGCCCTGGCTGTCCTAATACCTTGTAAACCAGGCTGGTCTCAAACTCACAGATATCTGTTTGCCTTTGCCTCCCACGTGCTGGGATTAAAAGCATGAGTCACCACCTTGTGACTTAATTACTGATTTTTAATTTAGTATGGGATTCTTTAGAAATATCAGTAGTATTCCTTGGCAGCATTTGATATAGAGATTATTGTCTTGAGACTTAAAATCCATAAAATTTGAGCCAACTAATACTTGATCTTTCTAGTTCTTTACTCCACCTTTCTTGGATGTATCTGTCTTCATTGTTGAAGAAAATCTAGATTTTGTAAAACTCTTCATTGTAATTTTTTAAAGAATTGTCTCTATATTGTTGAAAGGTGATTTCATGGCTATTAGAAATTTAAACATTTCAAGGGACAAGCCTAAAGCATGTTAATAACCACAAAGGCATTTTTTGGAAGAGTGTCCATATTAATCAAAATTAATGAGCATGACTGTTGATGCTACCATTTGTGGATGCTATTTGTCTGTGGAGAATCAAAGTTTTATCAAGGAAGTCAATGTTTCCATGTTATCATATTGAAAACATTGCTCTGTATTCACAAATTGAAGGCAGAGAGCTTGGTATTTCAACTATTCCTGAACATATTTTTTACAAACATTATACTTTTGATCTGATCAAAGGAAAATTGCTATCATATGTTGGATGGATTTCCCCCCTCTGTTTGCCTGCTATAAGCAAAATCCACGATCTTAACTGGAGACTGAGCACATGTAACTCTGAAGGTACACTTATCAATAGTTTAAAAAATCTGATATTTTATGTGATGCATACAGATGATTTTGATTGAAATCTTAAAATCTTACAGTTTTATAAAAAATTTAATTTATTTACATTGCACTCAAAATATAACACATAACTCAGAAAATAGTAGCTTTCCTTTTTAATTTGTTTTAGCAATATTTAAATAACAGCTCTCATTTTCATCATCAAGTTATTTATTCACTAATTATCACTCATCTCACACACTGATTTGCGTTTTAAAATATTAGGTCATGTTAGTAGGAAAATTGGGAATCTATCCTAAAACTTACTGGGAAATAGTAAGTGAGCACTGAGTCAAATCTACACATCCTCAAAACTTCCAGTCAAATTGCTGTATGAACAAGCAAAAAGAATTCAGAGGCTCCACTGACATTGCATTAGTAACTTCCTTAGCTTCTGATATTTAGCTGAGCTAGGCAAGGTCTCTTTGAAATGACTGAAAAATGGAAGGCTTATAGAGAATTAGGTGCTGTAGGAATGAGGATTTCTTTAAGCAGAACTCCCACAGACAAATATAAAGCAATTGAGGCATTTCTACCAGCATGACTCGAGAAAGTATTCACATTAACCAAAACTGGACAAGAGTAGAGAAAAACAAAAGTAGGCTTGGATAGCACATATGACAGAAAGCTGAAAAACAGAAATTGAATTGTCAAGCATTGGAAGATGGAGCTGAAATGCTTTGGAGATTGTGTAATAAAATTTCTTGAAAGAAATAGAGTCATACAGGAAAGGGAAAATTGTACCTCCTAATAGGGAGTGCGTCCACTCACTTGAGCTAGGGTCTTCTCATTCTTTTGACATTAATCTTTGTGTGTTTATGTTGTGAGTACTATATATTAGAATATGAAGAATAATCGTAGCTCAAAAGTGAGAGTTTTTTATTCCTTTTTTATGTTACTGGTGTTGCTTTTTGTTTGTTTATTTTTTGCATACAAATCTATTAATGAATATTTACTGAGAAACTATTTTGTACTAAATACTGATTTAGGCTATGGAGCTACCATTATTGTTAGTGCCAAATGCCTGGATATGTTAGAGCCACCTGATTTATGATGTTATTTATGTCCAGAGTTTCTGTGTTTAATTTTTATCTGAATGAACTCTCTATTGAGAGCAATGTGGTTCTTAAGTTATCGACTGTCACTGTGTTGGGATCAATATATGATTATAGATGTAGCAGTGTTCTTTTATGAAGTTGGGTGCCCTTGAATTCAATGCAAAACTGTTTAGAATTATATTATTTTCCTTTAATGAATATGTGGTGCCCTTCCCTATTTCTTTTGATTAGTTTTGGTTTGAGGTTTATTTGTCAGATATTAAAATATCTTTACCTTCTGCATCCTTCTTGGTGCCATTTGCTTGGAATAAAAATTTTCTTCATTTTACACTAGAGAGATGCCTTTCGTTGGTGATGAGGTGTGTTTCTTGAATGCAGCATAAAGTGGATCCTATTTTCTAATGCCAACCCTTAGTCTATGTTTTTTTATTGTATAATTGATACCATTATTATTGAGAGTTAGTAATGAGAAGTGTTTACTAATTTCTTTTATTTTGTTGCTGAGGTGTCAGTTGTTCTTTTTACTACATATTGTGGGATTTGTTCCTTACATCCTCTTGGATTCAGTTAACCTCTTCAGAATAAAGTTTTCTTTCTAGTATGTTCTATAAAGCTACATTGATGGAGAGAAATTGCATACATTTATTTTATCAGTATTTTTTTCTTTCTCACAAAATTGTGGTTGAATCAAGCCTGATTTTTTAAAGGAATGTTATAAGGTATACATGAATATTAAACTCAAGGGGACTGAGATAATAACAAAAGCCAGAAAACAAATTAAAAGCCTATTGCATACTGGTGTGTGAGCTGTTGGGTAGCAATGATGAAGATGCATGCAGGATATCAATGTAAGCAGACAAGATATTTTGTGCAGATGGGCTGGAAGTAGTGGTTAAGGAATGCAAACAAAAATAGATTTGTGGTTAATTCACCTGATTAATAGTGGAGAGATTCAGAGAAAAGTAGAAATGTGTTTTCCAGACGGTATAAGTAAAAAGAACATATTAAGTATATTATTTCAGCCATTGAACATTGAGGCATTACATTAAAATACAAGTGGTAAAGTCAAATACTTAGATAATTAAATGAAGACTTTCAGTCAAAACTGATACATACAACATTCACATATAACACACATACACAAAAAATTTTAATAGGCATCAGGGGTAGTATAGCCTTTTAAACCTTCATTAAATACAATTTTCAAGTACCTAACACAAGATTTGAACCTACCTTTGGTTCAATAAGCATTTCTCTCCTTTTATGTGTATATGTGCTTTAATTTTAATTTTTTTATTTTCTTTCATACAACACATCTCACCTATAGCTTCCCTTCCCTCCACTCCTCGATGTTTCTTCCAGAATACCTCTGCCCCAATGTCAACTCCCCCCACACACCCATCTGAGCCCTGCAAAAACGCAGGCCTCCGAAGGGCATCAACCTAATATGGCACAAGATACAAAGACCAGGCACAATCCTTCACATCAAGCCTAGGTGAGGGCACTCAGTAGAAGGAACGGAACGGGTTCCCTAAACAGTCAAAACTATCATAGACAAATTCATATCTACTGTCAAGAGTACCCCCAAAACACCAATCCAACAACCATAGCATGCTGAGGAACTAGGGCAGACTGATATTGGCTTTGAGATTGGCATGGGAATCCAATGGGATTTAGTCCATGGGAATCCCCCATGAATTCTGTTTAATTGATATCTGGGCCACACTCTCCTTGTGTACTTGACTTCTTTGACTTCCAAAATTCTTCCTCCCATTTTCTATGTTGTTCCCCAGCTTTGAGAGAAAGGACCCAATGGAGACCTCCAACTTGGGCTTTCTCTCCACTTAATGTTTGGTTGTGGGTCTCTGCATCTGCACCCATAAGCATTTCTTAAATGTATTACAACACCGAAATGATTTTAAAAATTCAGTAGAAATGACCCCACACCACTCATGCATTGAAATTTTGGTTGAAGCTTGTTTTCCTGTTTTTTGCAGGTTGTGGGAACATTAGGAGACTGGGCCTCATTAGAGGGAATGTATAGCTAAGCGTGACTCTATAGATGTGCTATCCCTGGCCCTCTTGTGTTTTCATTCTGATTTCTCTTGAACAGTGAAGTGAGCAACACCCCTCAGTTGCATTCCTAGTGCCAACATATTCTGCTATTGTTGTTCTAGAATGGGAAGTTAGAAATTAAAAGCTCTACCACAGTAAGCCAAAATAAACCACCCCTCTCTCAGGTTGTCTCTCTGGATGTCTTAGGTAGTTTGGTCATGGCAATATGACTGTGACTCATACAGACACATTTATTAGGCTTAGCCAAAACACCAATTAAAGAATAATATTTTCACCAATTGTAGAATTGTGTTAGACTCCTGTCTCTGCCATCACTAAGAACTATGAAGCAGGCAACTTTCAACAATAGAAGCTTGCATGCTTACTGTAATCAAGGCTGTGAGTCTGAAATCCACATGGCAGTGCAGAAACCAAGGTGCCTTTCTATTTCCCCAATAAAGACACTGAGCATCTATCCTTCCACTCTGTTTCTCCTGACAGCTGGCTTGTTAGATCACAGCTTCATCTCTCCAGTTTCCACAGTCAAATCATTGAAGTCTATGCTGGACTATAGTTATCACCTTCTCCATGGCTATTTCTTATCTCCTCAACTGTGTTTTACAACAATAATATACGTATAAAACCAAAACAATATAATCAAAAGCTTCACAAGAAATTGAAAATCAAAAATCTTAATTTTCAGCTGACCAAGGAGTAATATTTTCATGCCCTGGGATTTGAGAGGAATTGGAATTTGTAAGTTTAAGAGAGAGAAGGAAACTCAAGCACTGAAAGCATAATGAAAATGGGTGAAAAATCCTTGAATCTGAAAAGGAAAAACAAATTCAACCACAATTCCTAAAGAGCCAGCTCTTTTTCCATCTTTTTTTTAGCCTTTGAAGGATATAAAGTAATTCAAGGCGTGATATTCATAAACACCCTAGAAGATATTTGGGGAAATAAGTTATACATATCTGGAACATATAGGAAAAGATATAATCAATATGTAATTATATGCTAATGTTTTTGGTATGTGCTATCATTTCAAGGATTAAATGGGAACCAGAGGAACAATTTATTTGGTTTTGTGGTAATGTTTCATTAAGAATGGATAGAATATCAAAGATGAAGAAGGTAGAATATGCAAGATAGTTCATGCAGAAGAAAGAAAAGGAGAGAAAGAAAGAAGAGAAACTGCAACTTAGGGAACAGGACAAGTGCATCTTTTGATTTCAAAGAAATGATATGGCTAAGATCCAGTTCCACGTTTCAAAGAGTTAAGGTGAATAACACAGTGAAAATGGCTCATTGATGCTCTTCACAAATCATATACATCATATCTACACATGCATGACTGATTCATTGTTTAGTGTGTAATTCCATTATATGTAATCATGGAATGCTTGACACAACAAGAAGTGTTTAGAATCCCACCACATTGTGAATTCTGAGAAAATTATATGCATAAATTTTATCTTCTAGACTTTTCCAAAGTTGAAGACAGCAGTTCTGTAGAAAGACTTTGCTGAGTAAGAGAAATTGACACACATATCTGCAGAGAAACAGGAAGAAATTTTGGTACTGTAGATATGTAGTTTCTCAAACTGCACACAATGGCAGAAAGTCACTCTTGTCTGGGTGGTATTGTTTTATTGACTGTAACTGAGATAAGAAAGAAAATGGGTAAGAATTATCATACTGACTGTAGATCATCATCTAGCACACATAAAAAGCCATGCATGCACACACGTTTCCTTTAGAAGTGTTCATTTAGGATCATAAATATAGAACTTTCAGCCTGTCTGTCTTAGTAGAATTGATAAGATAATATTTGCAAATTGCTCTGTGAAGCATAGATGGTTTTCTACTAATAAAAATATTTTCCCAGTGTGACATTTTATTGGAAAGGTTTGAAAATTGTATGTGTACACTTGGAGAGTTATTGTAAACAAATGATATAATTTCAGTAATCAAGAAAGAGACATCCAGCTGCCTCCAGGTCTCTACTACACATATTATTATTGTTGATTTTACACATATTTCAGAATTAATTTCAAAACAAGAAATATATAAGGCTGTGACATTTTACTTTGTTCTGTTTTCAGTTCTGAATGGAAGCAGTATGTGACCTCTGTGCATTGGTTCTAGCTACAATTCTTTCTGCCTTGCTTTTCTCAGAAATAACTTTCCCCAGGGCATTGTTGCAATGCAAACTTATATTTAATGTTGGGACAGCAGTGTCCAGCGAGCAGGACTTCTACATTTGAGATCTGATAGCATGTGAAATAGTTGTAAAAATAGAAGTACATGTGCAAACATTATAATGCAGTTCAAACAAACAGTCCATGGCAATCTGTTAGTGAGAATTTTGAACGGCTGACTTCTGCCAAGGAGAGTCAGGGAAATAGATATGGACAGCAGCCAAAGAAAAGACATTCTTCCTGCAAAATCAAAATGCACAGAGGAAAGAAGTGAGAACGATTAGGTGTTTAGATACATGAAAATATTCCAAATCTCTAAATCTATGGTAAGTATAGATGGGTGTGGTATGAGGTGTAAGGTTATGGGAAATATAAGTCCTTGTCAAAAACAAAACTTGTAACTAAGACAAGGATAATGAAGTTGAAGCCTGCCTGAACTACAGAGGAGACTTTGTTTTAAAGCAACTAATCAAACAAACAAATGTGATTTTGAAAAGAAAAACAAATTAATAAAGCATGTTTATGGACTCCCAAGGATCTATGATAATTGAAAAAATTCTTGGGTCAAATATGCTATTAAAATACATTTTCTAAAGCATGTTCAAGTGAGATATCTGTTATCTACATTATCAACAAGATTTAATGTATGATTGTGTGTTTAGTAGTCACAATGTCTTGATGTAGTTTTAATGCTGTATTGACCTAAGTGTCAAAACTTACTAGACAATGTTTTTGATTCTTATTTCTTCACTATTTCCTATTATGGAGGTTTGATCTCTCTGGGTTTCCATTTATGACTTTGCCATGTGGCTGTACTATTACTCTTGTTATAGTAACTCAGGAACTAGCAGTCTTTGGAGGGCAGGTCAGGATTCAGTAGAACCCACAGATAGTATTTAAGGAGGAGAAACCAAGGGAAGTAATTACTATAATATAGCATGTCCAGACAGCAAGCTTGACCTTTCACAATCCCATGAGCTGAAGTACATGCTCCAGTTACTGTCTGCTTGTGAAGAGATGCATCTTTCCCGCTAAGCTAAATAGTCTTTGTGAGAGATCCTGCTGTGGAAGGGATGGAGGGATTGATGCCTGCTGAGTTAATGCAGGACACATAGCTGTTTGGCAGCCCAGGGTTGGATGCTGAGGAAGGAAAAGAGCATGTGTAATCCTACAGGGATCTGACAGCCTCGAAGTAAACAAAGTTAACACAAAAGTTGTTAAAAGTGATATAAACTGGGAAAGAAATGAAAAGGTGCCTCTCTGAACAGAGCTAAGGGCAAACTGTAGAAACAATAGCATAACTGCTTTAACATCCTGAAAAATGCATTTTATTTTCATGGTATGAGTATTTGGTTATGAAATGTCTCACACAGAGTTTCATGTCTCCAGCTGCCAACACTGCTTTTGTATTCTATGGAACCTTTCAGATATAGGGATCATACCTTCTGGAAGTCAGTCTCTGAAAAAGTTGGTCTTAGGTGTATAGACCAATACTGCTTAGTGTCACATTTGCTGCCTGTTCCACAGGAAATTAGGTGAGGAATCTCAGCTGCATGCTTCCACTGACACCATGCCATTACCCATCACACCTCAACCATAGTGACCTATGACCTTCCTTCAAACCATAAGTCCATCTTCTCTTAAATTGCTCTGTTGGTTATCATTGTTTAACAATGATGAGGAAAGAGGTGTTCACAGAAAATCAATGCTAAGAAATAATATTTTGGCTGCAATATACCTGACCATGGGTATAGGTCCCTCAAACAGTTTGGCAGGATAGCATACACGAATTTAGTAACTACATGGTAGACAAGGTTTAGAATCCTGTAAGCACAACCTAATGAGATATTTGGTGTAAGGTTTGTGAAAACAGAATGTCAATAGAAATATAGACATCAAAACTGTGCTAATGAGAACTCAAATGGAAACAATGAAATGTATCAGGAACTGGAGTCAGAGCCAATCACTTTATATTATGCCAAAGCTTCTAAATATGTTCACCAAATGACCGAACAATTTGAGTAAGGCTGAAATAAAAATCAATGGATTAACACACTTGGTGAAATAAATTTCAAGACAGAATAACAGGCAGACTGTGGCCTGGTTATTGCTCTCTATTTTAGTGAAGGTTTTAGGGAGGAGGAGACAAGCAGTATGAAAAATATATAATTTGATAAGAAGACTATAATCATGAACATGGCTAGGGTGACAGACATTTAAGATGCAGACAGAGAGGCTATACTCTTTAATGACACTGCTCTCATTAAGATTAAGAGAAAATAGACACTTTTCACCACTATAATAGAAAATGTATTCTAAAAGCAATATTGCACCCATATGGGGCTTATGCTGATAAAAACCCAAATGTAGCTAGATAGTGATTATATACACCTTCAATCCCAGCACTTGGGAGGCAGAGGCAAGCAGGTCTCTGTAACCTTGAGGCTAGGCAGGTATACTGAGCAAATTCCAGGACAGCCTCCAAAGCTACAGAGAAACCCCTCTTTTCAAAAACAAACAAACAAACAAACAAAACAATTTATATATTCCCAGCTGTAGCAAGAAGATCCATTAAAGCTGTGTTAGAAGAGAACCAGGTTAAATTTGAGATGGCTACTGGTTTTCATATATAAAAGAAGCAAGAGTGAGGGCATCACAAAGATTTGCACAAAGATTTAAGAAAGCTGCTGAGGTCAGGAAATGTTTGGATTTCTTTTAATGACACCCTGAGAAACCATTTTATGAAACTATAAATGTGGAGCCAATGTCATAATGGGGATTTCAAAATATTTAAGATGTCACAAATATAAAACATTTACTGAGAAATGTTCCAGCTACCAAGTAGAGACAGCCCAAGATACAGGCCATATGATGTTCAGGCTACAAATTGGAAGGCTGGGACTAAACAAAGTACATTGAAGACAGATGAAGCCAATAATAGCCACATCTAATAGATATGCAGAAGCAAGGTTTGTGCTTGCTTTGCAGGATTTGGGGTTAAATATGATTCATACTTCTTTGCCTTACTCTTTGTAACTCACTGAATAGTTTTTAAAATGTTGAACACATGTAAGAGTATATGTCTGTTTGTGGGTATGTACACATGAGTACAGATTCTTGCATGGGCAAGAATAGATGACCAGCTCTCCTGGAAGGGGAGATATAGATGGTGTGAGTCTCCTGACATGGGTACTGGAAACTGAACTTGTGTTCTCTGCAAGGACAAACTGTGTTCTTCAGCACTGAGCCATATTTCAAGGCTCTCATTCCTCTCCTTTTTTATTGTAAATGTTTTTGTTCTTGTTTGGTGTCTCTGTGTTGACCATGGGCAAATTGTTAACATTTTTATGAATTTAGACAAGAAATGACTTCAATTGCAGAAGAATCTTTAAATATTGCTAGTATTAAAATAGTAATGAACTTCATGGTATATTAAATACTATAAAGATGTATGAAATTGTGCTGAATGCATTCTGCAATATATGACCATGTACAGACCAGAAATAATGCTATGACTTGGGGTAAGATATCTCCTACAGATACATCGCTTCATTGTCCAGCCCACTGTTTTCTTTCAGTTGGTTTTGGAAACTTTGGAATTTGGGGTCTAGCTGAAGGAAGAGGATCTCTGAGGATTGGCCTACTTCCAGCTGGTCTCTGCTTTCTGTTCCATTTGTATATGAATAGGGGTCTGACCCTCCTGTATTCTATAGTTACAAAAGCATCCTCTCCAAAGCCTTTCCTTCTGTGATGAAGTGTATCCCCTCAAACAATGAGGCAAAATAAATTACTCCTCTCCTAAGTTGCCTTGTGAGGTTTGTTTTTGTCATTCCTACCTTTGTTGTTTGGTTTGTTGACAAGAAAACTAACCAATACACAGTGGGGCCTCATTAAACCCTCAAGGAAATGTCTTAACCAGCAAACAGCTTTTAATTCATGTAATTTGTACCTGCATTTCCTACTGTGGGCACAAAGACCTGTGAAAACTTTATTTCCCTGTTGTCTCCACTAAATCTTAGAACCCCTATGAGTTATAAGTTACTAAATAATGAATTTAAAGCCTCAATTCTAGAATTGCCTGGGCAGCTTGACATGCAGAAATGTCTTGTTTGACTACCATAGGGGAGCCTACACCACTGTGGGAGGTACCATTCCCTTGGTAGGTAATTCTTGTCATTACAAACTGAATATAAGCCACCGTGAAAGCCACCAACCAAAACCCTTCCTGGTTCCTGCTATACTTCTTTGGCTATAAAGTGAGTACTTTGGTCAGAGGAAATGGGACACGAAGGCCTGTTTTCAAGTTCCACCCTTAATTCCCTCAATAGTGGACCTTGACCTGGATTAGTAAGCTAAAATTAACCTCTTTATCTCTTAAGTTGCTCTTAGTGTGACAATTTTATCACAGTAACAAAAGGATTCTAGACGAGTTACCTACTGCCATTCTTAATTTGATCATACCATCCATTCTTCTGCTTTGAGAAAATATATGTATTTTCTTGGTGGCTAAAGATACCACAAACAGACATTGTCTTATCTCTGACTCATGATTACAATATGAAAGTGACACCTGCCTTCTTAGATACAGAGACATTAGACTATAGGAAGAATTTGCTTCCTGTTGAATTAAACTGACTAGTCTACCTACCATCAGAAATAGCCAAAATTGAGTTGGTTTCTCCCTATATAAGATTTAATCTAGATTGTGATAAAAAGTGACATCTTTTGACTATCCCAGGTGTCTTTATCTCAGAGAAAACCCAATGTATGGGCCTAATTGAAATCAAAACTGAAGATGAATAGTTAGGGAGAAATACACAGAGTAGCATACCTTAAGTAGGAAAGTTATGGTGGATGACCTTTATCCTTTGATTTCTGGAAGAGCAGTGACGATTGGAGAAAGGATAGCAAAACTTGACCTCATCAAAAGTTTCTTTACTCTTTGCAGAGAAGTTTGTGTGAATGTGTGAATGTATGACTCACATTTGTACTATGGCTGTGATAATGTGCCATATGGCTTTGGGTTTTCACTGGCCAAGGTGTACAGGAAAGAATAGGCAAAGTTTCATTTTTCTCAGCTGTAAAGATGCAAAAATTTTAAATTAAAAATAACCTTTCAGCTGATTTCTTGCATAATTGCTATCTTGTTTTGCTAATACTGTGGCTAAATTATAACTTGCAGAAGCCTTGGGGATTTGCATGCTGGTTTATCCTCTGAATTTGCATTGACATGGTTTTCAGTCAAGTGTGTAACTAAATCCTGTGGCTATGAGCAAGGCTGGCAGTATTTGCATTGAAAATCAGTGGGAGATTAGAGTAAGAATGGCTCTATGCACCCTCCCTAAATAGATTCCATGATGAAAATTCTGGGTCTCTCAAAACACCATTCATTCCCATTAAGTGACTGTGGCTGCTGAGCCTGCTTTTGTATCAAATACCCAAACCAACAAGTGAAAATAAGGGAAAAACATACAGCCAGCCGCCACAATATGACACATGTCTGTGAAAGGATCATTTGCCAAATCTTTTTAAATGGGTATTTGGATAGGAAGTACATAGACATTAGGGTTGAAAATGAATTTTTTGATGCAAACACAGAAATCACAGGCATCAGTTTCTTTGCTAATAAGAGTCAAAATACATACAGTTCCTCTTATGATGTCATCAAATGGCTTTCAGATTTTATTTAAGGCAGTCAATGATACATTCTGTAAAATAAAAACTAAGTAAACATCTTCATAGTCTGGTTGTTGCCATTGTCACTCTGCACCTTACTTATTCATTAATATTTGTACCTATCATTTCACTTAGATAAAATTGTTGGAGATCAAATGAAAAATTTAGTGAACTCTGTAACTGTAATTTTGTCACCACAGACTTTTACAAATTTTAGAAAATGAGAAGCAAGTAAGATTTTCCTTAGATCTATCCATTAAAAGGAGATTTCTGAAAAGCTAAGAAATATTCCCTAAACTACACCTTAGCCATGATCTAGGATGTGCAACTGAACTTGCTACCAAAATAACAGAGGGGACAATGGAAACGATAAGGACGTTAATAAAGAGATTCTATGCAAAAGAACCATCATGATGTTGAAGAAAAATAGCAGTCTCTTGTACTTCATCCCTTTTTTATAAACAAGAACACTTGTGTGAAAAATTAGGTTACAACCCCATGGTTCCAGAAGAGTCACTTCTCTATTGCGATGGGGTTTATATTCAGCACAGTTGGAAAGCAACCAAAGAGGTAGAAACAGACATTAATGGTTTCCATGATGGTCTGAAAAGACTTTGTTATGTGTGATGCTTATATCAACTTCTTATGATGAACATATGTCTTTTATGTCTTACAAATTTCACATCTGGGTACAAATACTGGATTTGTACCCAGTATACTTTGGCCAGTGAGTGGTGAAAAAGATACAGACCATAATTTCAATCCAAATGGCTTGTTGAGATCTGCAAATGAAACTCTAACCCTGGAATAATGCCTTCTGTGATAGCCCCGGTCCTGAAGAAGCAAGGATGGCTAAGTTAACACTTTCGGCAATTCCAGAAAACCCACATTGTAAGTCTGAATAAAATGATTTTGAAAAGAGCCTAACCAACTGGGAATGTCTCCACAAGTCTAAAAAAAATGATATTCTCATGAAGACAGAAGGTTAGCTTTTGCACTAAGTTCCCTTATAGCAAAAGCATACAAAATTAAAACATAATTTGTAAGAAGTCAGTAACTTAGAATGGCAGATGAAGTCATTGATGCCTCATGACTTAAGTATACTGGAACTAGTCTGGGGACCACTTTAGAACCATGTTGTTTAGTCAAGTTTCCTTCTTTCTTTTTCTGCTTTCTCTTTGCTTTTAATTTTGTTATTTGTACATGTATTTGTCTGATATATATATATATATATATATATATATATGTGTGTGTGTGGTGTGTGTGTGTGTGTGTGTGTGTGTGTGTGTGTGTATATATGGGTGCATGTGTGTGTATGTATATATGGGCGCATTTGGGTGATGTGTGTATGAACATTTGTGTAAATCAGAGGGCAACTCTCAGAAGTTGTTGTTTCTCCAGTTTCCCATGTATTCCACATTATCTGTTCCATGAGCCCTCTGGGTATTTTCGATTTTCTGCTTCCCATACACCCATAGTAGTGGTGGGAAAACAGATGGGTATCAATTCATCTATTGTTTTTATGTGGGATCTCAGGGAGTCTGAATCCAGGTTTTATGGAAAATGTTTCTTCTCACTAAAATATCTACAAGTCATCCTCATTAGGTTTCTGGGCAAGTTAAAAAAATAAAGAAATCCACCCCTCTCTGTTGGTTTGTATGAGCAAGGGTCTTAGATAGGGTTTCTATTTCTTTGATGACAACCATCACCAAAAGCAACTTTGGGAGAAAAAATTTATTTAACCTTACAACTTGCAGTTCGTTATGAGTTGAAGTCAGTGAAGGAACTCAAGGCTAGAACCTGGAGGCAAGAACTGAAGCAGAGACCATGGAGGAATGTTGCTGACTGACTCATTCCCCATGGTTTGCTCAGCATGCTTCTTTATACAAATCAGAACTACCTGCCCAGAGAGGATGAACTGTGCCATCCCAGATACATCATTGATCAAGAAAACATTCCATATAATGACCAACTGACAATATGATGGAGAAATTTTCTCAACTGAAGATCCTTTTCCCAGATAACCAGGGCTTGTCTCAGGAAGACCAAAACAAACTATCAATCAAATAAACAAAAACCAAACACAGTAGCAAGTAAAGGATGAAGATGCATTAGGAGTTAGAGACACAGCTTGGTAGGTAGAAGGCTAGCTATATATACATTAATGTGTTGGCTTGGTCTCCAGCATTACATAATCTCCCATGAGATTTTATTTCATAAATAAATAATCATAATCCCAGCACATGAGAGGTGGAGGTAGGAGGAATAGAAGTTCAAAGCTAACCTCCTCAATAGCAGAGGAATTTTGAGGGTTGCAGGAGTCTTTGTCTCAAAAGAAATAGACAAAAAAAAATAGAAAAAAATTATCTTTTACATACACAAGCAGGATATTTCACTTTCTTTGTGATTAATGTCCTTCATAATGTCACTATCATGGTCTTTCTTTATGATTCACTTACCTCCTCTTTTCACAATTGGTCCTTAATGGTACCTTGGGTTTTGATGGATTAAATTGATAACATGATTCCCAGACAAGTTTCTTTAGTCAAAAGTCTTGTTAGAAACGACAGAAGTTAGAACCCAGAAGACTGTTTTTGAAGCTCTCCTGGTGATTCAAGGATGTTCTGAAGTAACTGAACTACTGTGATAGATGTTAAAGATACTACAGTTTTTATATTTTTGGTTGTGAGTCTAGCCTTTACAGGCTGAGCCATCTCTTCAGCCAATGGATCCTACAGTTTTTGTAACTTGTTCCTACTCAATCAAGGGAAAACTCACTTCCTTTTTTAAACAAATAGACTGTATCCATTAAAATAAATGATGGTTGATATATGTAAAGTTGATCTTAGGAGTTGTTTTTCATGGGGAAGAAAATGCATTCCATTGACGAGTTTAAAGTATAAGGTTTTGTTAGGATTCAATAACCACAAAGTCAGCTTCTTAGTGGTTCTAATAAAGATCTGAAAATGTTCACCTTGATTTTGATGAAACTGCATATTTTTTCAATGGAACACTTTCAGTATGGGAAGAATATTTTCCATAAAATAAATTAAATAAAATGAAAATTGTTTTAGGAGGTAGGCTCTAAAACTTGTATTTGTTTCCAATATGAAATTTTTTCATGGTTCTTTTCTAAGTTTTGACTACTAACAGGGACAGTACAGTGCTATTAACTATTTACAAACTGCAATAAATTATCAAGTGCGATTATATTTCCAAATGTCAATAATCAACCAAATTAGTAGCTTTTACTTTTATTTCCCCACTAATCATTACTTATGCCGTATGAAAACCCATGTGTATTGAGGGAAATTACCAATACACAGCCAGGTAGAAATATAAAGGATTTTAATAGGGAAAAAGCCTTACTTACAGAGCAACCTAGCCAGTTGCTGTGGCAGCAGTATGCACAGCAAGCCGAATGTGAAACACAAACCAGAAACCAGCCACTGGACCAACTATCACTTTATGTCACCCAGACCACGCCCTCAGAGTTGTGGTCAAGCACAGCTTTACTAGCCCCTAAGCAGGTGTGGCTACAGTTTCCCCTACAATTCCCCTTTTAGCCTAAAAGAGGATTAAAACTTAACAGTGTAAAGTATCCAAAATTGATAATCACAAAGGTGAAATATAAGAAGATACAACAATCGGGTTATGTCACATCCTAACTATCTATTTTAACTAAACCCTGAAGTCATCTGAAAGAGGTGTCCAAACCTGAACACCTCCTTCCAATCCCAACCATAAACAATAGCAAGCTATCCCTAACTGGGTATATATACTATGCTAAGTGACAACAATAGGGGAAAGGGGGCATAGCATGATCCAAGTTACTTATAGATAGATACAATTATTTTTATTATACTAAATAGTAGACTTTAGAAATTAGAAATTAGTTGGAATACAAATGGCTAAGCTAAATTATGTATACCAAACTTCTTTTGATCACATTGTTAAGGCACAAGTTAACATAATGATTTATTTCTGCCTTTAATTTCAGCTGCTTTTCTGAGATACAGATTACGCACTGCATTGAGATATGGCAAAAAATTGGTCATTGATTCTTTTCTTATGTACTCAAGTTCTGTAGATATTTACAGTAAAGGATCTCCTGCTATAAAATTCTTCATTAGTACCAAAAAGCTAATGTCATTTGAATCTAGTTTGTTTCACTTTTCTTGATGTTCAATCAATCCAACTAACTATCAAGTATTCTCAGAACAATATACTTAAAGGTTCATATTTTATCTAATATAGCAATCCTTCTATTCACATATAATTTCAAGCTTAGGAATATATATGCTTTGTTATTTGTACATCTCTGTACAGTTACATACATCTGATATACATATATACACATATATGCATTTTTAAAGAAGTTAATTTTTTTCCTAGTCAACATTTTTGAAGAAATTTCTTAACTGCTAAAGCAGATGGAATTCATTAAACTTTCCAGACCATGTTTTTTCTCTGATAATCTGCCTCACCCAACCTGGGGGGTGAAAAACAGACGTAGTGAGAAATCTATTCTTCCCCAGCTCTCTCTGCAAGGCCTCTGCTAAGACCCCATTCATCACAACGCAATCTGTGACTGGATATCCCTGCAATACCCACAGGTCTCATTGGGAATGGGGCTGCAATGGCTAACCACTTCTCTGGCAAAGCAAAAGCAACATGCCCTTTTGTCAAACTGTCAGCAAACACTTCTCTCTAGATACAGTTTGCTTGACCCAACCTACTGAAATGTCATCTGGTCGGGAATGTTTCATTTAGGAAACAAAATAAATAAATAAACCTCAACATTTGCTTTTATGTGGTTCTCACAAATGAGAACATTTTCCCGTGTGGCAGCTGAATATTGCCTCCAGAGGGGTCAAACAGCTTAGTGTGAAATAGAAAAGACTTTAAAATTTGATTGGTCAAATTAGGTTAGTAAGCAATGTATACTTCCCAGCTACTGAATAAGATTATTCACACATATCCTTTATTAAGCGTTCTTCAAATAATAAGAGATCAGTCATTTGTACACCCTAAAACTACTCTTCTTCTGGCTAACTTTTAAGTAATGGATGTTTGCAATAAAAGCTAGAAGACAGCAGTCCATCATTCTCAGGCAGACTCACCTGGGAGTAAACGATAATGAGGTGTTAACTATACGGACCACACTTCCAGTCAATTGTGAATGACATTTATTTCCAACCAAGTACAGAGAAGTCTGATCATGCATTTTTGAATTATACCTGGGAAGTTTTAATCATGTTAGTTTCAGAGATTGTATAATAACAAAGGAAGGGATACAATGGAATATTTTTATATAGGATGAGAATTGACCTAATATATCACAGAACATTTTTTCAAAGACAACAACTTGTGAGTCCTTTCATAATTTTACCTTCCACTGGTTCAAAAACAAGACACTTGGGAAATCAGTGTACAAGCTAAGATGAAAGAGAAGTCTTAAACATTATACTTTTTTATTTGTCATGCAACACCTTTAATCAGCAAAGGGCATTCTTGTTTCTAAATGTTCTGTTTGCTTTTACTTTTGATGAAACCATTTCTGGATTGCTCTAATTTTCCTATGTCGACTGGGAACTTTGGAAGGACCTTCTATTTCTACTGAATTTATTCCACCTTCCTGATGTCATTTTGAGTCTGGAATTCCACAGAAGATAGGCTCTACTTCTTTTAAAAGTATATTTTAGTCAGTGTAAAAACACAATAATAACTTATAAATACTACAATAGATATTCATTCCACTTTCAGTCTTGGCTAAAGCACACATTAACATGTTACAGTCTTACTGAACTAAACATTTACTATTTTCTTCTTAAATACTTTTACTATTTAACTGACAATAAATCTCCCCAAGTACCTAAATAACCTTTAAACAGAAAAAATATGAGAATATTTTAATAATCCACTGTGTTACACAAATATTGTAAACATTTAATGAAAAATTAGAAATTCATATTGTTTTAGGGTTTTAAAATGCCATTGCAAAGATGACTTTGATTGAAAACTTTTTACAAAATATTCACAAATTCAAATATAAACAATTTTAATAAATTATTTTAATATTTCTCTTGTTAATTTTCAACTTCTCATGGTTAAAAATATAAATATAGCCCATTGCAAAGTATTTTAGCTTTCTAGGCTTTTATGTTTTCCATTCTGAGGGCATCAGTTGGATAATTACCAGAAACATACAAAGGGTTTTTTTTTTTTTTTTTTGTATTCTGTAATGGGAGTATGGTTAACTTAAGGAAGTTTTTATGAAGCAAATATTTTATCATGTTACTATCTGCTTTTCAGAACTCATTGAAATCAACACACATCACCAAGATACCATGTGAGCAGATATAATACTATATTGACAAATGAGAGCCTTTTTGATACTATTTCTAAATATTTTCTATAGATTATATAGTTTTTAGGAAGATGAAATGAAATATTGTGTAAGTTATTGTTTTTTCCCATGGTTCAGCCATTCTGTCCACATCATGTATTCTACAGTTATGAAAAGGCATAAATGCAATTGTATCGAAGAATGAGCATGGGAAGTTTTTCATCAAGAGCATGTCTATGTGTTTTGTGCCTGTTGTCTATGGCAATCTATCCTTCTCCCTCTGAGGCAGTTCTTTTAGCTAGTGGATCCTCCATAGTGATATCACATTCCAGTCTTCCAAAATCTCTTATTATTCTGTCTCTCATGGCAATTAGTCATTTCAAGTGCCTGTTTTTCTGCCTTGAGTTTGATTGTTTTTCAATACATTTACAACATAATGATGACGTAACATACAATTAGTAAGTTACTTATACATTAATCCAAAGTCAAATTCCATAAAGTCTGTGAGATCATTCTCCATTACCTTAATCAAATGTGATCATATATGCCATGACTCTATAGCACAAACTGTTTTTTATTTATATATTTTTAATTACTCATATTTACATATCCATCTCCCCCATTTCCTCGCCCTCTCCTCCTCCCATGTTCCCCACCCAACCCACCCCAACCCACCCCGACTCCTCTCCAGGGATTGGGCTCTCTACCAAGGACCTACAAAGTATGGCATATTGTTTGGGGGAGGGTATAAACCCTCTTTGCTGTATCTGGCCTGCAATAGTATCCTTCCATAGGGAATGGCGCTCCCAAAGTCCATTTGTGCTCTAGGGATAAAGACTGCTTCCACTGTCAGAGGAGCCATAGACTGTCTTGGGCTAGTAGATGGTACCCACATTCAGAGGGCTTGTGTGGTCCAATGCTGTTTCCCAGATTTATGATTAGGGTCTCCATTCTATCAGTAGGTCAGGTCCACTGTTTCTGCAAGTCTCTCCATCCCTGTCTTGGCTCCTTTGCTCAACCCTCCTCCCTCTTCACAACTGAATTCCAGTAGTATAGTTCAGTGCTTAGCTATGGGTCTCTCTTTCTGCTTCTAACAGCAACTGGATGAAGACTCTCCTTCCTCTCCCTGCCCCAGGACTCCAATTTGGTCAGGAGGTCTTGTCCCCATCCCCTACTTCAAGGGACTATGCAATCTTCTCTTGGGGTCCTCCTTGTTTCCTAGCTCCTCTGGCAGTGTGGAATGTAGGCTAGTGATCCTTTGCTCTATGTCTAAAAATCAAAAATGAGTGAGTACATATCATTTCTTTTTGTGATTGGGTTGCCTCACTCAGGATGGTTTCTTCCAGTTCCATCCATTTGCCTGCAAATTTCAAGATTCCATTGTTTTTTTTCTGCTGAGTAGTACTCCATTGTGTAAATATACTACATTTTTCTCTGTCCATTCATCAGTCGAGGGGCACCTATGTTGTTTCCAGGTTCTGGCTATTACAAATAATACTGCTATGAACATAGTTGAACATATGTTATATTGTATGAATGTACATTCTTTGGGTATATGCCCAAGAGAGGCATTGCTGGATCTTGATATAAACTGATCCCCATTTTCCTAAGAAACCACCATTCTGATTTCCAAAGTGGTTGTACAATTTTCCACTCCCACCAGCAATGGAGGAGTGTTCCTCTTTCTCCACATGCTCTCCAGCATAGATTGTCATTGGTGTTATTGATTTTAGCCATTATGATAGGAGTAAGATGCTATCTCAGAGTGGTTTTGCGTTGCATTTCCCTGTTGGCTTAGGATGTTGAGCACTTTCTCAAGTGTCTTTCAGCCATTTTGAATTCTTCTGTTGAGAATTCTCTATTTAGTTCTGCACTACATCTTTTAATTGCATTGTTTGGTGTTTTAGTGGCCAGCTTCTAGAATTCATTGTATATTTTGGTGATCAGCCGTCTACCAGATGTGGGCTGGCTTTCACAAAGTGTTCTTAACCTATATATGCTGTTCAGAACCTATATACGCTTGTTCAGGAACAAGCTTCCATCTGGATTAAGATAGAGAACAATGGGCTACTAGCAGATAGAGTTTTAAACTTTTCTAATTTCCTTCAACCAGAGTGCAATCTTTGACTGATTGCTTAAATAAGCCTTGTGTTTATATACTATATCATTCAAAAAATAATAACACAATATTTGGCTCAAAGAGATGGATCAGTAGTTAACAAATGCATATTATTCTTGCAGAGAATTGGAGTTTGGCTGCTGGAAACACATCAAATGGCTGAACAATCCCTGTATCTCCACCTACAGGGAATTTGATGTCCTGTGACTTTCACTGGCACCTACACTCTTACGAGCATACCATTGTCTCTCACATAAATTATAAATAATTATTATAATTATAAATGTAAAATAAAAAATAAAAAGTCCCCCCTACTAGATTGAAAACCACCAAAGTTGTCATATCCTGAATTATTTTTATTTCCCTATGCCAGTTTATAAAAATAATTTGTTGAATGAACAAATAACCTGTTGTGAAGTGGGCTGATAGGATAAGAAAAATTAAAATGAGAAATAATATGGTGTAATGGAAGGTGAGTTGGGCTAAGATTTAGGGAAGCTAGGTCAAACCCATAAATTGCTTGCTGTGTTAGTTATAGGGGTGAAGTAACTCTGTTGGTTTCTAAATTGTAATTACTCTGTATAATAATTACTGTGGTGGTAAAGTCACTCACTGCTTTGGAGAGGCAAAGCTATTTTATTAAGAGCTGGAGTGTGAATCTAGATTGTTCAAATTCAAATCCTGGCTACAATTTATACTTTTGACCTTTGTCAAGTTATATGACCTCCCAACTGTCTGCATTGCTGATTGTGAGATAAAAATAGGATTTCTTAACTTACATACTGTGGGTTGAATTAATTCAATGAAATTCATACGTAGGATTCAATAAAGGGTAGACTTGAAAAAATGGAAAGCAGCAGGCTGCAAAAATGTAGCACAAGTAAATTACATTAGTGTTTACAATTTTCTCTTGCAGCTTTTTTCGCTATGCGAGTTTACAGTTCTCAGAAAGATACCATGTGCCCTATCAGGTTTCATATTCAAACAATGTAAAGGGCAAATCATGATTACTTTTACTTAAGTTCCCAAAACACTGCTGTAACAGTATCTACCCTGAATGATTGTCCCCAATCATGGATACCTAATTACTGCTTTCTAAAACCTAATAGTGTGACATGTATTATTTTTATACAGAGTTTTATTAAGTACTTGAAAATTTTATGTAATATATTTGGCTTATATTTTTTCACCTCATTGCAACTTCTCTTACAACCTTATCTCTCTGCCTACACAAGTTCCTCTTCTCTTTTCCCAACCCCAATCCTATGGATTCCAGCTTACATTGGCTGACTGTTCCCGGGCATAGTAACTGTGTGTAATCAAAATGACAGATGTCACTTTGTTAAATAAAACTGACTTTCCTCTTTCAGAAGTCATGAGTTGCCAATAGCTTTCCAGATAAGGATGACAATTCTGCCTACCTCCCATGTTCCATGCTTGGATTTTATCTGGCCAAGTTTCCCATGTTTTTTGTATGCTATCACAATTGCTGTGAGGTTTAGTTTATCCTTGTTTGTTTGTTTGTTTTTTGCATCTTCCCAGTTGTGTTTGCAGACTTGTTATCTTGAAGTCATCTACCACCTCTTGCTCTTACAGTCTTTTTTACTCTTCTTCTGCATAGGGCACTGAGATTTTAGGACAGGAGTGTAATACAGACATTTCATTAGGACTCAGTACTCTTAAGAATCTTACTCTCTGGACATTGAGCAATTGTGCGTCTCTGTGTTAAATGTCATCTATTGCAAGAAAAATATTATCTGATTAGCAATGCTCTTGTCTATGATTAGAGCAAAAAGGCATCAGGAGTTTTATTTTTTTAATTTTTGTCAATTTAACAAGAAAAAATGGGTAGGTTTGCCCCTGTGGCCCATGACCTAGCTAGCTGTATATTCTCAGATTTGTTGACACTATCATCTATTAGTCCCATTTTATGCATTGAACCTTAAACAAAATAACATGGGGATTGGTTACTGATGTAGCTTTACTCCACTATGCAGCAGTGATCATATCCTCACAGGTAGATCATCAGTGTAACTTTCATAGTGCTGATTGGTGCTACCAGAGAAAAAGAGTGATCATCTATCTCACCTAGCTGTGAACTGTCATGTGTATTCTTCAGGATCATCTCTCCTTCATGTATGCCTGCTAAGAGTACAGCTACAGGAAAGACAACAAGCAAGTCAATGTATGTCTCAAATTCCCCACATTTAGCATGAAAAACTCTACTCCCAGGTACTGTTATCAGAATACTTGCAGCAGTTGGTGAGTTTCCTATGTTATTTGTTCTATCTACAAAACTTCTGTTTCTTAATTTGTAAAATAGGTTCAATTAATATCCAATGCATTACATTAATTTCATTTTGAGTTGGAAGATTGGTACCTAACAAGAGTGACGACCTGAATACCATGCCCATGTGTTTCACATCACAAAAGAACTGAACTAAGCTGCCTTCTATCTTACATATACCCTTTACCATGGACCCTCTCCCACAATAAGTAAAGACATGTAATAATATTTTTAAGTAAATAAATAAATTTACTGGGCTTCTGTCATAATTCATCAATCAGTTTGCCATGTGTCTGGGCACAATGAAAAAACGTTCTGGGAAACTTATAAGACGGAGAAGTTACCAGGTGAATTGAAGACGACATAGTAAAGTCAAAGTAGTTCAATAGACAAAATAAATCCAGTAGAATTATAAAATAATAAAAGCAAACTACCTAGAAAAATGTTCATAGACAATAATTACATTTATTTTCCTCTATCAGAAAGTATTAAAGAGGTTAATCTTAATTAGTCAAAGTAGTAATATTAAATTAATTGTCTCAATTTGTCATCAAATTTCATTTTAGTGAGGTAGTAATTGCATATTTAATAAATAATACATTTTTAAACATATGTATGAGCCACTATAGAAAACTGTTTTGAAACATATTTCTTATTAAAAGATTGAAAATATTTAATACATGATATGTACAATGCCATACTCAATTAGATGAAGATATGAAGATATTAAATATTTCAGCTTTAAAGAAAGCATTGATAAGGGCTCTTACTAGTTATTAGCATTAAAGCCAATGATAAAAGTCTGTTTGGTGATTCATATTTCAAAGCTCCATCAGTGGTATCTTGGTTGTGGATGTCCCTGGAGAGGGAAGGCAGGCCTGATAAATTCATACTCTACATTCTCAGCTTTGGTGACAGGGAATCAAAGGGTTAGAGGTTGATAAGTCATATTTTCTGCCCTAGTCCCCGTGAGGAATAACAACAGAACATACCATCCCAAGTGTTTTAAGTACTTCCAACCACTGTTGGAAGCAGGAAGGGCAAAGGTAAAAAGCACATCATACCAAAAAGGAAAAAAAAAAAAAAAAAAAAAAACATCAAACTCGAGAAATTAGCGAAGAAGGAAAACTGCTTGTTTTGCGTTTGGATGAATAGTAGGATATTTTTTATTCGCCCCATTCTTTGACTCACCAAGCACATGTTCCTCTGTGAGGGCAGAAAGTCAAGCAGCTTTGTCCTCTGTGTCCCTCTGTACTCTGGGTGACTCTTCTAAGCTCTGAGCTCCCGCTGACTTCAAAGGAGGAAAGGCTGGAGAAGCCCTGACAGGGGGCTGAGCAGGAAAGACCAAGCACAAAGCACAGGGTTCAGTCATCTGAATTTGTTGTTGTTCCTTGGACATCATCTGCTGGGATCAATTAGGTACTTTAGCATTATATCCAGAGAGCAGGGTTGTTTGCTTTGTTTTTTTTCCTTTATGAAGAATAAAATATGTATGTTGTGAAATGCTCCTTGAAACTACATAATATATATATATATATATATATATATATATATATATTATATATTTCACTATCAATGTTGTTGACATCCATAGTGATGAAGTCAAATGAGAACTATATTGGTTATTCAGGCCTTGACTATTGCATAATTGTCAGGGAGTTGTGTTTGGATAAAAACATGAAAAAAAATCTAAACAAAGGAAGCAGTAACAGCCTGGATGTTTTTATATAATAATTGCAATACATAACCATTCATGTGTAAAGTTGAATTCGCCAATAATGTTAACTTTCTTTTTTCTTCTCACCTCTAAGTACTTTTCTTGACTTAAATGTTGAGATAGACAAGACCAGAAGTGCTCACTTTTCCAAAGCACTTTATTGAAAATAAATTATTCAATATGTACACCTTATTTATGTAACAATGATTTGTGTTTGAGTCCTTTTTATTGTTGTTGTTATAGTTATCAATATGCTGGCTTGTACCTAGGTCTTACATCAACTTGATTTTTTTAAGTGTTATATTTTGGCTATAACTTGGCCATTGACAAGCTCTGCTGTCAAATTTTTCACAGTCTTATTTCTAATATTTCCACGAAAATTTCCACAGCTCCGATTAAATTTGTTACTTAAACATCACGTTCATGTTTTCCTTCTTCAAAAACTCTAATAATGAGCTTTGAAAACATGTGACTAATTTTTTCCAGAACTTGTCACTACCAAGCACTCATGTTGAATGTTACTCCATTGCTATATAAGGCCATCTACATTGAACCCAGTTTTCTGTCCCCTTTACTTCTCAAATAGCTAAATACTGATCCCTATTTTCATCACCAAAGTAGACTGTAGAAATTTTAACCAGGTTTTTAGCCATAGCATAACTTTCTCAAGAAGACCTGCCATTGGTTTTACTCATTAAAAAACAGTGTATAGTGGGAAATTACCAATACGGAGTCAGGTAGAAATACAAGGGTATTTAATAGGGAAAAGCCTTACTTACAGAGCAACCTAGCCAGCCAGTGTGGCAGCAGTCTGTCCAGCAAGTACAAAAGTGAAACTGAAAGAGAAACGCACTCCCCTGAAAGTCTCACTCTACTTCACCCTGACCATGTCCTTGCAAACGTGATCAGGCACACCTGTAGCCAGCCCCTAAGTTACAGTGGAAGAATGGTAACATAGCAGGGGACACTCAAGTCATCAATATTCTCTGATGCATCTTATTTTCTCATGGTAAAATTCAGGTTCAAGATCAGGTACCACGTGTTCTTCTATGCCCTACACTGGGAACCAATTGTCTTCTTGGGAGGAAGACTCTACAGACTACATCTGGCAGGTTAAATCTGGCTATGAATCACTTGTTTCCTTCTATCTCTGACTTTTACCTACAAAAAAGTAATCAAATAAATACAACAGGGAATGTGTCACAATGTAAAAAATGATACAATATTTTAACAATACAGCCTGAAAACTAATGTTGCCAATAACTTTTCTAGCAAAACCTTATTATAATTTCTATAACAGAGCATCTGTGATTGTTTTCTACTTAATTACCTTTTCCAGTAAAATGGAACAGTATGTCAATAGTGAAGAATTCTCATGGTCATCTCAAATTTCTCTCTAATTCAGACGAGTGGTTCTTAGTCTGCAATTTATAAAGTAGGTTTTTGTATTATTTTCTTCTGTCCATATTATAGCCATTTTCCAAAGCAGGACATAGTGTGCAAGTGAGGGTAGTTGGAAATGGTGCTGGCATGTGAATCAAAACTTTCCCCTCACTGCATGAAATATCATGTAGGTAACAATACCTCCTAAAACTCAATTTTCTTATCTGAAAAAATACTAGAGATAATTCTTGTACTTGAAATAAAGCTTGGTGACAATGTAAATAAGTGTGTCGTTGAATATCTACTTATCTGTACATAAGGTTGAATTCGTAGCATACCTATGAAATGCTTACTATCAGCTCAGGGTCACTGCATAACAAGCTAGTTGAATATTCAAGACCAGAATACATGGACTTGCTACTCATGCCTCTGACTCAAATAAAAGCTAAGATAATTTAGCCCCTAAAATGATGACAAGTAAAGCTTGCTAACTTGTTTGAAATGGAATGCACAAAGAAAGTAGATTCATGAATCACAATTCAATGAACTTATTGAAATAAGTCCTTGAAAGTATGAATTATATCCTAGCTTAACTGTAAGAGTAGCTACAAGTAAACTCTTGGTACTTCTGTAACCATAAAACTCAGAGCATTTTCAGAACTTTATTTCTTTACTGTTATAACAAGTATACCTTGATAAGAAATGGAATACATACATAGTTCATTGGCTTGATTTTCTGTCAGAAAACATAATTCAATTTACTAGAGTCTCAAGAAGTCTGTCTAATTTGCTTGAAGAATATTCAGAAGTTGTATATATTTAATAGTTAAAATAGAGGGAATTTTTGATAGTAATGATTTGTTTAACACAAGATTAAAACAGATATTATAAATTTGCATTTAGAAGATAGAGCCACTTATTTTCTTTCCATCATTCCCATTTGAAGAGGTACCAGCAGAGTTGAGAGTGACAATACACATGTTATGACTGTTTCCATTTCAGAAAGCCTTTGGTTAAATTCTGCATAATTGGTTCCTTCTTAAGATAGAACTCACAAGAATCCATGAAGAGACAAGGGAGTAGATAAAGAATGAGTGGAAGAAACAAAAAACAGACACTCCTGGAATGAGGAACCATATCCATTCTGAAGGGAAGTATTAAGAGGGTCCCACATGGAGCCTCACTTAGATCTTGGCTGCCTTTTATCTGAGTAACTGGTTCAGACAGGGGGATCAGATTTAAGTGGTCACATTTGCAGACAGCTATTGGAAGGCAGAATATGGAGATAGTTGCCAGGGAAATTCAGAAGACATCACGGATGTACTTCATTATAGCTTAGAAGACCAACACATGGCATTTAATAGTTATAACACATTATGCTCAGAACTCATTTTCCTGAAAATACTGGGGAAGAGACAAGAGGTACAACCTTAAACACAGGCATACATGGTAAGCAAAAACTTCACAGAAGCCTGGATTTGAACATTTTCCCATTCAAAACACCAAACCTTAAATAGAGTTACTTGTTCAAAATAAAATTATTCCTTTGAAGTAAATTTTATTGCTTGAGAGATTAAGACAAATGTAGGATCTTTAACCTCTTGAAGGCAACTTCAAAGTGCTTGAATCAATAAACAATTAAATTCAGGTAATTCTATGATACGCCTCTGAATAAAAATTTGAAGGGGTTTGGAGAGAAAGAGATAGAGAGACAGACAGACAGACAGACAGAGACAATGAGGTTACATTCAACACAGAAGTAGAGTTTCCTCCAAGAGACTGTCAACACAAATAGTGGTGTAGAAAGAATCTAGAAAATTTGGAAAGATGAAAAAATTAACAGTTGAATCAATCAATGAGACTCGGGCCAGTGCCAAAATGTTCTTAATTATGGTTTTATTAATTTCAAAATCCATCAAAAATTGACTTTCAAACATAGTGCTCATTGGGATTGGGGATTTAGCTCTTTAGTAGAGCATTTTCTTTGCCATTGCAAGGACCTGGCTATATTCCCTAGCTCCAGGAAAATAAAAATAGTACACATGGAAATGCCATAATTTTAGCTACAATTTAAAGAAAGCAACTTAGTCATTACCATTACTGCCTTCCAAAATGAATGGAAAAAATGCAAGTAGCAGGAACTGAATGATTTCCTTAAAATACACAGCCATTGTATATAAGCCATCAGATGACTCATGCTGACTTTAAAAAGAAAACACTCACACAGCTTGTAGTATGCAGTTCTATTCATGTTCTTTGTGTGACTGTGCAAAACACCCCAGGATGATGACAGATCCTGAGTTGTCATTATGATGGATCACCCACAAGTAAAGGACAGAAGGTGCCAAGCTAGAACACAACTGCTTTAAAATAAAAACTTGAGACAAGACATTTAAGTGTTTTTCTGTGTGACTCAGTCGAAACTCATAAAAATAAAGCAGAGTGTATAAGAGAAAAGGAAACTAGAGACCAGATTAAAAGTCAAGAGTTACTTCACAAATATTTGCTTATTTTACCAAAGGTCTAAAATCTTCTAGCTGACAAAGGTCTTCTCTTCTGATAAATTCTAAGAAAGTGAAATAAGAGTTCAAAGTTAAATCCAGTGAATTTTCTACTTGTAGGAACAAGGTGAGACACAAGTAACAAATATGTTTGAGCCTTTGTCCTTTTTTCTTTTAGTATATGCTTGAAAGATTTTGAGGCAATATCTAGACTCTTCAGTCAAATAACATATCGAAAATTTTTGGATTTTTCTTAGGGGGAATCATTGATGATGGGGTATTTTGCCACATGGAATCAGAGTGAACTATTTTAAGCAATCTAAATTTTACTTCCATTATTTTAAATAATTGTTTTAATATAATGCCATTTCTCACTAAATGTATTGATTTGTACCACCACAAAATATAGCCTTGCACAACTCCTGCCATTTGAATATGTTTTTATACATGTTAGTTTTCTCTGTGAGACAATGACAATAAAAAGTTTCCTATAAAGTTTCTCTGTTAGAAATTGATCATTATAGATTTCATTTTTCCTAAAGAAATTGACCTCTGCCTTAAAGTGACTATAACACATATAGGATAAATGATAACACAATACAAAGGTACAATAGGCACCTAATGTAATTATTTGTCAGATACTATAAAATATTTAATATCTTTTAGTTTATACATAAAACTTGTACATGATAATATTTATTACTTTTGTGTTGTTGAGAAGGAAATAGAGACAGAGTTAGAGTACCTCGATGAAGTTAAGATCCCCTCTATAAATTAAATACAGCTTGTATGTCTTTTTGGATTTGGCTCGAGAAATGTTATAAATATTAGATAAACCTGAGGCTAGCATATTAATTGAATTACTTTTTTTACACTAAAACTACAGGGCATGGGAAGAAATTCATTAAACTCAAGAACTAGCACATAACATATTTGTCATACTAAATCATTTCAGTATCTAGAAATTTTTGCAGCAAGAACACAACAGATTATCAAAACATGCAGTGGGTGGCTACAGGTATTTGCCATTAATTAGATGTAATTTTAAAAATGAAAAGAATTATATCAAATAATAACACATCAGGTCAAGATCACCCCATATGATTGAATAGACTTCACAAAAAGTTACAATGTATAGGTAGACTGCAATACTAACAGATATGTTTCAGATACAATGATATTTAAAGGGATTTGCAATTTCTATAACTGTAGTTAAAAGATTATATATTCTCTTCAGATGCTGCACTTGGTATAGAAGAATATGGAGGCTTTGCCTTTAGGCTATGATACTTTTTGGCTCATGATGATAATTATAATGCAGAAAAAATTTAAGGTGTGAGTATCCAGCTTATATTCCATGGAAGCAGTTTGGGATGCTGTGGTTAAGAGATTGAAAAACTCTATTTTTTTTTTATTTTATTTATTTATTTATTTATTTATTTATTTATTTATTTAAGAGTTCTAGTTAGTGAACAAGCTTGTTTCACATGTAAGTCTCTCCTCCCTCTCCCTCCCCTCAACCCATACCTCCTCCCCACCCCCAGCCAACCCCCACCCCATCAACCACCACTCCCCAGGCAGGGTAGGGCCCTCAACGGGGGTCTGCA
Source organism: Cricetulus griseus (assembly GCF_003668045.3). Classification (NCBI taxonomy): domain Eukaryota; kingdom Metazoa; phylum Chordata; class Mammalia; order Rodentia; family Cricetidae; genus Cricetulus; species Cricetulus griseus. The sequence continues at coordinate 110,483,572 of NC_048598.1, forward strand.
AAGTCCACCAAATCTTCCTGTGCTGGTCCTGGGCGGTTCCCCATGTGTCCAGGGCCAGAGTGTAACCCTTCACGTGGGATGGGCTCTCAAAGGCCCTTCTTGCACCAGGGAAAAATACTAATCCACCACCAGAGGCTCCTTGGAGTGCAGAGGCCTCCTTATTGACATCCATGTTCAGGGGTCTGGATCAGTCTTGTACTGGCTACCCTGACAGCATCTGGGGTCGATGTGCTCTCCCTTGTTCAGGCCAATTGTTCCTGTGGGTTTCTCCAACCTGGTACAGAGCCCTTGCCTCTTCATTCCTCCTTCTCTTCAACTAAATTCCTGATTTCAGCTCAGTGTAAATCTGTGGATGTCTGTCTCTGCTTCCATCAGCCACTGGATGAGGGCTCTAGGACGGCATAAAGAGAAGTCATCAATCTCATTTTAGGGGAAGGGCTTTTAGGTAATCCTCTCCACCATTGCCTGGATTGTCAGATCATGTCATCCTTGTAGGTCTCTGGAGATCTCCCTGGTGCCAGATCTCTTCTCGTACCTATAGTGGCTTCCTCTGATATGGTATCTCTCATCCTACTCTGTCTCCTATATTCTTCCCCCAACTCAATATTTCTGCCCCTCCATTTACTCTCGTGTACTCCTCTTCTCTTGCTCTTCTTGGAGCAGCTCCCTCCCCACTACCCTCATGCTCCCAATTAGTTCAGGAGTTCATGCCCCTTCCATTCCTGGGGACCATTAATCCCTTAGAGTCCTTCATGTTTCCTAGTTTCCTTGGTGAAGAGGATTATAGGCTGGTAATCCTTTGCTCTATGTCTAAAATTCATATATGAGTGAGTACATACCATGTTTGTCTTTTTTGACTGGGTTACCTCACTCAGGATGGTTTCCTCTAGTTCCACCCTTTTGCCTTCGAATTTCAAGATTCCATTCCTTTTTTCTGCTGAATAGTACTACATTGTATAAATGCACCACATTATGTCAATCCATTCTTCAGTTGAGGGGCATCTAGGTTGCTTCCAGGTTCTGGCTATTACAAACAATGCTGCTATGAACATGGTTGAACATATGTCCTTATGTATGAACATGCACTATTTGGGTATATACCCAAGAGAGGAATGGCTGGATCTTCAGGTAGACTGATTCCCATTTTTCTGAGCAACTGCCATACTGATTTCCAGAGTGGTCTTACAAGTTCCCACTCCCACCATCAATGGATGAGTGCTCCTTTTTCTCCACATCCTCTCCAGCATAGATTGTCATTGATATTTTTTATTTTAGCCATTCTAATAGGTGTGAGATGGTATCTCAGAGTTGTTTTGAGTTGCATTTCTCTGATGGCCAATGAGTTTGATCACTTTCTTAAGTGTATTTCAGCCATTTCAGATTCCTTTGTAGAGAATTCTCTATTTAGTTCTGCACCCCACTTTTTAATTTCATTGTTTGTTGTTTTGGTGGCTAGCTTCTTGAGCTCCTTATATATTTTGGAAATCAGTCCTCTGTCAGATGTGGGATCGGTGAAGATCTTTTCCCGTTTTGTGGTTGGTAGTTTTGTCCTACTGACTGTTTCCCTTGCCTTGCAGAAGCTTCTCAGTTTCAGGAGATCCCATTTATTAATTGCAGACATCAATTTCTGTGCTAGTGGCGTAAAGTTCAGGAATCAGTCTCCTGTGCCAATTTGTTCAAGGGTAATTCCCACTTTGTCTTCTAGAAGATTCAGTGTGGCTGGATTTATGCTGAGATCTTTGACCCATTTGCACTTAAATTGTGTGCATGGTGACAAGTATGGATCTATCTTCAATTTTCTGCATGTCCGAATCCAATTGTACCGGCACCATTTGTTGAAGATGCTATCTTTTTCCAATGTATAGATTTAGCACCTTTGTCAAAAATAAGGTATTCGTAGGTGCGTGGGTCAATATCAGGTTTTTCAATTTGATTCCATTGGTCTATCTGTCTATTTTTGTGCCAATACCAAGCTGTTTTCAGAACTATGGCTCTAGAGTAGAGCTTGAAGTCGGGGATGGTGACGCCTCCAGAAGATCATTTATTGTAACGAGTTGTTTTGGCTATCCTGGGTTTTTTATTTTTCCATATAAAGTTGAGTATTGTTCTTTCAATGTCTTTGAAAAACTGTGTTGGGATTTAGATGGGGATTGCATTGAATCTTTAGATTGGTTTTGACAGGATTGCCATTTTTACTATGTTAATTCTACCTATCCAAGAGCATGGGAGATCTTGCCATTTTCTGGTATCTTCTTTAATCATTTTTTTTAAAGTCTCAAAGTTCTTATTGTACAGGTCTTTCACTTTTTTGGTTAGTGTTACCCCCAGATATTTTATGTTGCTTGTGGACATTGTGAAAGGTGATGTTTCCCTGATTTCTTTCTCATTGGAATTATCATCTGTATATAGTAGGGGTACAGATTTTTTTGAGTTAATTTTATATCCTGCTACCTTGCTGAAGGTGTTTATCAGACTTTGGAGTTCCCTGGTAGAGGTTTTCAGGTCACTAATGTAGACTATCATGTTGTCTGCAAATAGTGAACTTTTGCCTTCATCCTTTCCAATTTGTATCCCTTTGATCCCCTGTTCTTTTCTTATTGCTATAGCCAGGACTTCAAGTATAATATTGAAGAGATATGGAGAGAGTGGACAGCCTTGTCTTTTCCTGATTTTAGAGTAAACGCTTTGAGTTTCTCTTCATTTAGTTGATGTTGGCTATTGGTTTGGTGTATATTGCATTTATCATGTTTAGATATGTTCCTATTTTTCCTGTTCTCTCCAAGATATTTATCATGAAGGGATGTTGGATTTTGTCAAAGGCTTTTTCTAGTGAGATGGTCATGTGTTTTTTTCTTTTTCAGTTTGTTTATATGGTGGATTACATTCATGGATTTTCATATGTTGAACCCTCCTTGCATCCCTGGGATGAAGCCTACTTCATCATGGTGGATGATTTTTCTGATATGTTCTTGGATTCGGTTCACCAATATTTTATTGAGTATTTTAGCATCGATGTTCATGAGTGATATAGGTCTGTAGTTCTCTTTCTTAGTCATATCTTTTTGTGGCTTGGGTATCAAAGTAATTGTAGCCTCGTAGAAAGAGTTTGGCAATAACCCATCTGCTTCTATTGTGTGGAAAAGTTGGAGGAGTACTGGAATTAGCTCTGATTTGAATTTCTGGTAGAATTCTGCAGTGATGCCATCTGGCCCTGGGCCTTTTTTGGTTGGGGGGCTTTTGATGACTGCTTCTATTTCCTTATGTGTTGTAGGTCGATTTAAACTGTTTATCTGAACTTGATTTAATTTTGGTAAGTAATATTTATCCATAAAGCTGTCCATTTAATTTAGATTTTCCAATTTTGTGGAATATAGGTTTTCAAAGTATGACCTGAAGATTCTCTGGATTTCCTCAGTGTCTGTTGTTATATCCCCCCTTTTCATTTCTGATATTGTTAATTAGCATGCTCTCTCTCTCTCTCTCTGCCTTTTGGTTAGTTTGGCTAGAGGTTTATCTATCTTATTGATCTTCTGAAAGAATCAACTCTTTGTTTCATTGATTCTTTTTACTGTCTTCCTAGTTTCTACTTTGTTGATTTTGGCTCTCAGATTGATTATCTCCTGGGGTCTACTCCTTTTTGTGTTTGCTTCTTTTTGCTCTAAAGCTTTCAGTTGTTCTGTCAATTCTCTAATGTGACGTTCCTCCAATTTCTTCATGTGGGCACTTAGTGCTATGAACTTTCCTCTTAGCACTGCTTTCAGAGTGCCCCATAATTTTGGGTATGTTGTGTCTACATTCTCATTAAATTCTAGGAAGTCTTTAATTTCTTTTTTTATTTCTTCCTCAACCCAGGAATGGTGCAAATGAGTGTTATTCATTTCCCACGTGAATGTAGGTTTTCTGCAATTCGTATTGCTGTTGAATTCTAGCTTTAATGCATGGTGGTCTGATAAGATACAGGGGTTATTTCAATTCTTTTGTAACTGTGGAGGTTTGCTTTGCTGCCAACTATGTGGTGAATTATTGAGAAGGTTCTATGTGGCGCTGAGAAGAAGGTATATTCTTTTGTGTTTGGATGGAATGTTCTTTAGATAGCTGTTAAACCCAGTTGGGTCATAACTTCTGTCAGATCCTTTGTTTCTTTGTTAAGTTTCTGTCTGGTGGTCCTGTCTAGTGGTGTAAGAGGAGTGTTGAAGTCTCCTACTATAAGTGTGTGTGGTTTTATGTGTGGTTTGAGCTTTAGCAATGTTTCTTTTACAAATATGGGTGCTTTTGTATTTGGGGCATAGATGTTCAGGATTGAGACTTCATCTTGATGGACTTTTCCTGTGATGAGTATGAAATGCCCTTCTTCATCTCTTTTGATTGCTTTTAGTTTAAAGTCTAATTTGTTAGATATTAGGATTGCTACACCAGCTTGTTTCTTGAGCCCATTTGTATGGAAAATTTTTTCCCATCCTTTTACTCTGAGGTAACCCCTGTCTTTGAAGTTGAGGTGTGTTTCTTGTACACAGCAGAAGGATGTATTCTGTCTTCGTATCCACTCTGTTAGCCTATATCATTTATGGGTAAGTTAAGACCATTGACATTTAGGGATATTAATGTCTATTATTCATTGGTTCTTCTTTGTTTTGGATTTATTATTGGTGGTGTCATTGCATGTGAATTTCACCCTGCTGTTTCTTTTGGTGTTTGGTAAAATTAGATTATGTATTGCCAGTGTTTTTGTGAGTGTAGTTATGTTCATTGTGTTGGAGTTTTCTTTCCAGAACCTTATGTAGTGCTGAATTTGTGGATATGTATTGTTTAAATCTGTTTTTGCCATGGAATATGTTGTTTTCTCCATCTATAGTGATTGAAAGTTTTGCTAGGTACAGTAGTTTGGGTTGACATCCATGCTACCTTAGTGCTTGTATGGTATCTGTCCAAGACCTTCAGGCTTTTAGAGTTTCCATTGAGAAGTCGGGTGTGATTCTGATTGGTTTGCCTTTATATGTTACTTGGCCTTTTTCCTTTGCTGCTCTTAATATATTCTCTTTATTCTGTAGATTTGGTGTTTTGATTATTATGTGTCAGGGCGACTTCTTTTTGTGGTCCAGTCTGTTTGGTGTTCTGTAAGCTTCTTTACTTTCATAGGCATATCCCTCCGTAGGTTGGGGAAGTTTTCTTCTATGATTTTGTTGAATATGTTTTCTGTACCTCTGAGCAGTGTTTCTTCACCTTCTTCTACACCTATTATTCTTAGGTTTGGTCTTTTCATGGTGTCCCATATTTCCTGGATATTTTGTGATAGGGATTTGTTGGACTTGAGGTTTTCTTTGGTTGATGAATGTATATCCTCTAGAGACTCTTCAATAGCTGAGATTCTCTCTTCCATCTCTTGAATTCTATTGGTTATACTCACATCTTTAGATCCTGATCATTTAGCCAGCCTTTCCATTTCTGGCATCACCTCATTCTGTGTTTTCTTTATTGTGTCTATTTCACCTTTCATGCTTTGAACTGTTTAAAGAACTCCCTTCACTTGTTTGGAATTTTTTTTCTTGGGTTTCTTTAGATTCTTTAAGAGGTTTGTTTATTTCTTGAATATTTTGGTTTATTTTTTCCTCCATTTTGTGTAATTTTTTGTTTGCTTTTTCTCCTATTTCTTTAAGGTATTTTCTTGTTTCCTCTTTGAAGGTCTTTATCGTCTTGCTGAGACAATTTTTGAGGTCCATCTCATCTTCATGCTCTGTGTTGGGCTTTCTAGATCTTGCTGGAGTGGAGTCCCTAGATTCTGGTGGTGTCATATTGTACTTTCTGTTGTTGAGTGAAATCTTATTCTGTCTTTTCACATATTTTCTTTTAGTGTGTGCAGGTAGGGTCTCTCTATCTCCTCTTGTGACCCAGTGGTGTGTGGGGGCCAGCAATTCAATGTCCACAACTCTGGATGGTCTTTCCTCTCCTTGTAGTCTCCTCACTCCTTGTGGATAGGTTCTCGGAAAGAGATGGAAGAGTGGGGTCTTTCCAGATTCAGGGAGCTTCTCCTTATCTATGCATGTCTACCCCAAGCAGGCAGGCGCAGGCCCAGGGTGGTCGGGGTGAGTGATGGTTTCGGTGGGGGTTGGGTAAGGGCAGAGGCTAGTTCCTGGGTTGGTCGGTGGAAAGGGGTGGAAGAGTGGGGTGCTACCAGATTCAGGGAGCAGGGAGCTCCTCCCTGCCTGGGTGTGTCTACTCCAAGCCATCAGGTAGGTGCAGGGGGGGAGGGAGGGGCGTGCTGGTGGTAAGGGTGAGTGATGTTTTGGGCAGGAGTTGGGTAAGGGCAGAGGCTCACTCACCTAGTTTCTGGGTTGGTTGGCGGAAAGGCAAAAACCCCCAGTTTTTCAATCCTAAAGTTGCTCATGGAATTCTTGTCATTGCCTTAGAAATTTGGGATGGAAAATCTAAATAAGGAAAAAATAAGATGCTAGTCATCATTTACTTTCCTGTTTTAGTATTTTTGATTAAAACTAGATTCTCTGGCTCTTTTATCTGCTAACCATTATCTCATCCACATTTTTCTGTGGAGTATGGCTAAGCTCTAAACAAGAAAAAATCTTTTTCTTTATTCTAAAAATTGTATTTAATGTAACAAAGATCAATAAATAATAGCCATATCTGTAAATGACCTACAAACTATAGAATATTTAGCCTACATTTCCTAGAAGTCCGGGTATCTCATAGGTATATTGGGCCATTTTACATCTATAGATCTCTGTGTGTGGCTATAGCTTGAACAACATTAAAGTGTCACTTGATGTATTACTCTGAAATCCAAAAGTGTTTGCACATTGACTGTATCCTCCTTCCCTTCTTTGGGATTCCTCTTTTGGTTCTTACAGTGGTAAAATGAACATTTGTCCTCTGATTCCAGCATTTGTAAAATGTGCCATGTGTTTGCTTTAGACAGAATGAGAGCCTCTGCAAGTTCACTTCTTTTTTTATTAAAAGGCTGAATCACCTCACATGACTGAATTGATCTTGGTGATTCTTTTCATTCATCTTTTCTACATTGGAATTTTTAATTGCTTATATCTGTAGTTCATCTTTTCAACTTGTCTGTAGAAGTTTGTCCTCTGCAGAAAATGTATAGAAGGTATGTTTTCATTAACTGTCATGCTTTCTGATTTAGTTTAATAAATTCCAGCCTTTCTCTGAAGTTTGTTCAGAGCATGCAGGTAAAAAAAAAATGAATAAAATTTTGCTCCTTCACAGTACCCAAATAACAATCTATGAAAGAAATCGAACAAAACCTACAATCAGTTAATAATAGGGAATTTTTAAACCACTATTCCTGAATCAATAATATTACACTCAAATTTTATCAGTAGCTTACATGTCATCAGCTGAGGTTTTATTTTTCTCCTTACTGAATGCAGAAATTGCAAGTGGAAAGAACCTTGTAAAGATAACTAGTTTTAATTCACATATTTTTGCAGTCTTTGCTTTTCATGAAACCTATCACTATAATCTACAGACAGAAGATCTGAAAAGACAGAAAAACAAATGTCAAATCCAGGCACCGTAGCATATACCTGTAATTCTAGTTCTTGGGATGGTAAGCAGGAGTATCTAGGGTGTGTGATCATGGTCCCCAATCTTCCATGCTTCATAAGATGGTATATATCTCTATCAAGGGTAGCTTCTCAAGTCTCTTGATTGACTTAGCTCACATTCAATGCTTTTTAATAAAATGATGAATTACAAGAAAATAGCATTATGTTAGTAGCAGAATTCATTTGTTTCTCATATGGATCTGAGTAATAATTATAATCATGGGCTATTAGAACAAAACTCCATATGAAAGTCCCTATTCCAATTCCCTCATACTAACATTGAAGAATATGTGTCTAGGAGAGGCCTGAAGCTAATATGGGACAACACTCTCTCCTATAACCAAAAGCTATGTTTCTCATTCCCAACAGTGTGTGTTTTTCATTTATCAGACCTTTCTTGCTGTTTCTTATACACTAACACATCCAAGGACATCAACAGCGCATGCACATCACACTCATCTTCATGTTCCTATTTGATTAAAACACTTTTTGACACAATGCATTTGAAGATTTTAATAAATAATGTACTTTTAATGGTTTAGAAAGATCAAGGGAATTTTTGAGTGCAGGAAAACAACCACAGAAAGAGTTTTAAAGCACTTTGCGGAAAAAAAAAATGTTCCAGTGGGTCACCACAGGGCTTTTCGGAGTCCTTAACAATTTCTTTAGGCACAGCATCCATAAAGTAATGGACCTGGGAATGTCCCCATCAACTTAGAGGACTGTGAATTAGAAGGGTAGAAGTGCATCTATCATGCAAAGTGGCTTAATCGTCTTGATGTTTTTATTTCAGCTTTTTGTATTTGGAAGAGGATAAAATACTTTGCTTGTATGAGGGCACAATGTTTGCAGAAATATTGATAATGAACATGTGTACATCCTCAGGATTTGAAAGTGCATTTATTTCAATTAGCAGGTGAAATCTATCACTCTCAACACTGCTACTGTGGTTCTCAGACTTCACAGTGTCATTGTCGATGCCTGATTCAACTCACAGTAAATAAAATATTTCACCATTATTTTTTGTAAATAAGGAGTAACACAATGAAACATAACTGTATGTAGAAGTCAATTGAGGAAGAAACATATTTTTATACTATTTAAATTTACAATTGAACTATATGATAATATCCAAAGATTCATGGTCAATGAAATTAAATAGGTATTATAAGTAAATGTTATTAATAATCTGTCTGACAATAGATCTACTCAATACCTCATAGGTACAAAAATTCTGACTATTGCAATAGGATATTTTCCTATTTTAAGAGCCAGTGTGCAAGGAATGGCATCCTGAAGCATTGAAATGCAAGACAACTTCAAAAGGGAGAGCCCAGGATATTCTGCTGAAGTTTCCAGAATGATTTGTGGTTATAAAAATTTTACGTAGACACTCCTTACCCAGCAACTTACTTAATACATATTTAATGTGCATGTTAATCATAGATATCATACTGTACGGCTTTCCAGTGGAGACCTGAACAAGTATCTATTCACCCAAGATGGGAGGGAGATGCACCAAGGAAATCATTCCACCCTTGTCTAGCTTAATGACCCAATGGGATTTGGAGACTTACTTACAGGAACATAGTTGATGCGTTGCTTGAAGAAGTATGAATGTCTCAAAGGCAGCAATATTGCTTTCCCCATCATGAACAAGGATTCATGAAAGTGAACATTTGGAGTTTTCTACTCACCATGCAGACAACTACATTGAAAAATCTCTTGCTCAGCGACTGTCACTGCCTTTTATATCATCAGAAAAGTGTATGACTTAGAAGTCTTTTTGACTTTCTGAATTCCCCGAATTTTATGTGTCTCCTTTATCCTTACAGGGTGGATGTCTCAATTCAGCAGAAATAACTACACAGCACCAAAGTGCAGTGAATTTATGAAAATTAGAAACTTCATTTTCCCATCTTTTGTCACAGCAATTACAACTAGAATAAAGTGTACCTAGAGATAATTAATGCATCAAGATATTACTTAGATGTAGAGACAAAACAATGTAGGATTATAGAAAACAATATCAATCGTTATTAAAAGTAACCTCATTTCATTATATATAATGCATATGTATCAATACTAACAATGTACAAATTAAATATCAATATAATGTATAAATAACTATATGAATTGTAACATCACATATAACCCTTCACTGCCTTTAATCCCCACTGAGACTTGCTCTTAATCATAAATGATTTTGCTATTTACATTGTCTCTTTTAATTCTAGAAAACTCTCCTTCTCTTCCAGAGAACCAGCCAGACGTTAACTCTTTGTGAAGAAGTGAAGCCAAACCCAGAATGTATTGAATACTGTCATTTTTGTACTCTTACATTATAATTCTCTTAACACTGCTGAGTAGTAATTCATTATGCTTAACACACTTAAATTTTATTGGCTAACTTTTCTTCCTTCTTGGAGAAAGGTATATATTCAAAGAAGGAAAATACATCTTCAGGTCACAAAAGCAGGAGGGCAGGCACTGCACCTCCCCTGGGCAACACAACAGAGCCAACACTGTTGGTGGAGGTGTGGGTGACCCAGCCCCAAAGAAGTGATCTTGGGTGATCTAGGCCCACCTCCCAACTGCCATATAGCAAGATAGACTAGAGAGATATGCCCTCTCCCAGCCCTCCATCAGCTGCAGCACTTGGGAGAATAGACCCTGCACCTCACCAGCAAGCACAACACAATAAAGCCAGCTCTGATGATGTACATGTGAGAGAGGTGTGAGAGAGATAACCCCGAGGGCACGGAAGCAGAACTGGCCCTACCTCTCCCTCATGGCTGCAGGAGGTGGATTAGTCCAGGCAATGGTGAAGAGCTCATCCTGGCGAGGTCTGGGGAAAACTGAAAGCCAGGCCAACCCTGCAGCTGCCCAGGCCAAGAATCGGGATTATCACTTGGCCTGAGCCAACATCCACCCTGTCTATGATCTGCTGGAACACGTGAAGGGACTTGACCCGCGCATCCAAAGCTATAGGTTCTCCACAACAAAGTGCAATAACAGGATATCCAAGAAGAGTCCCAGTGAGGGCCTAGCATTGATAGTGTAGTAAGTAGAAACCAGAGTCCTTGAAACAGACCAGTGACTGTTTAACCTGAACACTTTCAAGTGAAGAAACACGGACAAAGGGGTTTGCTGCATGACTCTCTGTCACATTGCAGCTTCTAGGATGAGATTTTTAAAAAATTTTCCCCTTTAATTTGCTTTGATTTTTGTCCATTTACTTTTCTTTTCTACTTAAATTTTATTTTACATTGTGTGCATGGGAAGGTATGGAGGGTGGAGAATAGAATCAAAGGGACATGGAAATGTATGCGATCAAGATATGTGATATAAAATACAAATGGAAAAAATCAAAGCACAGTAAAAAAGAGAAGAAAATACATTGTTTTAAAAGTTTGGGAAATTTGACTTTAGAATAGTGGATGAGACTGCCTTATAAAATATGTCTTATATTTCAGAGTTACATACATCAGTACCTACATAATAATATATAAAAGAATACTAAAGAAAGATTTGTCATTACCAAAATTCTCATTTTACCAATAAAATTTATGACATAAAGGATGTTTATACACCAAAAGATTACTACTGTTTGTGTATAAATGTTGAGTGACGAGGTATGAAATGTGACCATTGAGAAAAGCCTTCTTTGATTGCTTGATCTGGAATTATACTTGGGAAAGACTTAATTTCAACATCTTCCTATATTCCTAATCATTATTTTCTTCTCTGCTTTTGAAGCTGCTGTTTCCTCTAACCAGTTTAAGGATGTATTTTCCAATCTTCCACACTGGTACCAAAAGAAGTCACTGTTTTGTTTTGAGTAAAAATATCACGATAGTCCATGTTGGGGTTTGATTTCTTTTTAGCTTTGAAGGTTTCATCTTTACCTAAAGGTTCCATGTAAACTTAATACATGCTTGGCATATTTGGAAAACCACAACTTTAATAAGGTCTTCAAGCAGAAGAACAAGCTTCAGACTCCAGTTCCCAGGTGACTCATGCTCCATATGGTGGTAGATTATCACATCCTTAAAAGTTAGTTAAGAAAGGAACTTTTGCAATAGAAATAGGCTTCTGAGCTTTGGGTGGGTTTATGTGTTAATGAGGCAAAGATTAATACTGGGTGAATGCCAATATTTATTATTTATATCAAGTATCTTGATGAGTATTTGTCATGAAATATTCAAATATGTAGTATGGTATGATATTAGAATCCATAGTTTTAGGGATTGAAGCAATGGCTCTGACACTGAAAGCCTTCCTATACATGTATGAGCAACTGAGTTCTATCAATGGATGCCATGTAAAGAGTTGGAGACTCTGAGGAGATAAAGACAAGTGATCCTCCACTTGGTGGACAGCTGCTGGATTCTAACTAGCTAGCCTCAGGTGCCAAAATAAGACCATCTCTCAAAAAATATGGTGAGTGTCTCATGATATAAGACAACTAAGGATTATCTCTGGTCTTCACAAGCACGGACATACACACAGAAGCATTATTATACATATATACACACAAAATAAACAAAAAGAATCTGCTTCAAAGGGTACTATGTTCCCCCATGATTATTTATTTTGTATGTAAAAGAATGAAAATGTTTAGCTCATTTAGATTAAGACATTGTATCCCATTCCATTATATTTGTTTTAGAAATGGAATTGATCATTTTCTGACAATAAAACATCACCAAATGCATAGAAAACCTGTAAAATTTTCAGAGAAAAAATAGTTATTTTTAAAACATACTAGTTATAAATGTGTCAAGTTCTACAACGTGATGCTCTCATCCTTTGATGCTTTTCACTCTTCATTTTTCCAACTCCAACTGAATATCTTCTTTTGTAAATATAGATTTTTTCACTCTTTAACATGATCACATCCATGTAATTAATATCCATGCTAATGAACATCAAATATAAAAGAGAGTATTATTCCAACAAGAACAAGTATCATAAAGTTAAAATAATTATAAATGATAATTTTTCACTCATTTGTGCACAAGTACCTTATTATAATTAACAGTAACGGAAGTTGAGAGGAAAATACTCATTAGATCTCACCAGAGCTAAATACTGAAATGTGTACTGGTCAACAGCATATATATCAATTTTCCTTATTGGAAGATTGCAATTTCTTTTTCTGAAATAAATAACACATTGAAAGTTAGACAATCTAGCTTTAATTAAGTTTCTTTCCTTCAAAAGTAGTATATTTAATAAAAATACTTCTCAAGAGATTTTAAAACCCAGTTACAACATATCTTGTATATTATGCAAAGATTCAAATATGATGAAAGTTTATTTAGTATGTGCCAAACAATGAGAAAGTCTCTTCATGGATTGGATAAGCCAATAGAGTTCACTGAGGGTAGTACACTGTGTCTGGAATAAAACAAGATTTACTATCTTTCTCATTTTATACTGCAAACTCTGTTTCCATTATCACTTATAAGACATAGTTTACCATACTCTACTAGGAGGATATGAACTTAAAATTATGACAGGGTGTTCATTGTTGTATCTTGCCATTTCTTTACTATTTGTTCACTTTTTTACATATATGTCTGCATGAGAATGATATATCACAATAACCTGTGTTGGAAGATGTGAAGTCAACAAGAATCTAACAGAATGGTGAATCATTGATAGAATAAATGTAGTGATTCCATTGTTGGCATGGTGTTGCAGCCATTTAGAATGAAGAGGCATACACCGAGAACAAAACCACAAAGATTCATGGTTCATTGGTGAGATAAAGTGATTAAAAATGTAATAGACTTTAGTTTCAGGAGGTCCCATTTATTAATTGTTGATCTCAGTGTCTGTGCTACTGGTGTAATGTTCAGGAAGCCCTCACTTGTACCAATTAATTTAAGGGTATTTCTCACTTTCTCTTCTAATAGGTTCAGTGTGCCTAGATTTATGTTGAGGTCTTTGATCTATTTGGACTTAAGTTTTCTGCATGGTGATAGACATGGATCTATCTGCAGTCTTCTACATGTCAGCATCCAGTTATGCCAGCACCATTTGATGAAGATTCTTCATTTCATTGTATAACTTTAGCTTCTTTGTCAAAATCAGGTATTTGTAGGGGTGTGGGTTATTATCATGGTTTTCAACTCAATTCCAATGGTCTACTTGTCTATTTTTGTGCCAATACCAAGCTGTTTTCTGACTATAGCTCTATAATAGAGGTTGAAATCAGGGATGGTGATACCTCTGGAAGTTCTGTTATTGTACAGCTTTGTTTTGGCTATCCTGGGTCTTTTGTTTTTCCATATAAAGTTGAAAATTGTCGCAAGGTCTGTGAAAAATTGTGCTCGGATTTTGATTGGGATTGCATTGAATCTGTAGATTGCTTTTGGCAAGATTGCCATTTTTACTATGTTGATCCTACCTATCCAAGAACATGGGAGATCCTTCCATTTTCTGGTACCTTCTTTAATTTCTTTCTTTAATGACTCAAAATTCTTACAATACCGTTCTTTCACCTTTTTGGTTAGCATTACCCCAAGTTATTTCATGTTGTTTGTGGCAATTGTAAAGGGTGATGTTTCTCTGATTTCTTTCTCTGTGAATTTATGATCTGTATATAGTAGCACTACTGATTTTAAAGTTATCTGATATTATAGTCAAAAGTTTTTGTATGGTTTGAGTGTTTGAAATTTTGGTAAATGAGAGAAACCTATCACATTTGTGAGGGAAACTTTTCAATTCCTATGTGACTGGACAATGCACCTAGAAGCTGATACATGAATCCAAACCTTCAGTGGAGGCTCCAGGGAGTGAGACTAGTCAGGAACAAATAACATACTCGAAAGAAAGTAATAGACAGTGATCAGAGTCAAACCAATAGAGTGGACTTAAGGAACACAACAGGGGAGGCTATGAAAGGAGGGAATGATATCCAAGGTACTTGAAATTCACAACATAATAACATGTGTCCCAGATACCAGACATGAAAGTATAAGATTTAATGTTTGTCCTGTTCAACTGACCATGTTTGGCCCAATCCTTCCTGGGTATTATCCTATGTTTCCTTGCTATGTGGCTATTACTCCATGATTGTACCTTGAAATATTGACACTAATGGATTTTTACAGAAGCTCATGGTGTGAGTCTCAAGGCAATCTTTGTAATTGCACTTTCAGACAATGCTTGAAGTTCTGAGTATTGGGAGATATCCTGTCTACGTTTATGTAAACTTGATATAAGCTAGGGTAATTTGGGAAGAAGAATTCTCAATTGAGAAAATATCTATGCATTATTTGGGTATAGACAAACCTGTTGGGCATTTTCATAATTAATGAGTGACACAGGAGTGCCTACCTTATAGCACACAGTGCCACCTGACTTGTAATTCTGGGTATAGTGAGAGAGAGGAAAGCAAACCCATAAACAGCATTCCTCCATGGTGTCTGCAACAGTGTAGGGCTCCAGCTTCCTATCCTGCTTTTATTCCTACCCTGACTTTCTTGAATAGTTAACTGTGCTATGGAAATGTGGACAAAACAAACCCATTCCTACCCAGGCTGTTTTTGATAGTGGAATTTTATTTCAGCAACTGAAACCCTAAATATGATAGAAGATTGACTTGCAGACCTGCTAGAACAGGTTGGCAATCCAACCTACAGAACAAGCTTAGAGTTCTCACAGCTTCTAAAGCAATTTGGGATATTAGTGATACAACAATTTCTGTTGTTTGGATTTCCAGGTGTATTTTATCACTTCCTAAGTCTCAGAAGGCTTTAGTGTGGCATGATTTTGAGAGGATACTTGTTTTATTGGATACTGAGCTACCCTGGAGTCTGATAATAAGAGAAAGTCATAAGAAATGTAAAATGAGCATGTCACAGCCTCTAAGTGAAAGACAGACACATATAGCAGGTATGGGGAAGAGAGTGCTGGGGCCAACTCACTAAGAAATTCAAATGGTATATCATGACTGAACGTATGAATGGGGTCTGAGAACCTGGACTTTCAGATTAGTTGGTAGATCATTCCACAGTTAACCATTAGTCTGGGCCGCTCTGCTTGATAGAGTCTAGTTATTAGACTGATATATGTGAAGTAAAGCAGTGTGCTTGATGTCTGTAGCTTCATTCCTCTAGCATTTTGTTCATTTATGAAGGGTCTTTATAATTATGTAGGCTGGTCTTCATTAATATATCTCCATCTTGTGTTTGCCTTGTTTCCTATTAACACATTTAGAATATATATTTGGCTGGAGAATTATCTATGTCAGGGATGTACAAACCACAGTTTTGGAAGCATTCAATAACACAGCTAGTTCTAAAGACCATGAGTTAGGAGAAGATTCTAAAGACAACGTAGATATAATACACAGCTCTCATACTGGCCTGTATTCAACCCCAGCCTAAATGTCTAGAAATATAGGTAGCAGCAAAATCCATTTCACCCACTCTACTTGGTCAACAACCTCTGAATTAAACTCACAATAAAGCTTCTCCAATATGCTTGTTATGCTGTTTTTCACAATCCCCTTATGTTATATGGTAAGTTTTGAAGAATGTTTTGATTCAGGTTTATTATCAATAAAATACTTTAAATTTTAACTCCAATTTTTATATTTGTCTATTATATTGACTTTTATGATCATAAGGACTATAAAATCTTTTACCTCTTTTTATCTCTAATGATAAGATTTATAGCTAAGGAAACTAAAATGAACACATACCATCTGGTCTTCTCTGCCAAAACTCTAGCTGATGACTCTGGGGACTATAATAATGTTTATTTTTTTCTGGGTAATTGCTGCAGTCTAATGTAAGGTTCTGAGAATCTTCTTTGACTTCTCATGGACATTAGTAAAGAGAAGGTGTTTAGATTATCTAAGAAGTAGTTTCAAGGTTTTGGTGAGGTGGGAAAGGAAAGATGCCAATAATGAACTTCACCAACAGTGGGAATAGTTCACAAGTTAGTTATAGCATATAATTTACTCCTATTCATACTATACCAAAAATAAGAAAAACATGTGATTCATTTAAGGGCTTAGGGCCGTCCTACAGTGTATGTCCATGGGATGAGAACATATGTTGTAAGCTGTAAATTCTCCTTTTACCACTTGATCTGCAGCCATGCTTCAAAGTCATGTTTTCATGGCCCTGCTTGAGAGTTTTCTTAACCATATATAGAAGTCAGGGTGAAGAATTGTCTTTGTTTATTTTTCTATACCCAATGGAAATCACATCACAGATGTGTTCTTATGGTATTTATTTTCTGACTATAAAACTATCATTTGGGCAAGCACACTCAGATCTGTTCCAACTAAAACTTAGCTCTGTGTTCTATCACAGATATCTGTTCTTTCCTAATTTAAGACTATTTGACATGAAGTGTCTATCTTAATTAAAGTAATATTTTAGCATCACATTTTTCTTACATAGCAAATTAAAGGAAGAAGATAAAAACTATATAGACATAACATTATTCAGAAACAAAAACAATGAGGTGATAGGAAATTTAATAAAGAATCAATGTAAAAAATGAGACAGTAATTTTAACTACCAATGCCCAAAAGTGAAGGTTTCAGAATCATGAAACATGTTAATTTTTATGATATTCAAACAAGAAGCTAAACTATTATTTGCTAGTATCCTGTAGTCTTATTAACACATATTCACTGCCATTCAAATTGTAAGATGCTTTCAATTATATTTCCTGTGAAAGCCTGTGCTAACAAATGTTTCATAATATTTCACAGCTTTAGAGACAATGAATTCCTGGAATGTCTTACATTATCCCATGTTCACACAGTTTATAAATCAGAGACCTAGGGTTCACATCCTTTACCACACACACTCTAAACTAATCTTTGAACTGCACAAGATTCATCATCCTTTGAAATTTTCTTTTCATTGCATGTAATAAATGAATGAATTAATATGTGATTATAAATTAAATAAAGCCAATATCAATGAAAGAAAAACCACACTCCTTCCTTCTCTACAAATCTTGTCTCCATCAGCCTCGTCAGAAGTTTTTGCATGTTGAAAATTTTTTATTATTCATTTGAAAAAGAGCCCTTGACCTTGAACACCTCCTGCTGTGTTATTTATTTCCATTCTTTTTTTTCTTTCTTTTATGCTATGCTTTTTATACTGTCCCTATATTTGGACTTGCATTATACCTTCCAAAAAAGACATGGTTCAGCATCAATCCCTGGGACTTATGAATAGAACTTTACATGTGCACAAAGATAACACGAATAAATAAGAGACACAGAAACTGGTACTGGAGTTCATACTTCAAGCTGAATATCAGAAAAGCAAAACACCCAGCCACTAGCTCTTACCTCTCAATCAGGCTGAATTGGATGATACTGTCTCCACAAGCCAAGCCTCTGATGACTGTAACCTCTCCTCAGTGTGGCTGGAGAATGAATGCCTCTCTGAGATCTTGTTTTACATACCTCTTTAATGTTGAGATTAAATGCGTGAGATATAACTGTCTTTTAGACTGTGTGTAGATGTGGCTGGCCTTTGACTCACAAAGATCTGTCTTTCTCTTAATCCTGAGTTCTAGGATTAAAGGTGTGAATCACTACCTCCTAGCTTCTGGCTGCTGTGATTAAAGGTGTGCCTGGCTTCTTGTGGCTGACTTTGACTTCTGAATCCCAAGGAAAGCTTTAGTACATCATACATAATATATCACTACCCATTTTGTCTTCCAAAATGATATGGTCAAGCTTCAATCCTTAGGATTTATGAATAGTACTTTACATTTGTACAAAGCCATTGCAAATATGATTTGGATTCAAATTAGCAGAGCACATAGTAAATAAAGAAATAAACATAAAGAAGACAGACCTGTGATGGCTGAAATAAAATTTAGGATTCTGAGACTAAATGACAAAACATGCCAAGAACTGCTGATAACCATGGGAATCTGGGAAAGACCAGAGGGACAATTGTTCTCCTGAGTCTTCCAAAAGATGGAATCAACACTTACCATGCATGGATTTAGAACTTAGGACTCTCAAAAGAGCAACAAAATACATTTCTTGCCTTATGGAGTTAAGCAGTTTGTGGAATTTTTTTTACACTTCTAAAGCAATGGCTGTTTATTTTGAATTTATATTTCATTTTAAGTCAATAAATAAAATATCTTTGTATTTTCATGATTCAATGTTATTTCACGTATCACTTAAAGAGGAAAGCAGTGTGCATATCTTTAATTCCAGCATTCTGTCTCCTGACAGGCAGGCATATCTCTGTGACATTGAAACCAGCGTGGTCTGTTTTGGACCATCTAAGGACACAGTACTAACCAGTCTTTAAACAAAAGTAAATTAATAATTACTAATATATCATTTAATTTGAAATCATCAAGTGATGATGATAGGTGTTACTACTATCTAGAACATGTATCATTTAATTAATATCATAATTTTATATTCTATTACCTTATAGTAAAAGGAACAGCATCTATTTTCATCTTACCTAACTATGAATTTTATCTGCTGACTATCTTATCTTGTTCACCCTAGCTCTCAAATCTTTAGTATCTGCCTTTTTACACTCTAATTTCATGAATTCAATTCCATTTTGTTTTGTGGTGTCCACCCAAGTTATATTGAAGCTCCATAAAATATTTCAGATGCATTTGTTTTAATCCTATTCTTCCTCTTCTTCATCCTGGCTTATTTGGGAAAATATAATTCATAATTCTGTTGTTAGCTAAGAACAACTGCAGAGTCAAACACACAGATTGTTCTTCATATATTTTTGGTGAAATATTACAAACATTTTAGGGAAATGATACCAATTTCACATACTTGTAGGTATGACAATTCACTGATGAAAGGAATTTAAGAAATAAAATTGTATTCGGCTCACAGCTGGAAGAACCATGCTAGAGGAACAACTGTCGTCAGATCGGTCACATTGGACTTAAGAGTCAAAATGCAGAGAGAGAGAGGTGTGCTGGTGTTCAGCTTCTACTTTTCTTTCTGTCAATGACTGCAACCCACGGAACGGGAATTCCAAAAATGAGTAACATCATAGAAAAATCTGGTTCTTTGTGACTGTTATATCCCAATTACTATAATAGTTTTTAAACTAATCTTTGTTATTATAAATTACAGGATTTTCTTATTTTTATGGCTGAATAATATTCCACAATGCATACATAAACCAATTTCTTGTTCTGCTCATCTTCCCATGAACTCTTGAAGGATTCCATGTGTATTCAGACACAAAAGTGCATGTGTGTAATCAGCATACTCATTTAAATTTCTTCAAATTGATGTATAGTATTGGAAGGGACAATATGTTTCCTAAAAAAGCTATACTAACCTATAATGCCTTCTATAGCGTGTATGTTTCCTTTTCTTCTCATCCAATAATTTTTTAGCTCTTTATCTTGTTTATGAGTCAATATTGCAGATACTAAATTATACCCTGGTTTCTCTACTTCCACGATGACAGCTTCTTAAATGCTTTGGAGGGCAGTGATATGATGTTCCCCTGTGATGGCAGGACAGAAAGGCAAAATGCATTATACATCATTATTTAATTGTCTGATCAATCTTAAAAATATTAAACCTTTTATTTTTGAGATAATAATATAATTTATCATTTTTCTTTCTTTATACCTCTTCCTGATTTCTTTCAAATTCATGGACCCATTTTCTTGTTCCCCTCATGGAAATTTTCTAATTTATTTATTTATTTATTATTTTTTTAAATTTTTATTGAATGAAAAATTATTTTTAATTGTTTGTTGAAAATAGATTCATCTCTCAAACAATACATCCTGACCACAGTTTTCCCTATCTCCACTCCTCACAGTTCCCCCAATCTCTGCTCTCAGCCAGATATAGAACCCTTCCATTTCCTCTTAAGAAAAGAGTAGGCCTCCAAGAGACAATGGCCAACCTGAACAAACAAGCTACAATAAATCAAGGCAAAAGCCCTCATACTGAGGCAGGACAAGGTAATGCAATAGGAGGAAAGGAGACCCAAGGGCAGACAAAAGAGTCAGTTACACGTGTGCCCACTGTTAGGAATCCCACAAAAACAACAAAAGGCCCAAAACAGATTTTTAAAAATGAATTCTTGTTACATGCATATGCCTCATCTCTTAATTTCATAGGATTGGCTAAGAAATTTTATCATGGCTTTTGTAGGTACAAAAAGCTGTCACTTCAAGTAGCATCAAAACTAGTTTTTGTTAAGTTAGATTTTTCACCAAAATTTTATCAAATATAAAAGATTTAACTAAGTATTTTTATACCATCAAGAAACTATTGACAAGAATCTTGCCTTTATATATTTGTTTTTATCAATAGATTTCAGCATGGCATTCACCATTTCCAAGAGTAAAGAATGGGATTCTACAACTAATTTCAAGTTATCAACCTATATACAGTGAACACCTTATGGAAAAAGTAGTGACATACAGGCATCTCAGTGATAAATAAAATCTAATATGGGTCTAGGTATAAGATGACAAAGGATATCAGGAAGGGGCAGAGTGTTCTGTGTAAAGAAAAGATTTTCTAAGGACCAAGGTAACGTGATTCCCAGTACTCAGCATCTTTCCCAGAGATCCAAAAGCAAAGCAGCTTAGAAGCTGTTTTTCAAGTGAAACTCAAATTTCGGTTATTCAGATTTCTTTCCCTGAATTTCCATAGCATTACATAAAAATCATCTATCTGGACCCCCAAATAAAGTTTTGATTCTTTCAAATGGAAAGTAGCTGTGGGAGCTTTTTATATGCAACCTGAGAACGTTTAGAACCTGCAGTTGAATTGAAGTTTTTCTAAATACAGGAGGAAATTGGTAATAATAAAAGCATAAAAGGCATTTTATGATTATGCCTGAGCTAAAAGAAGATTGTTTTAGCGAGTAGAATAAAAAAAAAAAATCAATGTGAAGCACTAGCGATGCTGATCCCTTTAGTTTTTATGGTTCATGGTGAATCAATTAGACGTCACCAGAGTAACCACTGTGAATAAAATACAAAAGTATTTTTCATCAGCTGCTTTCTTCTTAGTCTCCACAACACCGGGAGGGAAAGCTGTATTACCATGGCATACTTTCTCAGTATATTCCATCCAGGATCACCCACTCAGTTCCATAATTGCTTTCTACAATACTGATTCTAATTAAACCATGTATGTCAGCCTTAAATCTGGGAATACTGAGAGCCTATAGAGGCCTCAAATCAGTCAAATATTGAATTACTAAATAAAGATTCATTATAATATATATCATTTTGGTTGCTTTTTATGTGGCTGTATGGCTGCAAATGACTACTTTGTTGTTTCTGGGATTCAGAGTGTTTAATTTTTCAGTTCCTATAAATGTAGGGGGAAAGATTTCTTAAAAATTTTGTTTCAACAGAGATAGTTAACATCTGTCATGGAGAAGAGCTGAGAAGATAGCTCCCTGTGTAGGAGGGTCTGAGTCATCATTCCAAGAACCATGTAAAACTCAGGCATGGTCACTGGTGCCTATAATCCTAGCATAAGGAGGGGTAGGCAGGCAGATCCCAAGAGCTCACTGCCTTGCCAACATTTCCAAAAGGGAGAAATTGAAATTCAAAGAAAGACCCTGTCTCATTGGAATAGCAGAATACCAGGCACAGAGGTCTCTGGCTTCTGTAACTTGCATACATGAATACATCATAGACATGTACCACATACAAAACACATGATGATTATGATGATGATTTCAATAACTCAGTAAGGAGTAGAGTAATCCCTTGATAATTTTTTTATAATCATATATGAGTTATTTTACATACAAACATATATGTGATTATACACACGCACATGCAATTTGTCAGACCAAGCTAGTAAGAATGCATTAACCTTTACCATATAGTCCTTTTCTGTACTCAAGTAAAATTAATTGATCCAATGTGTCATTTAAGATGTCAAGATCACCCTGTAACTTCAACTTGTCTCTTTCTGGGTCTGTAGAAGCTCCAGAGATGTTTGAGTGGAGAATCTCATCATGAACATACAAGAAAAGAGAGTGAGGCTATAACAGGACAAGTTTCATCTTGCAATTATACTCATAGCCCTATCCAGCTCGCCTTTCCTTCATGGAAAAAATAGATATGGACCACTAACCTAATCAGAAAGCATTAATCACAATTCAACACACTCATGGCATTTCTGAATGACTCACACCTTTTAACATTGATGTCTGAGAGCAGAGGCTGCTTCATGAACTCTTACAAGGAATATGAGAAAACTGAACAGAAGCAACAAGAAGAGAACAGCATTCAAACCATATATTTTCAATTGAAATTCACAAAAGAGACAAAAACAGAACACCGAGGTTATGCAAAAATATATTTCCCATTACTGGAAAGGGAGAAAAATTCAGATGTTTTCTTTTCTTGTTGCTAAAAATCATTATCTGTAATTCACAATGTAGTTATAAACAAAAACTAAAGAACACAATGAAACAATAAGACTCTGGGTGCTAAACTAGAAATACTTCTTGAAGGGTTTGATAAATGAGATTTATCAGTGTTTTAAGAATCAGAAGTAGTCAAGAGAAGAAATAGGAGAAATAGAGCAAGGTAGGGGAAGATGAAAATGTCCTGCAGACGTGAGAATCCACATATACCAGTATATCTGTAAGCGTTCTCCACCAAGACAGATGAAGCACAACAAGATAAATAGATGACAAGGGGTTTAGTAAAATTTACCCACAGATTCATGGATAGTGACATTTCCTGGATAAGATGATTTCAAGGCAAAGAACCAAGGATGCAAATTTGCTTAATGCAAATTTGAAGGGCCCATGGCCAAGGAAGATGAAGGTGAGTTTGCCAGACAGAAGAAAAGCCCTGAAAATTTAAGTGGGGAGTATGTAATTATGTTAAATTCTCAAGGTCCAAAGCCTGAAACAAATGCAGCATTTTTGTCAAAAGACAAAAAAATAATATATTGTGAGTCCAGAGTAGGGAGAGTGTTGATACTTCTTCTACTGCTTCATTCCCCCTGGAATTATAATACATTTGATGATGCCCAATCACAGTGGAAGTGGCTCTTCATCCTATTTAACAAATTACATCTCCTTTGTAAAT
Organism: Cricetulus griseus; assembly: GCF_003668045.3. Classification (NCBI taxonomy): domain Eukaryota; kingdom Metazoa; phylum Chordata; class Mammalia; order Rodentia; family Cricetidae; genus Cricetulus; species Cricetulus griseus. Next base: position 110,507,238 of record NC_048598.1, read on the forward strand.
ACCCTCACAGAATCACTAGAAACAATGTTTTCCGAATTTCTAGGTATCCCTTAATCCAGTAGAACTTATAACAAATCACACAAGCAGATGCCATGATATGAAAGGGTGAGTTAGAATGAGGAAAGAAAAATGGGATCTGGGGTACTGTGGCATGAAGAAACCTAATTCACTACTTTATTTCTGGAGGACATAGTCTCCTCTTTTCTCTCTCTAGAAGTTGTGTTAATTTTCAAACCTAAAAGCCATCCATTTTCAGCCAAGACATCAATGTAGGTGATGTAACATAAATATATTAATGTATAACACCTTTGATTTATGTGAGTACCCACTTCTTGACTTATAAGGAGCACTTGGTTTTGACATGGCCACAAGTGGCAAGGCTGGTTATGACTTTCTCATTACTTTATCCCTATTGCCAAGTACTTATCATTAGAAACTGAGTGATATATAGCACATATTTAATGAAAGAAACTCATCCTATCTACTTAGTCTCCGGTGTTGTTGAGAGCACATGGCTATGCCACCAGGTTCAGCTTAAAGTTATGTTTGTTTTTTGTTCTTTTTTCTCTCATCTTTGAAACGTCTTCTATATGCCCCATTTAATGCCAGATTCTCCCCTTTCACTTACTTCTCTATAAAAGAAGTACGCAGAAAGAAGTCTGTCCTCTCAATGACCACTATTTATTGTGGGAAAATTCAGGATTTATAAAAGAGTATTTATTATAAAGTTTTCTGAGCATATTTCCACACAGTAAGATGTTCTGAAATTAAAACTTGTTTTTTAGACTTCTTGGACTTAAATTCTTATTTCAACATCTCTTTTTGATTGGGGAACTTTTAAAACATGCCAACAAATTTGTAACTAAATCTATCTACAAGTGTATTTTTTTTTATTTTAGCCAAAGGTATTATAGTAGGAATAGTAAGATTAATGAAATCCCATAGACAGATACTGGGGTTCAAGGTGAATATCAGAGAAGCAAAATGGCCAAGCTAACAGAAATCTCTTATCTCTACCAAGGCCTGGATGATCATGAAATGAACTTGGCTCAGAGACTGAATGCTGAATACCCTTTTCCTATCTTATATCTCTGTAGTGCTGGGATTAAAAGTTTCTCTTAATCTCTTTAATCTCTGTTTCTCTTTTAGCCTGGTTCACTCTCATGTAGCCCTGGGTGGCCTTGAACTAATAGAGATTCATCTGCTTCTGTCTTCTGAGTCCTGGGATTAAAGTTGTATGCCACCACTGTCCAGCTTCTATGGGTGTGATTAGTTTTACATTCTGATCTTCAGTGACTTTATTGGTATGGTGATTCATATTTTAAAAGATTATATATTGTTATTGACTTTCCTCATGAATATACTTAATTTTCAAGGGTTTCTATTGAAGGTACAGTTTATTTGACTTTAAAGTTCTCTCCTTCCCTCTCTAGAGAGACAGAGATTTTCTTTGTGTGAAAAGACACACATCAACATCAGATTCTTTAATTACAATATAGGATTTACATTCCCATCAAAATACTTACTCAAGGGTCATGCCTTGAAAAATGTGTGACTCAGAGAATACTATGCTAGGCATATTTTATATTCCAATATTTACCATCTCAGTGACAATTGGAGTCACTTCTTATATGATTCAATCCGACTGGATACAAAATGGAAACATTTCCTCCATGACCTCCATGACAGTGAAAATCCACTGGAGCATCACATAAAGCAATAACTAACATGCAGTCACAACACAAGAACAGTCTAGGAGACAGAAGTTGCAACAATTCTGTCTTTGCAGTGCTTATGTTTGACATAATCAATGATGCAACAAATGTTCATCACTGTGTGCTGTGTGAGCTGGCTGTAGTAGTGGAGGGGATACGAAATAAATGAAGCATAATCTCTCCTATTCCCTGCTCAAGGAAATCTTTGCTGAGTGAAGAAGGTGGACAGATCTGGAGGTAATTTCTATTCAAGGATTCCTTGTAACTTATATCCCTAGCTCGTGATGAATTTTAGCAGTTCATAGTTTGTTCTAGACTTGTTTGAACAATGAAAGATGCACAAAGGAAATGAAGTGATGAGGAACCTCTGCTTCTGGAAGGATTTGTCTTATTTGTTTTACTGTTTAACTTCAGTTTAAATCATCATATGAATTATTTGATATTATTACAGAACTAAAATGATTTTTAAAGATTTTCTTCTCATTCAAACTCTCCCATTTCATGTGTCTTTCACTTCTTACCCTCCAGTCCTCTCATTCATGTTTCTTTTACATGAACTATGACTTATGAGGAAGAAAGAGCCTAAAGTTCATAGTATAAAATGGATTGTGAAAATCTGGGACAGGTTGTTAGACAAGGGCTTCTTTATGTGTTTTTCAAACAATAAAACCACACACACTAGATTCTATTTATAATGTCAGCACTTGAGTGGGGAAGGCAAGAGAATGATGAGCACAGAAACAACCTAAGTTGTTTACACAAAACTGAAATGAATAAAAGAACAGAACAAAATAAAACTAAAACATTAATAATCCTAAAGGAGGTGGGATAGCCAGTGACATAGCTCATTATGGGAATCAGAATATAAAACAAAAGTGGTTAAGAATGCTAAAGTCACTTAAAATATGAACAATTGAGTTCCTCATTGCAAAGGTATTCCTGAGTGGCTTTAGATATTTAGACCACAGAAATGTACAAAAAATAAAAATGATATTCTAAGTTTTATCAACAATATTGTGATTAATAGTCAATACATAAATGTGTCAGAAAAATTAAAATAAATACTAATTTGAAGGGCTTAAATGGTTCTTATAATGTTGAGCAATATAGCATGATCTGATGAAAGACTAGATAAATCAAGAGAACCAACTACAAATTTCAGAAATAACTCACACTATTATTGTCAATTGGCATTGATGAAGAAGCAAAGGCAGTTTAATGGATCAAGAACATAAAATGTGCTCTGTAACTGGATTGTAACATCTCCTAAATTAGGTCAACATAAAATTTTACCTTTTACATAAATATTAACTCAAATGCTTTACTCAAAAGGCAAAGCTACTGAAGAAAATATAGATGATTTGGCGTTTTTTTTTTCCATGTTTTTTATATTTTAAGTTTCTAACATGGTTACATTATTCAATATGATTATCTGTGTTCATAGATATACATACAAATATAATATATCTGAATTTTAGTGTTTTGTTTGCATGTTTTGTTTCAACATATGACTCCTAAGAAACATCTGTCAAGTTCCACTAGTTCTGTCATTTACAAGAATTCCTCTTTCCTTCTTCTCAATTCTGTAGAGAAAACCCATTCTTTTTCTTTCTTTCTTTCTTTCTTTCTTTCTTTCTTTCTTCCTTCCTTCCTTCCTTCCTCCCTCCCTCCCTCCCTCCCTCCCTCCCTCCCTCCCTCCCTCTCTCTCTCTTTCTTTCTTTCTTTCTTTCTTTTGTTTTTGTTCTAGTTAGGGAACAAGCTTGTTTCACATGTAAGTCACTCCTCCCTCTCCCTTCCCTCACCCTCATCCCTCCTCCCCCTCCCCATCCACCCATCACTACCCAGGCAGGGTAAGACCCTCAATGGGGGGTCTGCAAAGTCCACCAAATCTTCCTGTGCTGGTCCTGGGCCCTTTCACATGTGTCCAGGGCCAGAGGTTAACCCTTCACATGGGATGGGCTCTCAAAGGCCCTTATTGCACCAGGGAAAAATACTAATCCACCACCAGAGGTTCCTTGGAGTGCAGAGGCCTCCTTATTGACATCCATGTTCAGGAGTCAGGATCAGTCTTGTACTGGCCTCCCTGACAGCATCTGGGGTCGATGTGCTCTCCCTTGTTCAGGACAACTGTTCCTGGGATTTCTCCAACCTGGTACAGACCCCTTGGCTCTTCATTTCTCCCTCTCTTCAACTAAATTCCCAATTTCAGCTCAGTGTAAATCTGTGGATGTCGGTCTCTGCTTCCATCAGCCACTGGATGAGGGCTCAAGGATGGCATAAAGAGAAGTCATCAATCTCATTTTAGGGGAAGGGCTTTGGGGTTATCCTCGCCACCATTTCCTGGATTGTCAGATCATGTCATCCTTGTAGGTCTCTGGAGATCTCCCTGGTTCCAGATCTCTTCTCGTACCTATAGTGGCTCCCTCTAATATGGTATCACTCATCCTGCTCTGTCTCCTATATTCTTCCCCCAACTCAAAATTTCTGCTCCTCTATTTACTCTCGTGTACTCCTCTTCTCTTGCTCTTATTGTAGCAGCTCCCTGCCCCCTACCATCATGCTCCCAATTAGTTAAGGAGTTCATGCCACTTCCATTCCTGGGGACCATTTATCCTTTAGAGTCCTTCAAGTTTCCTAGTCTCTTTCGTAGTTACCTCCTTGGTGAAGAGGATTATAGGCTGGTAATCCTTTGCTCTATGTCTAAAATTCATATATGAGTGTGTATATACCATGTTTGTCTTTTTGTGACTGGGTTACCTCACTCAGGATGGTTTCCTCTAGTTCCATCCATTTGCCTGCGAATTTAAAGATTCCATTGCTTTTTTCTGCTGAGTAGTACTCCATTGTATAAATGTACCACATTTTCTCAATCCATTCTTCAGTTGATGAGCATCTAGGTTGCTTCCAGGTTCTGGCTATTACAAACAATGCTGCTATGAACATGGTTGAACATATGTCCTTGTTGTATGAACATGCACTATTTGGGTATATACCCAAGAGAGGAATGGCTGGATCTTGAGGGAGACTGATTCCCATTTTTCTGAGCAACCGCCATATTGATTTCCAGAGTGGACTTACAAGTTCTCACTCCCACCAGCAATGGAGGAGAATTCCTTTTTCTCTACATCCTCTCCAGCATAGATTGTCATTGGTATTTTTGATTTTAGCCATTCTGACAGGTGTGAGGTGGTATCTCAGAGTTGTTTTGAGTTGCATTTCTCTGATGGCCAATGAGTTTGAGCACTTTCTTAAGTGTATTTCAGCCATTTCAGATTCCTCGGTTGAGAATTCCCTATTTAGTTCTGCACCCCACTTTTTAATTTCATTGTTTGTTGTTTTGGTGGCTAGCTTCTTGAGTTCCTTATATATTTTGGAAATCAGTCCTCTGTCAGATGTGGGATCGGTGAAGATCTTTTCCCATTCTGTGGGTGGTAATTTTGTCCTACTTACTGTGTCCTTTGCCTTGCAGAAGCTTCTCAGTTTCAGGAGTTCCCATTTATTAATTGCAGACCTCAATGTCTGTGCTATTGGCGTAATGTTCAGGAAGCAGTCTCCTTTGCCAATTTGTTCAGGGGTAATTCCCACTTTGTCTTCTAGAAGATTCAGTTTGGCTGGATTTATGCTGAGATCTTTGATGCATTTGCACTTAAGTTTTCTGCATGGTGACAGGTATGGATCTATCTTCAATTTTCTGCATGTCCGAATCCAATTGTACCAGCACCATTTGTTGAAGGTGCTATCTTTTTTCCATTGTATAGATTTAGAACCTTTGTCAAAAATGAGGTATTTGTAGGTGCATGGGTCAATATCAGGGTTTTTAATTCGATTCCATTTCCTTTAGAGTTTCCAATTTTGTTGAGTACAGGTTTTCACAGTATGACCTGAAGATTCTCTGGATTTCCTCAGTGTCCATTGTTATATCCCCCTTTTCAATTCTGATTTTGTTAATTAGCATACTCTCTCTCTGCCTTTTGGTTAGTTTGGCTAGAGGTTTATCTATCTTATTGATCTTCTCAAAGAATCAACTCTTTGTTTCATTGATTCTTTGTATTGCTTTCCTAGTTTCTACTTTGTTGATTTTTTCTCTCAGGTTGATTATTTCCTGGGGTCTACTCCTCCTTGGTGTGTTTGCTTCTTTTTGTTCTAAAGCTTTCAGTTGTCCTGTCAATTCTCTAATGTGACTTTCCTCCAATTTCTTCATGTGGGCACTTAGTGCTATGAACTTCCCTCTCAGCACTATTTCAGAGTGCCCCATAAGTTTGGTTATATTGTGTCTACATTCGCATTAAATTCTTGGAAGTCTTTAATTTCTTTTTTTATTTCTTGCTCAACCCTAGGAATAGTGCAAATGTGTGTTATTCATTTTCCACTCGAATTTAGGATTTCTGCAATTCGTATTGCTGTTGAATTCTAGCTTTAATGCATGATGGTCTGATAAGACACAGGGGGTTATTTCAATTCTTTTGTAACTGTGGAGGTTTGCTTTGCTGCCAACTATGTGGTGAATTATTGAGAAGGTTCCATGTGGCGCTGAGAAGAAGGTATATTCTTTTGTGTTTGGATGGAATGTTCTTTAGATAGCTGTTAAACCCAGTTGGGTCATAACTTCTGTCAGATCCTTTGTTTCTTTGTTAAGTTTCTTTCTGGTGGTCCTGTCTAGTGGTGTAAGGAGGGTGTTGAAGTCTCCTTCTACAAGTGTGTGTGGTTTTATGTGTGGTTTGAACTTTAGTAATGTTTCTTTTACAAATGTGGGTGCTTTTGTATTTGGGGCATAGATGTTCAGGATTGAGACTTCATCTTGATGGACTTTTCCTGTGATGAGTATGAAATAACCTCTTCATCTCTTTTGAATGCTTTTAGTTTAAAGTCTAATTTGTTAGATATTAGAATTGCTACACCAGCTTGTTTCTTGAGCCCATTTGATTGGAAAATTTTTTCCCATCCTTTTACTCTGAGGTAACCCCTGTCTTTGAAGTTGAGGTGTGTTTCTTGTACACAGCAGAAGGATGGATTCTGTCTTCGTATCCATTCTGTTAGCCTATATCTTTTTATGTGTAAGTTAAGACCATTGACATTTAGGGATATTAATGTCTATTATTCATTGGTTCTTCTTTGCTTTGGATTTATTGTTGGTGGTGAAATTGCATGTGGATTTTGCCCTCCTGTTTCTTTTTGTTTTTGGTAAAATTAGATTATCTATTGCCAGTGTTTTTGTGAGTGTAGTTATGTTCATTGTGTTGGAGTTTTCTTTCCAGAACCTTCTGTAGTGCTGGATTTGTGGATATGTATTGTTTAAATCTGTTTTTGTCATGGAATGTCTTCTTTTCTCCATCTATAGTGATTGAAAGTTTTGCTGGGTATAGTAGTCTGTGTTGACATCCATGCTACCTTAGTGCTTGTAGGGTATCTATCCAAGACCTTCTGCCTTTCAGAGTTTCCATTGAGAAGTCGGGTGTGATTCTGATTGGTTTGCCTTTATATGTTACTTGGCCTTTTTCTTTTTCCTTTGCTGCTCTTAGTATTTTCTCTTTATTCTGTAGATTTGGTGTTTTGATTATTATGTGTCATGGGGACTTCTTTTTGTGGTCCAGTCTGTTTGGTGTTCTGTAAGCTTCTTGTACTTTCATAGGCATATCCTTCCGTAGGTTGGGGAAGTTTTCTTCTATGATTTTGTTGAATATGTTTTCTGTACCTTTGAGCGGGGTTTCTTTACCTTCTTCTACACCTATTTTTCTTAGGTTTGGTCTTTTTACAGTGTCCCATATTTCCTGGATATTTTGTGTTAGGGATTTGTTGGACTTGAGGTTTTCTTTGGTTGATGAATATATATCCTCTAGAGAGTCTTCAATAGCTGAGATTCTCTCTTCCATCTCTTGAATTCTATTGGTTATACTCACATCTTTAGTTTCTGATCGTTTATCCAGCCTTTCCATTTCCAGCATGGTCTCATTCTGTGTTTTCTTTAATGTGTCTATTTCAGCTTTCATGCTTTGAACTGTTTCAAGAACTCCCTTCACTTGTTTGGATTTTTTTCTTGGGTTTCTTTAGATTCTTTAAGAGGTTTATTTATTTCTTGAATTTTTTGGTTTGTCTTTTCCTCCATTTCGTGTAATTTTTGTTTGCTTTTTCTTCTATTTCTTTAAGGGATTTTCTTGTTTCCTCTTTATCTCTCTCTCTCTCTCTCTCTCTCTCTCTCTCTCTCTCTGTGTGTGTGTGTGTGTGTGTGTGTGTGTAAGGAAATCATGTAAGCCTGTAATCTTGAAATCTGGGATCACACCCTATTTTATAGAAAATATTTGACCAAGAAAACTATTGTATTAGAGATGATTTCATTCAAGAATATATGGGAACATGGTGTTGGAATGATTAATACTTGAATGTACTAATTTCAATAACTAATTACTATAAAATGCTGTGTGCAGCTGTATCAAGTTATATTATACTAGTAGTTCTTCATTCTGTCAGACAACCAGATGGGTAACGGATATTCATCTCATTGATGCAATATTGTGGTGATTTCTGATGTCTCCACAAATGTGTCTCATGTTTCTGCCAGAATTTTCCCTCTACACAGACCAAACTTGTGCTCTGACCACAATCATTATTTTCCAACTTCTCAGTTTTCCTTGTGACAGGTTCCTTGATTTCTTTCACTTCTGGTCCTGTCTCTGCAGCAAATGAATGTCCAACTGAATTGAACTTAATTTTCACGCTAGGTGAGCTCATAATCTCTTAGACAATGAACTCTTCCTTTGGCTTAATGTCCTAAACTATACTTATGAAGGTGACTTTCAGTCCTTTGCACTTATAAAAAAGATTACTGCATTGATTGTGATTCCAGCTGCCTTTACTTTTGAGACTTCCAAACTAGGGAGAGCAGGGCAGTAGTTTTGTGTGGATATTATCGCCTTGATATTCATGTAATAGAAACCTGGTCTTCAGTAGGATGAAGTCATCTTTGAGAGAAGTTTATCACGGGATATTACTTGTCATTCTTAGTACAATACTGAAATTAGCGTGGTGATCACTTAGAATTGGTTATCATGAGAACATATTGGTATGGAAGCTGGAAGACCCCTAATTCCTTTTCCTTCTTCCTGTCTGGCAATGGTATTTCTTTTCCCTGCATCCATCCTATTCTGCCATGAAGTATTCACCAGAGGTCATAAAAAAGTTATACTTCCTTCTTAATTGGAATTTAATATTTTGACATAGATGTTGGTGAGCTGGCTCAGAAGATAAAAGCACCTGCTATGCAAGCTTAAGAATGTTAATTCAAACCCTAGATCCTGGTAAAATGATAGAATGAACTCAGTAGGCTGCCCTTTGCTCATCACATGTCTACTATTTTATATGTGAACCCAGAGGCTCATACACGCATCAGACACAAGCACACACAATCATATGTATAATAATGAATTTTTTAAATTATAAATCTGCTAGTCATTGAAGATATCATTCAATCTTCCTGGCTGATCTCAATTCAATCTACCTTTAGTAGCTACTAAATAGTATCTAGCATCACACAGATATGTTGTAACAAATGTCACAAAGTCAGGGACAACATTCATTTGTTTTAATTTATATGTGTGTGGGGGGCATGTAGAGTTTATATAATGCTAACAATATTATTCAACAAAAAGACTACATAAAAGCTCCATCCTTAGAAGAAACTACAGTTTCTTAGATGGGAATACAACAGTATGGTGAAAAATACTACTGTTTTATGATATTTTTATTATTATATTTTATATCCCAACTTGTTTCCCCTCCATCCTCTGTTTGCATTCCCTGCCACTACCTTTTTCTGCCTCTTCCATCTACTCCTCTTTCATTTCTTTTCAGAAACTGTCACGCTTCCCATTGATATCAACAAATCATGGCATATCAATATGCAATAAAATAAAGCTAGCCACCTCCCTCATATTAAGGTGGAACAAGGTAATCTTGGGTGAGGAATAGGGTCCCAAAAGTTGGCAAAAGGGTCAGAGACATGCCCTGCTCCCACTGTTAGAAGTCCCAAAAGAAGACCAAGCTACTCAGTTGTCACATATATACAGAGAGCCTAGATCAGTCCCATGTAGGCTCACTGGTTGTTGGTTCAGTCTGGGTGAGGCCCTATGACCCCAGGTTAGTTGATTCTGTGGGATTTCTGGTACTGTCCTTGACACTTTTGATTAATATAATCCTTCCTCCCTCTCTTCAGCAGGATTCCATGATCTCAGCCTAATTTTTGGCTGTGGGTATGTTCATCTGTTTCTGTCAGTTGCTGGATGAACCCTCCCTGATGACAACTAAGCTGCGCATCAATCTATAACTATAATATAATATCATTATACGGTATAACATTGACATTTTTGACAGTTGTGTTTGGTTCTATCCTAGGTCTCTGAGCTAATAGTAACACCTGAAATTGGAAACAAACTAGATGTCCCTCACCAAATGGATAAAGAAAAGGTGGTACGATTACACAATGGAGTATTACTCAGTTGATAAAAAAAAATGATATCATTGAATTTGTAGATGTTTGGATGGCACTAGAGAAAAAAACATCCCGAGTGAGGTAACAGCCCTCTAAAGACAAATATAGTATGTAATCACATAAAAGTGGATATCATTGAACAATCCTGAGTTCAATTCCCGGCAACCACATGGTGGCTCACAACCATCTGTAATGAGATCTCGTGCCCTCTTCTGGTGTGCAGATGTACATGGAAGCAGAATGTTGTATACATAATAAATAAATAAAATCTTAAAAAAAGAAAAGATATACTATTCTATAATCAATCTGCCCAGAGAGGCTAGATAACAAGAAGAGCTCAAGGGGGAACATGTGGATCTCCCTGGGAAGGGCAAATAAATTTTGAGGATGTATTAGGAGCAGGTAGGAATGGGAACATGGTGGATTAGTTGGTGGGAATGAAGGAGTAAAGTACTTAACAAGAGATAACTGGAAATGTGGGAGCCAAAAATTATGCTATTAGACCTCCAGTTCCAGTATCCAGGAGCGATAGGCTCCATTGTATTGCAGATGCTAGCTGATTTGCTGTTGAATGGCATAGCCTCAGTGGAGAATATCTCCTGGTTTTGCATCTCCACAGAACTAAGCATTTTGAATAGACCTGCACCAGGCGGAGTGCAAGGTCTACAGTAGAAACTGTTTTGAGGTATCTGTTGACAGGGTCTAGGAGAGATTAAAAGAGAAATGATCAATGGTATCCAGAGACAACTGTTAGTAAGCAGTTGAGGGAAATGTTGGAATAAAGGGGAAAATCCAGTCTGCAGCATGGGACTGAGAGCTCTCCAAAGATGAGAAGATGCCTGTGTCTTGTCCTTATCACCTTTGGTTGCTAGGAAATTCCAAGTCCATGCTCTCCCATTCAGCAGGACCTCTGGCTTCTGTGGTTTGGGACTCCGACAAGCTGGGCCACAACAGGAAAAGGGAACTATTTGGGGGTAAGGTAGAAACCTGGTGCAACAGGAACTTACAGGAATCTACAAGGATGATCCAAGCTAAAATTCCAAGAATTATGTGATATGTAGCCTAAAGTAGTCATTTCTTTTCAAGAGACAAGGGAACCCACCGCTGACAGTGCCTAGAGTGCCAGGAAAAGACATTTCTAACAACCCAGCCATTGCTAAAGACATGGGATCTGTGTTGTGACCAAACAAATAGGGATGAAGAATGGATCCCTAGAAAGAAAGCCATAGAGGGAGTTCAGGAACAAATTTAACTTAACATTTAAGGGGTTTGGGTTTTCTTGAAGGTATCAAATGATTTTGAATAAGAGAGATAGAGAGAAAGAGAGAGAGAAGCAAACATGCTTTTACTCCTCTAACAAAGTACTGTTGCATCAGAATGTCCATAGAAGGATCCAGGGAGACACTGGTGTCAGAAGGAACAGATGGGACAGAAATGCAAAAGCTTAGGTAGAATTTCCTGTATACAATCACAATAAATTCATTACCAGCTCTGCAAGAGGCCGTATGCTTGCCAACTGGGATGCAAACAAACCTAGTGAGAGCCCATAAAGTGTTTGATGAGAAGTACCAGCTAGCCCTAGAAGAGACATCAATAGTACACACAGCTTGTGTAACTCAGGAGAAAGACAGGTCCTGAGAGGACAGATGGTAGAATGATGTCATAGACTCTAAGATTCACTTGACTAATGGCATTGTCCTGTGGATTCAAAAGAACACTGACTTTAAGTGCTGCTTAGATGTAGAATCCAAAACACAATCAGAAAAGGCTGGAGTTTGTCATTCAGTTCTGCTCATCTGCTTCACTTCTATTTACAAATAGATTTTACTTCTCAATTTTAGAGCCTAAAGATGTGTCTTCTAAACTTAGAATGCTCTGTTCCAGGGGATTAGATACTTCAGGTTTTCAGCCTCCTTTTCCAACATTTTCCTTACTATTATCAGATTACAATGGAACCTAAGACTTGAGATGAATTTTATGTAACAAACATATTTGCAGCCATTAAAATTTGAAATTTTGGAGCTGGCCGTAGGTGGCGCATGCCTTTAATCCCAGCACTCTTGAAGCAGGCAGATCTCTGTGAGTTCGAGGCCAGCCTGGTCTGTGGAGAGCTGCGATGTGCCGCACCTTAAAGATGGCGCCGGTTTCCGCCTTCCACCATCCCGAGGGTGAGCGCTCTCTGGAATAAACAACTCCTTATTTGGCTTGGTCTAAGATTCAAACTGGGATCAGCAAATGCGAGCCTATCCGCCTTAGCCACGGGCGTTCTGGGGTTGGCTGGCAAGAGAGCTTTTAAGCTGTGGGGTGGCTTTCCCCGGGGTCAGAAGATTGTTTAAGTTTCCTGAGTAAACTGCTTAAGGAAGAGTCTCAGCATTGCCTCTTCCTTGCTGGTCGAGGCGGTCGCGACACTGGTCTACAGATTGAGTGCCAGGATAGGCTGCAAAGCTACACAGAGAAACCCTGTCTAGAAAAAACAACAAAAAAAAAATGATTTGAAAACTTGGCTCACAAGGAAATAAATAAATGCTGCTCTCTTTCTCTCTTTTCAGATAGATTGTTTTCTACCAAGCAGAGATTTGACTACCAGAGCATGTATTAATTTGTATCTTTTTATTATTTTAATTATTGTAGAGGAATTAGATTAGGACAGTGAAAAATCAAGTTGAGACCTTACATTCAAAACCGAATGTCTCTTCTACTTAATCCAAACAAAGAAAACTTGGAAAGGGGTCAAAAAGTTCATTCAAGTATATATGGGCTCCTGGTTCAGGGCACTGGAGAAGCTCAAGGAGGCACACGCTTATGGTTCAGCAAAGAGATGAGGCCAGGAACCTGGACTTGCATGAGTGGAAGAAGAATGGTATGAGTAGAGGTGTAAAAGGGTGGATCTCAGTTGGTAGAGCTTTGGCCTAGCATGCAAGAAGCCATGGGTTTTATCTACAATAACCCCTAAATTGGACATGGTAGTGCATGTCTGTAATGCAAGAATCCCAGGGGTAGAGGCAGGAGACTCATTAGTACAAGGTCTTCCTCCACTCCATAGCAAGTTTGAGGCCAGCCTATTCCATAAGTTCTTGTCTCCAACAGAAACGTGAGTGCTGTTGAAGCATGAGTGGCAGGGCTGCCTAACATTCATCCTACAAACATCTGTGGACTTGGGGTTTAACTTTGACTCAGTCTCTGGTCATAGTAAGACTCCCTCCCAGCAATGTCCTAATGGCTGTTGTGTTGAAGGCCTCTGCCAGAGGGAAATGTATCTGGAAGATTAATTAGGAGGCACTTTAATTATCTCAGGCCATTGTTTTCTTAGACTTATACATTTAGTGATCGAGAAATCTTATGGACATTTCAAGTAAATTGCCATTTGTCACTGGCATCAGATCTACATCAAGCCCAGAAAAAAAAAAATGTTAAAAGGAACATACTTACTTCTTGATGGATGGAGCATAGGCAAAAACAAGGCCAAGCAAATTAATCAAATGGAGATAGTAAAAACTGTTCAAATGTAAGGAAAAGACATTTTCAAGTTGCCTCCATGCTTTTAAATTCTTCCCATTCTATCCTTTTGTAGAACAATAAAAGTAATGTAACAATCATATTGAAACAGGGTATCTGAAATATTATTCATTGTTCATAATTTAACCACCAAAATCATTTAAAGATATTAAAGATTGTATGATTTTAGAATATAAGGCAATTTTAGAAAAAATATTAAAAACAATATTGATTTATTAAACTTAATACATCAAAACTTCACATTACTACTATGAAATACGAGGCAACTAAATAATGACAAATATTTTATTTCCCTCATGGTTTTGGACATTCAAATATAAGATTAAGCCACCCCATTGGCTTGGAACTTGTTTGAAGACAACAGAGGCAATGTCTGGATACTTGTATTTATGTAAGGGGATAGGGGTTTGTGACCTTGGTTTATTGTTAACAACTCAATTTAGAGTAGCTGAGGAGAAACATCTCTGGGCATGTATGAAGGTACTTGCAGAGATCTTTACTGAAGAGAGTATTACTCCCAATTTGAATATCGGTGTTATTGTCTCATGGGGGTGGGTTACAAAAAAGAAGAAGCTATTATTTATCTTTGTGTTACCTGTCTGTGAACAAAGTAAAATCAGCTGTACCACTTTCTCCCTTCCTTGTCATAATAGACTTGAACAACTTAAACTATGAACCAAAATAAATGCTTTCTTCCTGAGATTGTTTTTAAAAAATTAATTAAAATACAATTATCTTCCCTTTCCTCTTCCCAACCCTTCCCAAGCACCCCCATTCTCTGTCTCAAAATCTCTACCCCTATTTCTTGAACTACACTCCACAAAACATACATGCTTAAAAATACATAAATATACTCAGTTCATATAACCTTACTTGTAAGAATATGATTTCAGGGTTGACCAATTGTTACTAGATTGCCAGTTTGCTGGCTTTTCCCCAGGAAAGGCTATTCATTCTGCTCTCAATATTCCTTGCTTTTCTTTAGTTCTTTGTGAAAAGTTGTGATGCCATGAAAGTCCATACTTATATGTTAGCATGTCTATTGTCATCATTGTTCAGGTCTCATTTAGTCAGCTGAGCTGATGAGGCTTTGTGGGTGTCACTTCTCTCAACTTTCCAGGAGAAAATAGCTTTCCAAAATCGCAAATTTCCTGTTTGCTTTTTAAAATCTCTCTGCCTGCTCTCTGTGATTTCTGGACCCTGAAGGCAAGAGTTGTGATAGTCCTTTGTTCTCTGCATATTAATCTGTTGTTTTTCTATACTGGTTTTTGCTCCCTTGCAAAAAGATGTTTCTTTGATTATGGATCAGGCCAATATTTATCTGTAGAAAGACAAATATTTAGAATAAAGTTAGGGGTTGTTTTAGTTTAGAAAAGTGGCAGATGAGATATTGCACCAAGATCCTTGACTACACGAGCTCCTGATAGTTGGGTAGCTTTCCAGAATGAGGTATGATTTACCTCATATTGAATAGGTCTTAAGTCCACTTAGAAAGCTGTTGGTTGCCACAAAGGTACATATGCCATTATTGCGATCTTAAGTTGTTTCTTTCTTCAAATATTAATCAGATCAATAGAAAATTAAGAGAGAATTGTTTTCTTCTGATCCTGAAAGCAGAGACAGACACTTATACTTGGGGAATTTTGAGGGTAGGACTACAATGACCTCAGCAGTTCACATCATTTAAATTCCACAGCACCTTACAAGTACTGCCATCATGAGGACTGGAAACACTTTCAAACATTGACTTCCAAAGAACCAAGGGCTTCTGTATGGAAATGGGAGACAATCACCCAAACCATTGTATGTTTCTAAAAACATGAGGATATTCTTTTCTTTAAGATTTATTTTTATTTTTATTTGTGTGTGCTGTGAGAGGCAG
This sequence comes from Cricetulus griseus, assembly GCF_003668045.3. Lineage (NCBI taxonomy): Eukaryota > Metazoa > Chordata > Mammalia > Rodentia > Cricetidae > Cricetulus > Cricetulus griseus. Next base: position 110,522,833 of record NC_048598.1, read on the forward strand.
GGGGACATGTAATATGAATTCTGGTGCCCATGGAATTCAGAAAACTGCAAGATCCTCTGAGCTGGAGTCCCAGTGGGTGCAAACCACCGTACTTAGGTGCTCAGAGATGAACTTAAGCACTCTGCCAGAACATTAGGTACTCTGAGCACTCTTTCCAGCTCTAGTAGACATTTTTCTACCAAAATACTTTATAGAAACCTTCACTACAAAAGTACATTTGTCATGCTATAACAAAGGTAGGACTATATTTTAAACTTGTTCAAATTTAGATGTCTGAGCACCTAGCTGCATCCATTTTATCCAGTATTGAGAATATTCTATTTCAATTTCAAGTAAGGATTCCTTAAAATCTATTTGCATGTCAATTCCTTATCAAATGTGGATAGGTGTATATAAATATATATTTAAATTAACTTCACAAAGCATGTAAATAGCAGCTTTAAGAAGTTTTTTGTTTTTTGTTTTTTGTTTTTTGTTGTTGTTGTTGTTGTTGTTTTGTTTTTGGTCTGTTGATTTCACAAGAATACACAAGATAGTCAAAGTTATATTTTGAAAATTTTGGTATTCAACACTGGAAAATCAGTTTTGAATCTTCAGTAAGTTGAAGGCTGTAAATTCTCTGTGCAAAGCTGGTGGCTTCAAAATAATTAGGGAGATATTTCACAGAGGCAAAATAAATACAAACTGGGATAGTATTTATTGCCATTCATATCACTCAGAAGAAACCAGAAGCCTGGCAGGGTGATGTCAACCATGAGAAATTCCAATTGAGAAGAGTAATCTTTTGAGAAAGATAAAACCAGTGGACGTATTGGCCCCAAATTGAAATGCCCCTCAAATGCTGTATCATTAATGAGATGTATATCACAGAAGAGACCATTTCACCTGAACAAATCCAAGTGAACAATCAAATAGCTTTGGAGATTCAATCAGGGTCATAGCTTTGTTAGGAATGAAAATCATACATAAGTGGTTAGGAATCTGTCTAATTTAGTCATATAACAAAGTCTGAGTCATATACATTTAGATGCATGGCAGATAAGGAAGAATAAGAGAGCAGTGCTGGCACATTGGAGTGAATGCTCTGGGCACTCAGGAAGAGAGGCCACTGAAGACTTTAGCTGTGGATTTAAAGTGCTACATAGTGTTTATCTCTCAGTTGTACCTTCAGGCTTTTTCTTTAGGGGAGTGAGTTCTTAAATAAGTGAAAGTGCTGCATTTCAAGGAAGAGTTGAAAAGTCATTAAAAAATATTTGAAGACCATTGATGTTATAAATGCCAGAGTGGAAAATTTATTTATTTATTTGTTTACGTATTATTTGTATTCTGTTTGCACAAGTCCATGTGTGTAGGCACACACCACAATGCTGGTGGAGGATAGAGGATAACTATTGGGAGTCAGTTCTCTCTAATTCATAGCAGGGTCTTTTCTATCACAGGGCATACTCCAGGCTAGCTAGTTCTGAAAACTCCCAGACAATTGTGCCTATCTCCTATATCTCCCCAGGAAGGTTGGGATAATAGATGAATACCACTGCATCAAGCTTTTTGCAGGTTCCATCGATTGAACTTCGGTCAACAGGCTTATGTGATGAGCAATTTTTCAAACTGAATCATCTCACAGGCCAGTGCAAAGGCAAATTTTAAATAAAGTTCTCCAGAGGGAAAAAATGGCAATTGTAAAAATCACCTAGTATCTAAACACAAGGCATGGGATATGTGGCTTTGTTTTCCATCCTTAAGAAGCTAAATGCTATTTTTAAACTCAAAGCCATCAGGTTATGAGTCATTTATCATTATTATAGCTGTTTGGGCTACTTTACCAAATGTTGTACATTAAGATATAACTGGATTTGTAAAATAGTTTTCATTTGCAACATTTTAACAAAACATTGCTTTGGATAAACTTGGACATCATATCATAAAGCAAAATAGAAGAAAATGCTATGTATTCACAGACACAGATATGACTTTTTTCACATGCTAAATGCCCACATTATCCCTTTATTGTCACCTGAAAGAAAACATTCTCTGCACTGTTCTCTTAACTACACAAAGGGGCTGTGGGCTAAAAGGAAGCTTTCTGACTAGGAAGTACAGGAAATTATTACTTCATAAAAACAAATAACAATCTTTGCCTAGGACACTAAGAAAAATGCAAAACTCCGTTAGTAATTGTGGTGAGCTTGCAAAACCTTTTTCATCTACTTGTCCAGCAAATTTTTAGTAAATCTTCAAATTTAGGGACCGCTTTGTAAAGAAAAACAAACAAACAAACAAACAAACAAACAAAAAACAAAAAAAAAACTTCGGCTATCTTCTACTTCCAAAATTACATAGTGAGTCTCCAAAGTCCAACATTTAGGGGAGAGAGGCAAAGGATGGTTTAGTTCCCAACTTAAATTACTTAATACAGTCGGCAATATTCAATGAAATGACATTATAATTTCTCTTCAGATTATGATTATTGTTCAAAATGGTGAAAATTTCCAAGCTACCTTGAAGACAAAAATGCTTCCTCCCATGAAGTTAATGTGATACCCATGGCAAGCATGGGCAGGCATCTTCCTATACTTACCTCTTGCCCTGACAACTGATACAGTGCCAAATACAGTATCAGAGATGTAAATGAGTCCAGCCTTGACTGAGATGAGTTTGGCAATAGATGCTCTCATATTTAAATTATTCCTATTTTTTATGCAAGCAAAATTACCTCTTTGAATGCAAACTTTGAAAATCAGGTGGCTTGAATATAATAAACAGATGTAATGAACTTGGGTTATTTATAACAGTGGAAACAACCTGGAATTAGACAAAACCTTCAATGCAGAATTTCAGTCAGTCTTCTCCATATATTCTAGGAAGGTTGCTAGAAATAGTCATTCCTAAGTTGCTTCCCTTGAACTCTTGCAGCAGAAACTCTGGGAGAGGGCTTGTGACTGTATATTTCTAAGAAGCCCCCTAGGTAATTTTTATGATTTGAGTAATTGGAGTATCATTACATTTAGGAAATGATGTTAAGAAAAAATGCTATACACTAATCAAAGCAAGGCTGTAAACATTTATATTGTTACATAAAGCTATTCGAATATATACTGACAGATTAGTATTTTTTAAATATAAAATAAACAACAGTACTGACTCTTTAAATGATTCCTTTCAATCATTAAAAAAAAATAAGATGAAGAAAAGAATGAAAGCAAAGGAATTCTGGGATGGCTATTCCATTACCGGACAGGTTTCACTTAGAGTCTCATTAAAGGCAGAGTAATGAGATGGGGTGCAGAGGTACAAGATGTTTCTCCTTCTCCCCTGAAGTGTGCCCCAGGCAGACCTGTTCTGGGTCTGGATTTACATCTGTGTGTGCCCCTGCAAGCACTGAACTAAGTCTACCTGCAAATGCTTTTCCAGAAGCATGTGGCAAGAGGGGTTCAACTCCATCAAAATAAGAGAGTTCAGCTCAGTTTCTCATAAATGATTACCCTTCAGTGAACGTTTTTTACTTGTAAGGGAAATGAACACCTGTGTAGCAGTATCTAAAAATATATTTAAGCAGCCTTTTGTTACCTAAATCCAGCTCCTTTTGCATCACCATGAGTGGAGACAGAATAGCTAGACACCACTTAGACCTCCACAGAATGACCCTGATTAGAAAGCTCAATACAATTAGGCTTATAGTTAGTTTCAACTGATCATGGCTTTCCTCCAAAAAGAAGCTCATTTACATTAAAAAGAAAGGCTTTGATGGCCTTTATTTGCTACTGCCCACTTTTTTAAAAAATATAGAATTATGCCAAACAAAATGTAAAAATAAGTGAAACCCTTCACAAATACTTCTGTCATTCACACAAAAAATGCTTCAACAAGTTTTTTTTAAGTGCCCAGACTACCTACAAACACTTTATGCAAGTGTTTCAAAGATAAATTGCATATTCTAAAAGCTTAGGACTGCTATTGTAATTATTATTATTCCCTTTAAGCATTCATTTTAAAACCATTATACATATTAACCAGCTATGTAGGGAGCTGTTCTTGCCTTACATTTTAACACAACAAAACAGAGGACTCAGTGTTGAAGTATGTCTTTGCTCTCCAAGGATAGTTTGTTAGTTGCTCTGTATCATAGAGAGAATCGTATGCTCCTTTCTTACATCAGAGCTTTATAAAAAGTTCAGTCTAATCTTTTGTAAATGTGCTAACTGTACAAATTTGTTGAAGTATTGCAACTCACATTCTGTGAAAGTCTCATAGCTGTTAACCCTTGGTTTTGTTAAAATTGGAGTCAATATTCACATAAAATTTATCCCATAACTTTAATTGGCAGGACAATTGAACAATCAAAGTCTAAGACCCATCTGTTTTGATAGAAATCTGTAGAATCATTGCAATCTTACTCTGCTGTCCTTTTGTGCCCATTAGCCTATAACTTTTTCAGACACATTTCATCTCTCTGCAGTTGGGTTCATTCCTAATTAGTCATTGCCTCTAATCAGCTACAGCAACCTCCAAGTAGGATTTTATTGTATTGGGATCTTCAAGAAAGTGTCTTAAGAATTTCTTTAACCAGCATCAATGTTAATTTAAAAAAACAACGATTTAAATTTTAGGCTGTGCATTTTGCTTAATTGCTACTTGTTTTGCTATTATAAATAAATTCAATATGTGAATATTTTTAACAGGTTAAAATTACCATGGGCCCTGTAATTATGGGTCCTAAAATCACTAATTATTAATGAAGCCTTTGTAGAGATTAACTATGACCATGATTCAACTGAGGGTGTTTTTGGGTTAAATCCATACTAGGATGCTCTAATAAAATATTATTAAAAATTCTCCTATATTACCCCTCAAAGCATGGTATAACTTTTGGAAAATTCCTAAGGAATTCACTTTCTAAACTTTATTAGATATATCACATTCTCTTGCTCAGCAGGAACACTTAAATGCAGGTTATCCCAATAATATCTAAGATCAAAGTAATATAAAGGTTATTCAATACATGTACCCTAAAATGATGAGAAACTGTAACATCATCTTTCTGCTTACATTTCAATATCAAGAATAAGTTACCTCTGCAAGCATATCTCTCCAGAAATAGCTTATCTAACCATTAGTAGATCCATGAAATTAAGGAAGTGAACAAACAAACAAAGGATCAAAAAGAAAAAACAAAGTATTCTAGGAAAATGCTGTGTCTAAAAATTGCAAGTTAGAAAAGGATGAGCCACGATAAGAGATTGAAAAAGAAAGAATCCAGGGTCTAGAGTCTTTGTTGTTTCTTCATCAATGTTCTTTTAATGAATGTCTATTTTTGAAAGCCTAATGTCCCAGTGGCATCATTATTACTGAAATCCTCTAAACAAGATACACCAACACATGACACACACAATTATACTCCAGTGTGACTTTTTAAAAAAAATAATCAAAAGCGGTCACATCTCAATGGCTTCATTAAATCAGAAATTACTGAATTTCTAAGGCATTGTGGAAACCGTAAATGTTTTTTAAACATTTTAAGTGATTTTCTAAACTGTATAAGAGGTACATTTTGATTTTTGTATTAAACCCTTTAATTATGTATACTGAAAAAGAAGCCAGATTATGTGAGGAATTTAAAGAAAATGAACCCACCTGTGTAAATACCATCATTATGATGGAATTAAGCATTACCAGCACTCTAACAGTGCCATGAATTTCCTTATAGAAACTTTCTTAAGCCCAGAAGATAATCACTGTTTTGCCTTCAATATTTAGCAGGTGGATTAAAGTTATTGGTGAAGAATAAATGATTATGTGCAGATAAAATACTTTGTTCCATTATCAGTATGTACAGTGAAAAACAGTGTCAGCTCATATTGAAAATAGTGAATGATAATTCTTGCAACTGGGTCTCCTATGTTGAAATTTAATTCCCATTGTATGATAAGGACAAAGGGAACCTATTGTTACTTATAGTGGTTAGGTTGGGCATTGGAGGAGGTGATTTGATGAAAACTACCTCAATAGACTCCTTAAGTGTTTGGTAGGAAAACAGATGGAATATGAAGAGTATATGTCTATTTCCAGAAAATGTTTTAAGCCACCTCCAGACTCTGCCATAAAAATGATAGCTCCACAGTGGTCACTTGAACAGGTTCCAGAACTATTTGCAAAATAACTTTTTTGTTTATAAATTACCAAGTCTGTGTAATCTTTCTAGTAACAACATGAAATTGATTAAGACTATGAAGTTATCATATATACATGGAGCTCTCATACTCCAAAGGCTTGATAAGGATATGGAATAGCAAGAATGCTACATGGAACTTTTATTTAATATATTTTAGTAATTATACAATGATACAGATTAGTTGGGAAAACGTTGATGTACTTTACTGTATGCATAGTTTCAGACAAAATGCATTGCAACAAGATTCATAGTGTTTCGTCATCTTCCCATACATCTTTCATACCATCACTACATAGTGACACTTTTCTGCTTCCTCCAAAGTTCATGGGTCAGCAAAAATTTCTTCACTGTTATATTTTGATATTTTAAAGAATGACAATAACATTATTGTTAAAATCTGGAAACTATTGCTTTGAAATTTATTTAATTTGTATGAATTGGCAGATATTCTTGTTTTGAGTTAATGATTCTTCATTCTGTGATTGTGGTAGTATGTTTATCCATGTACTAGATGGATAAATTTGACTCTTCAAATTTTGGAGATTAAAACTATATTTTATGTAAGCATTTACATGCAAGCTTGCATGCAAACAATTTCCCAAGACTAAATACGTGCAAGTGGGATTGACAGAATATGATTGCATATTTAAATTGATTAGAGATGTTTAGAACAAGATGACTCAGTGAATAAGAGCACTTCTTTTGGGTAGTGGTTTTGATGACATCCCTACCATAGTCTCAGTCATTTGGATAACTTGTCCCCAGTTGGTGGTACTGTTTGTGTATATTTAGGAGATATGGCCTTGATGGAAGAAGTAAGTCACTAGAGAGGAGGGCTCTATGGTTTCAAAAGCCTAAGGTAATTTGCAATTGCTTCTCTTCTGCATGCCTGTAGTTCCAGATGTGACTTCTCAGCTGCTCCAGAAATGGTGCTTTTTGCCATCATTGAATCTGACCTCCTGGAATCATAAGCCCAGATAAAATTTTCTATATATGATGCCTTATTTATGGTGTTTTTCAAGCCATAAAAAGTAACTAAAACACTTTGCAAATATAATTATTTTATTTAGAAGCCTGGTGTGAGAGAACTAACTCTTAAAATTGTACCATGGTCTGTACACACTAACCATACACACACACACACACACACACACACACACACACACACACACACACACACACACAGAGAGAGAGAGAGAGAGAGAGAGAGAGAGAGAGAGAGAGAGAGAGAGAGAGAGAAAACAAAGAATATGGTAAAGATTGTGTATAACCTCTGAATTAGTGTGTATAGAAAGGTTGACTCCAGAAGTTTATCTCTAGCCATTCTATTCTAAACAAGGAGTTTCAGGTTCAGTGAGAGAGCCTGCTTTAAGAGAACAAGGTAGAAAGCAATAAAGACACTCAATGAGTTTCTTGTAGAAAAACAAGTTGCCTCGGCTTATACTGGTTGTGGTTATGTAATTTACAGTTAACACAATATTTTTATGTGCTTGAATTTAGATCTATGATCTACTATTTCATTATTTGTTTTCTTTCTGTAATATTTAGTTTGTATTTTGAATTCTAGTGATTTTCAAAGTTCATTTAAAAATTATTTGTTGCATTACCTCCTAAAGTCTATTGCATTTTACTACATCTCTTTGTATACTTATTTTTATGATCTAGGGAATATAATACACAGAATTTACTTTTAATAATTTTCTTGATCAGCATTTTATCATTGCAAATGACATTATAGTATCCTATAAAATTATTTGTCCAGTTATTATGTATGTGTACTTTAGGAACTACAAGAGAAAAGAGATTTTTTTCTCTCAAACTTTAAAGAACTCAAGTAATCACATTGTCTAACTCTATTTCTGTTTTAATCATTCATGTGTTCTCTAGTTTCTGAAGTTGAAATTTTATTCTGGAATCATTATCCATTTTAAAGAACTTTATGTGAAAGTACTTGGCGAGTAGTATTATCCATATTGCATTCTCTTAGTTTCTTACACATAGCATTTCATTATTTAAGCTTTATTTCTGAAGTTTGTGTATCTCAGAATGGTGATTTCTCACACTTTAATTTCATATTTCACTTTTAAAATAGCATCTCTTTTCCGTCTAAGGCAGGGTTTCTGATGATAAATTGCTGTTCACATTATTTCCATGCTGCTGTTCATGTCTGCTTTCTCTGATTGTTTTCAAGGGATTCCCACATTGTCTTTCTCTTCAAGCAGTTAGGTTATGACATGGTGGACATTTTAGTTATAAAATTTATTAAATATGACAACTTACAGATTGCATATTTTTTTTCCTGCAGTTGTTTCCTGAACAGAAATTTTCTCACTTTTAGTAAAGTTTCACATACTTGAGAACAAGTGCAGGAATTTACCTTTCCCACAATACAAGGCAGATACTTGGTAAAAGAATATTATTCAGAAACTGGTTAGTGAATTCACTAAGAGAGAGTATATTGACAAAAAGAACAACAAATTTGTACCTTTAACTGAACTCCCATTGAGCTGGAGAAAATATCTAACATAAAACCTATCAGCTAAGCATTGATGGCTGGGAAGATAGTGAAGGATAAGAGTGAACCAAAATCATGTAGACATAGAACATTTCCTTTGGAATATAGCTTGCTCTTGCTATTAAACAATAATTAGTCTTTGCCTAAAACATCAAAGAATCCAAGACTGACTAATGATCTTAAGCAGACATCACATTGGCCACTTGGGGTTCAATTTGTAAAGCAAATAGGCCAATACATCTCCTTTCAGCTCTTCCCAGACATCATAGTGGACCCATTAGCAGAATCATTCTGGTATGGGAAAGAAAAAGAAATGGGTAAGGACATGCAGAAATTGAAATTCTGACCCAGATGTTAAATGTCTCTGCTTATTTAAATGCTGTAGCACAGAAGAGTATTTTGCATTTTCCTTTAAGTTGTGCTTGGTAGTCTGAGTTTCCCAATTATAATATTTATTTCATTTCAAAGATATTCTATTTCTGTATTGTAGATAAATGTTCATTAGTGTAAATATTTATTATTGTAATCTTAGCTTGTAGTTTGTCGATTAGCATAACACACACACAACAACGACAACAGCAACAACAACAACAACAACAACAACAACAACACACACACACACACACACACACACACACAACGTTCATTTGACAAATTCATTGAGCACACAAAGAATAACATCCCAGGGAACAGTCATTTAATACTTAACAGAGTATACAAGAAAGTGTTGGTTGAATTAAATTCATTTCCAAATGTATTTTTATATATAGGAAACATTTGAAAATATAAGGAAAATCAATATAATAAATCATTTATCCAGTGGGCATTGGTGGCACAAGCCTTTAATAACAGCACTCAGGAGGCAGAGGCAGGCGGATCTCTGTGAGTTCTGGGACACCCTGGTCTACAGATCCAGAGCCAGAATAGGCTCCAAAGCTACACAGAGAAACCCTGTCTCGAAAATCAATCAATGAATCAATAAATCATTTATAAAAATATGAAATATCCTATATTGATTAGATAACAAAATAAAATTAATATGCCAGAGAATATACATTTTCTTCACTGTCCTTAAGATACCTAAATGAGTTATATGTTGAGTGAAACAATGATAAAAAGCTGAAACACATATTTTTACCTTTATTCCTCTTATTTATTGAAGAAGTAGTAAACATCAAATTTAGACACATGGACTTGTTGTACCACCTTAAAGAACTCCCTTATTCAGTAGGCTTTAATAGTTGTTGTATCTGCAATATGGGACAGAAATAACAGGACCTTGGGCATGAGCATTGAAGTGGTAGTATCTTTAAAGAACTCAAAATAATCACTATTTTGGCTTATCATTAACCTTTTATGCTCTTTCTCCCTAGATAAGCAGAATATGTAGAAAAATCTTGTATTTTGGCTGAGGATATTTTTGTTCAGAAAGTCTCCATAGCAAGAAGCCCAGCTCCAATGACGGGAAACATGACTATGAACTTGAAAAGAAGTTCTCTATGATGGCACAGGATTAGATATATGATGCAGACTTGTCTGCACACCTGCTGTATATTCAAATTAACTATATAGAGAATGTAAAAAGGTCTCCCAGGGAAGACATTCAAGGATGTTAAATTATTAAAAATTTATGCATCTTCAGATACTTTCCAGGACTCAATGCCTAATTGATAGGAGAAAATTTCAATAGCCATTTGTCCAATCCTTTGTAAATAATCCAAACTTAGCAAGCCAGCCCAATAAAAGCTTGAGTCAAAAATAAAAGCTTATTTCATTTTTTAAAAATTAAACATAAAGTTTAATCCAGATGAGTGAAGGGGAGAGCGAGAGTGGGAGAGACCACAGAGACACAGAGTGAGTGTAGGAGAGAGACAGGAAGGTAAGAGTAAGAGGATAAGAGAAGAAGGGGAGAGAGCAAAGAGAGGAAGTTAATACAGCATGAGAGAAAGAGAAGAGAGGAAACAATCATGTTTTACATGGCAATCCCAGTTCCCTCTCCCTCCCTTTCTTCCATGCCCCAAAACCCACCCCTATCCCATCCCATTTCTGCTCCCAAGGGAGGGTGAGGCGTTCCATGGGGGAATCTTCAAGGTTTGTCTTATCATTTGGAGCAGGGCTTAGGCCCTCCCCCATGTGTCTAGGCTGAGATACTATCCCTCTATGTGAAATAGGCCCCTAAAGTACATTCATATACTAAGGAAATATACTGATCCACTACCAGAGGCCTCATAGACTTCCCAGGCCTCCTAACTGACACCCATATTCAGGGGGTCTCGGTCAGTCCTATGATGGTTTCCCAAGCTATGCCTCTTGTTCAGGTCAGTTGTTTCTGTGGGTTTCTCCAGCCTAGTGTTGACCTATTTGCTCATCAGTACTCCCTATCTGCAACTGGATGCCAGGAGTTCAAATCAGAGCTTAGCTATGGGAGTCTGCTTCTGCTTCCATCAGCTACTGGATGAAAGCTCTAGGATGTCATATAAGGTGGTCATCAATTTCATTATAGGGGAAGGGCATTTAAGGTAGCATCTCCAGATTGCTTAGATTCTTAGTTGGGTTCATCCATGTAGATCTCTGGACATTTCCCTAGTGCCAGATTTGTCTTTAAACCTATAATGACTCCCTCTATTATGGTATCTCTTCTCTTGCTCGCCTGTATTCTTCTCCTGACTCAATCTTCCTGCTCCCTCATGTCCTCTCCACTCTCCTTCTCTCCTTCTCTTTCTCCTCACTCTCTATCCTGTCCCTCCATGCTCCCAATATGTCTGTATTATGGTCTGCATTGTTTCCTAGCTTCTCTGGCGATGTGGATTGTAGACTGGCAATCCTTTGCTCTATGTATAATATCCATGTATGAGTGACCACATACCATGTTCGTCTTTTTATGACTAGATTACCTCTCTCAGGATGGTTTCTTCTACTTCCATTCATTTGTCTGTGAATTCAAGATTCCATTGTTTTTTTTTTTCACTGAGTAGTGCTCCATTCTGTAAATGTATCACATTTTCATTATGCATTCTTCAGTAGAGGGGCATCTAGGTTACTTCTAGGTTCTGGCAATTACAAATAATGCTGCTATGAACACAGTTGAACAGAAGTTCTTGTTGTATGAATGTGCATCCTTTGGGTATAGCGGAAGAGTAGAATTGCTGTATCTGAGGTAGACTGATTCCCATTTTTCTGAGGTATCACTATGCTAATGTCCAAAGTGGATGTAGGAGTTTCTAATCTTACCAGTGTTGGAAGAATGTTCCCCTTCTCCAAATCCTCTCCAGTATAAACTGTCACTGGCGTTTTTTGATTTAGCCATTCTGATAAGAGCAAGATGGTATATCAGAGTTGTTTTGATTTGCATATCACTGATGACTAAGGATGTTGAGCACTTTTTAAGTGTCCTTCAGACATTTTAGATTCCTCTATAGAGAATTCTCTGTTTAGTTCTGTACGCCACTTTTTAATTGGATTATTTGGTGTTGGAGACTAGCTTCTTGAGTTCTTTGTAAATCAGCCCTCTGTCAGATACAGTGTTGGTGAATATCTTTACCCACTTTGGAGGCTGCTGTATTGTCTTGTTGACTGTGTCATTTGCCTTCCAGAAGTGTCTCAGTTTCAGGAGGTTCCATTTATTTTCAATTTCAGTGTCTGTTCTGCTGTTATGTTCAGGAAGCAGACTCCTGTACCAATTCATTAAGGGGTACCTCCCAATTTCTCTTCTAAGAAGTTCAGTATGGCTGGGTTTATGTTGAAGTGTTTGATCAATTAGGACTTAAGTTTTGTATATGATGATAGATATGAATGTATCTGCAGTCTTCTACATGCTGGCATCCAGTTATGGCAGCACCATTTATTGGAGATGCTTTCTTATTTTTTCATTGTATAATATTACATTCTTTGTAAAAAAAAATCAGGTGATCCTAGGAGTGTGGGTTAATATCAGGGTTGCCAATTCGAGTCCATTGTTCTACATGTCTATTTTTTGTTCCAGTACCAAGATATTTTCAGGATTACAGCGATATAAAAGTGCTTGAAGTCAGGAATAGTGATGCCCCTGGAAGTTCCTTTGTTGTACAGGGTTCTTTTGGCTCTTCCGGGTTTTCTTTTTTCCATATAAAGTTGAGTATGTTTTTTTTTTTTTTCAAAAACTGTGAAGAATTGTGCTGAGTTTTTGATGGGGATAGTAATGAATCTTTAGATTGCTTTTGGCAAGATTGCCACTTTTACTATGTTGATCCTACTTATCTAAGACCATGGGAGATCTTTCCATTTTCTGGTATATTCTTTAATTTCTCTCTTTAAAGATGCAAAGTTCTTGCTAGACATGTTTTTCACTTGTTTGGATAACATTACCCAGAGATATTTTATGTTGTTTGTGGCTATTGCAAAGTGTGATCTTTTTCTGATTTCTTTCTTAGCCCATTTATTGCCTTATAATAGCAGGTCTACTGATTTTTTTTTTTTTGAGTAATTTTGTATCCTGCCACTTCACAGAGGTTTTTATCAGCTGTAGGAGTTCCCTGGTAGAATTTTTTGGGTCACTTATATAAACTATCTGTATATAAGTGAAAGTTTGACTTCTTTCTTTCTAAATTTTATCCACTTGATCTCACTTTTCCCCTTATTGCTCTGGGTGGTAATTCAAGTACAATATTGAACTCATATGGAGAGAGTGAACTGCATTGTCTTGTTCCTTATTTTAGAGGAATAGTGCTTAGTTTCTCTCCATTTGGTTTGATGTTGGCTGTATATTGCTTTTATTATGTTTAGGTATATTCTTGTTATCCCTGATATCTCCAAGACCCTTTTCATGAAGGGGAGTTGGATTTTGTCAAATCCTTTTACAGCATCTAGTTAGATTAACATGTGGTTTTTCTTTTTTAGTTTGTTTATATGGTGGATTGCATTGATGGATTTTCATATGTTGAACCATCTCTGCATCTCTGGGATGAAACTTACTTGATCATGATGGATGATTTTTCTGATTTGTTCTTGGATTCGGTTTGCCAGTATTTTATTGAATATTTTTGCATCAGTGTTCATGAGGTAAATAGGTCTGTAGTTCTCTTTCTTAGTTGTGACTTTGAATGGCTTTGGTACCAACATGATTGTAGCCGCCTATAAAGAGTTAGTTAGCTCTCTTGAATTTCTGGTAGAATTCTGCACTGAAACTATCTGGCCTAAGATTTTTTTTTTGATTGGGAGACTTTTGATGACAGCTTCTATTTCATTATGGGTTATAGGTCCGTGTAAATTGCTTATCTGTTCCTGATTTCATTTTGGTAAGTGATACCTATCCAGAAAAATTGTCCTTTTCCTTTATATTTTTGAATTTTGTGGAGTACAGGTTTTCAAAGTATGACCTGATGATTCTCTGGGTTTCCTCAGTTTCAGTTGTTATGTCCCCCTTTTCATTTCTGATTTTGTTAATTTGCATTTCTCTCTTTGCCTTTTTGTTAGTTTGGTAAATATTTTTCTATCTTGTTCATTTTCTTGAAGAACCAACTCTTTGTTTCATTTTTTTGTACTGTTTTATCTGTTTTTATATCAACTACACTCCAGGACATGTTTGTTACTTAGGAGTAGTTGGCTAACACAAAAGCAATTGCAAGGTGTGTGTGTGTGTGTGTGTGTGTGTGTGTGTGTGTGTGTGTGTGTGTGTGTTTTAGTATGGTCTTACTTTTCATTTTACTAAGAGAGAATATAAGGCCGTGAAGTTAGAAGTATGTTTGAGGAGACATGGCAGAGATAAGGGAAGGGAAAGATTGTAATGAATATATGTGGCTTATAATTTTAAAAAGTGAACAGTGTTTACAACAACTACATGTTGAAAATAAAATAGTAGCTTTATATAAGAAGAGTGTTCATGTGTTCATTCTTTGTTTAAAGAGGGTTTTCTTTAGGAAGCACCCAAGGAGCGTCAATTTAATGCAGAACTTATCAATCAGGAGAGGCTTGTCTCCCTTGATCACAACAAGAATGTCCAGCAGGAGGAGAGTGGAAGTCTAGCAACCCAATTCCTAGCTGGAGGAGCTTTTGGGAGGAACTAGTCCAAAGGTGACAGAAGTATCAATGTGCTTGTCAACCAAGGAAGCTTAGAGAGATGATTGAAAGGTAGTTTGGGCTCAAGAACTTATTAAAGGGAATGCATCAAGGCAAAATGTCAGGACAAGAAAACCAATCTAGAAGTCTGTACATGCAGTCACAGGGGGCACTGAAGCTTTATTACCACAGACATTGAAAATTGGGTGTAATATGTCTATTACTTATACTTTTAGTTTCTATGTTGATAGGGAAGGCACACTGGAATTCTAGTTAAGTGATTAATGAGAAGACAAAGATATGGAAACAATAATACATTTCACAGTTGCTGAACTACTACCTCAGTAGGTAAATAAACTGATTTATGAGACACACTGCACTTCCATGGACAATCTATCCATTGGGTGATAGAATTGGTGTAAGTATCCTCACATCTCTCTTTTTTCAAGTACAGATATCCAAAATTGAGATGATACAATGAACTGACCTTTGATTGTAGAATATATGTCATGCTGTAGATAGCATTGCCATTATTTTTCTCAGGGTAGGTAATAAGAGACTAGGGATACCTGTGTGAGAATCTGTGCTTAGAAGATGCTTAGAGAAAGGACCTTCTTTAGCACCTCTCAAGTCTATTTTTCAGTCTTGACTGGAAGCTCTTATTTACTCAAAAGATCTTTGACTTGATTTCACTGGTCATTTTTCTCATGTTATGAATCAAGATTAAAGAAATAAACCTTATTAATTGCTTATATATGCTGTTATGGCAAGAATAAATGCCTATGTCATGTTTCTTTTTTTCCTATTGGCAGCACTCTAGGAAAACTTCAGGAATATCTTTGAGAAAAAATGGCTCAGACACCAAAGAGACAATATAACTTAGTACACAAGTCAGCAAAACAGACTATACATGAAAATTAAGGTGTTTCATTCACAGGGTATGCACTGCCCTTATCAAATTCAAGAAGCATCTTCTGTATAGCTAGAGACGATCTACAAATAAAGGAACATAGCTGTGCTCCAATGAAATGCCTGTAATGAGAGATGATAGCAAGTTAAATGCTACATTGCTTTGTGTGACTCTTTAAACATGTGCCTTGGAAATAGGTAGACCTTTTAGGCTACTTTATTCTGAATATTTTTGTAACTTTTGAGAATCAGATCTCTCTTTCACAATTAAAATATTAACATCTTGGGAATTTTCTCTATAGATCAAGTTTAAGGAAAATTTACATTAAATGAAAATAATTATAACATTAGAAGCCTGAAGTGTCCATATAACATTTCCAGACAAGAAAAGGCAGATCGATGTGTTCTATAGACAGGGTTTCTTATTTATTTGGTCCTGCAGCTGCTTAGGCCCAAGTAAATATACAGCTGATGATATTATTTATAAACAGTTTGGCTGATGGCTCAGGCTTATTATCATTCTCTTAATTACTAACCCATTTCCATTTCCACAAGTCTGTGGCTAATCCATAATGTTTTAGCATGTTATTCCTTTGGTGGCAACAGGGAGTCTCTCTGGTAGCTCCTTTCCACCCTCTCCCCAGAATTTTTCTCATCTGGTAGCCCAGCTTATACTTCATGCCTGGCTACTGGCCAATCAGCCTTTTATTCATCAGCCAATAATAGAAACATACATACAGAAGGACATCCCCCATCAATTTTCAAAACACATTCTTGCAAAACAATCACCTTAGAGCATTTATGTAAGTTCTCAAATAATAGCATTGTTTGCTATCCATATCCCACAAATGGCACTCAATTTACTAATAAATTTTACCCCTGTCAAAATGGCAAAAATAATAAAAAACCAAGGACAGTATATGCTGGAGATGATGTGGAAAAGGTGGAACACACCTCCATTGCCAGTGGGAGTGCACACTGCAGCCACATTGGAGAATGGTACACAGGTTCCTCAGGAAGATGGCAATGAGTCTACCACAAAATCAAGCAATTCCACTCCTAGGCATATACCCAAAAGATACACAACAAGGACATCTGTTCAATCATGTTCATAGCAACATTATTTGTAATATCTAGAACCTGGAAGCAACCTTGATACCCCACAATTGAAAAATGAATGGAGAAAATGTGGTGCATCTACACAATGGTGTATTACTCATGGAAAAAACTGGCATCTTGCAATTTACAGGCAAATGGATGCAACTAGAAGAAACCAGCCTGAGTGAGATAACCCAGTCACAAAAAGACAAAAAAATGTATGTACTCACTCACACATGGTTTTTAGACCTAGAGCAAAGAAATATCAGTCTATAATCCATACCACCAGAGAAGCTAGGAAACAAGAAGAACACTAAGAGAGACATTGATGGTCGTCTGAAGAAGGAGAAAGGGACAAGATCTCCTAAGCTAATTGGAAGCATGGGGTGAGGGGAGAGGGAGTTAGAAGAAAGAGAAGGGGAGAAGAATAGTGTATAAGAGGACAAGAGAGAGCAGGACTATTGAGTCAGGGGAAGAATAGAGGACAGCAAGAAAAAAGATACCAGAATAGAGGGAGTCTTACAGGTTTAAAGAGAAATCTGGCACTAGGGAAATATCCAAATATCTACAAGTTTGATCACAACTAACAATCTGTGCAATAGTTGAGAGGCTACATTAAAACCCTCCTCTGATAATAAAATTTATGACTACCTTATATGCCATCCTAGAACCTTCATCCAGTAGCTGATTGAAGCAGAAGCAGACACCCACAGCTAAACACTGAGCTGAACTCTGGAACTCAGTTGAAGAGAAGAAGGAGTGATTGGCAAAGGAGTCAAGAACAGGCTTCAGAGACCCACAGAAACAACTGTCCTGAACAAGGGGGAGCTCATGGACCCCCCAGACTCGTAGTTGGGAAACCAGCATTGGACTGTTTCTGACTCCTAAGTAAGGCTGTCAGTTTGGAATTCTGGTTAATCTTCGGGCCTCTAATAGTGGATAAGTACTATCCCTATTACATAAATGGACTTGGGTACCCATTCCACACAGAGGGATACTCTCTCAGCCTAGACACATGGGGAAGGGTATAGGGCCTACTTCACATCACCCTTGGAAGGACTCACCCTCCCTATGGAGCAGAAAGGAGATGGGATGGGCACTGTTGGGGGGAAGTAGGGGAGGGGAGGATGAGAGAACTGGGTTTGACATATAAATGAATCTTGTTTCTAATTTAAATAAAAAAAGAAAAGGAAAAAAGTAATTTAGTATAATTTTATTTTTCCACATATGAATACTTACAGAAATATTAGTAGGCAGAGTATTTCAAAATGTTGGCTGGTCAAGGTATACTAATGCTTATCTTCTTTGATTTAAAATTTATATTTAAAGTAAAAGGGAAGCTGACTACTGTTAATTTACTACAATTATGATAAAGGTAAAAAACATTTAAAATGTGTCCACATAAATGTCTATGAAAATACAAAGTAAATAATACACTATACAATGGGCCTAGGAGACGCCTCAGTCAGTAAAGTGTTTCCCTTGCATGATCAAGAACCTACAACTGAGCCCAATAATTATACAAGTGTGATGAGAAACAATATTTTAGCATTGTGGAAGCAAAGACAACCTATAGACAACCTATATTTTGTTCAATAAAAGAAAAGAAGACGTGGTGCTGAAGATTGAAAAAAACAATCAAGGTTTTGCTCCAGATTCTACCCACATAAACACCAGTGCACACATAAGCAGTAAAATGAATGGAATTGAATGTTATTTTCTCATGGAAGTAATGTTAAGTGAAAGTTAGTGAAGTAATATTATATTATACAGAAAAACCATATGTAATATTGAGTATATTAAATGTTATTCTGATCAATACCTTTCCATCCAACATCAGATCATCAGGTATAACTTATTCTACAAACAATATGTTTCTCTTTCAGAGTATTTTGCCATTTTGTACTCCTCACCACCAGAGGTGCTACTCATACAGCTCTCTCTGTGCTGCAAAGAAATTCTCTAGTAATTATGTAGTAAAATATTGCACCAGAGAATATTCATTCATTAAGAAGTTTATACCACTAGATAGATTTTTTTTCAGGAATACTAGATGCAAAATAATCTAGGAGACACTGTCACAAAGATTCTGAAAACCCATCCAGCATCAGACCCAAGATAAAAGACATTGACTTCACCAATACTACTTGAGGATCACTGGAACTATTTGAGCCTATCTGAAAATTTTAAACCCTTATTTGTTGTTTTTGTTTTTTGTTTATTTTTTATTTTTCTCAAAATTACAAATGATTAATATTGGGGTAAATCCCTAAATTAAAGTACCTATTAGAATTTAAAGAAATCAGGCTTCTGAAGAGTATTTCATATATTTTACAGTTAGATTTTTTTATTTTTATGATCAGCACATATGCAATTAAAGATAAATAGAACTGATAAGATGCAGAGAACACAAACAAAACAAAGAAATTAAATCTCTTAGCTACTCTTTAAATGTTTGTATTTGGATCATTGTCTTTGGGGTGGACTGAGCTGATAGTTTTATTGAACAGAACTGCTGTTACAAATAGGAAGCCTCTCTCTTTTCCTCTCTGCTCCTGCTCCAGCGAGTGGCACAATGTGATTCACTGGCAAGGAGGGACTCCCATAAGGTGTCCGATAAGATAAGTCTTATAAAATATATAGGTTTATGATAGTTAAGACTGAGCTAACAGATGAAAATCCTAGTCATTGGCCAAGCAGCTTTATAACTAATATGTCTCTGTATTGTTTTGTCCATCCAAGCAGCGGGCAGAACTAAGGCGGCTGGCGGAGACCACCCACATGGTTGATAGGGCTCAGGTGGCTTTTGGTGGAAAGATTTATGGTAACTACCTGGAGTTGGTTCTCTGCAGAAAAACATTTAGCCATGGAGGGCCCAGATGCAAGGATGTCTGGGCTAGAGATGCCCCAACTCTTCCCAAGGAAGAATGAAAGGGATAAAGACCAGTAAGACCTTGTATGGATATGAGGAGCGCAATTTTAGAACCTTCTAGGTGTGACAAAGATATGGTAGATGAGAGAAATATTGGAACTCACATATGCATTTTTTTCACAGAATAAAATGTAACATCATCTTCGACCTTTCAATATAAAGTGTAGAAAAGATAAGTGCACACACACCAGCTTTTCATTCATTCACCTTTTCTATTGAATAAAACATTGCTTTCTCTAAACTGCAAAAATCTCCACAATTTATTTAATTATCATTAATAATTTTTTTGCTGTTCAATAGCAATGCATTGTATAACTACCATTTGATAACATTTCCTATTAAAGAACTATAAATGGAAACATGTAGCTTCCATAATACTTCTACTGTAATCTATATGTCAATAACATCTAGGTATTCCTCTTAAGTACATATATCCAAAGCTAATGCACTCAGAGTTTTAAAGATATACCAGCACACTTATGATATTACAGCAATGTTCAGAACAGCCAATATATAGAATCAGCCTATATGGCTACCAATATATGAAATTCAATAAAGAAGATATGATATATGTACACAAGGAATTATTGCGCATCCATAAAGAATAGAATCCTATCATTTTCAGCAAAGTGGATAGACCATGCATGTTTTGTTAATAGAAATGAATCTGACCCCTAAAGATAGGCTCTGCATATTGTCTCTCATGTGGAATAGTTTTAAATAGTCAATCTGGATGTTAAGTAGTGATTAGCAGGAGAAAGCAGGGAGGGAATGGTAGGGGAAGAGAGGTTGGATTTGATCAGTGAAAACTACATGCACTAAAACATCACATTGTGTACAATTCTATACCACACTGCATTCTTTATTTAATGAGTATATATGCTGAAAGCAAACAAAGCTAAACATGGAGGAAAGTACACTCAAGGGGCTGTAAATGTCTGAATACAAATGACATTGTCTTTATAGATGTGAAGAAATTTTAGCATTTTGTCTACTCACTGAAATCTATTACAGCCATTTCCAAAGGGAAAATTTTTAAATGGTAAATTACTCAATTCCAATGTGACACAGATTTTGATTTCTTACCCTGATATTATCATATAACAGGAAAGAGACAGTGTTTATCCTCTGAAACATGAGATCTAAAGTAAAAAGGCAGGAAGTAGGACAGCATGCATCACAATTTTCTTATAGTTTCACATAGTCTGGATTTTTGGCCTTACTTAGAACTTTGATATATTGTGAAAATTGGAAAGTAAGTGAAGAGAGCAGTTTCAGTCTATTCCATCTCTAGTTACTTACCACTTATATTAGAGTGGTAGGCAAGCATCCAAATTAGAAATGAAAACAGAAAAAAATGAAGTTTGGACAAAAGGATAAAAGAAGGGCAGTCTTCAGAAGTGTTTTAAAATAACTCAATGTGGAAATAGTCAAAGTGGTTTGGACTTGATTAAAATTTCAAATGTGGCTATTGAAAATAGTACTGCTCCTATGTCTGATGTTACAAAGCTGGTCAAGATCTCAGCCTGGGTCAGGCACAGCTCTAGGGAGGAACTTACTACTGATATTAATAGTGTAACACACACACACATACACACACACACACACACACACACACACACACACACACACACACACTGTGTGAATCCATAGAAAACTGCATTCTAAACCCTAATCAGAGAATCTGTTCTTTGCAGTGAGCATCAAATACAGAAATGTATGTGGAAAGAGGTATTCATAGGTATCCTAATCACTTCAGAAACTCTGGCTATAGATAGAATCTGGAGGAGGTAGATTCATTGTGTTTAGTTGTATACTCACCTGTGAGACCACTAGTCTCAAATGGATAGCTCCAAGGCCATGTAAAACAAAGACCTTAATCAAACCCAGTGAAATAGAAAAACAAAACAGGTGAATAAGTGAAAGAACAGCTAAGTGGAGAGGAAGGTGATCATGGAAGAGAAGGAGATAAGAGTGAGTAGGGGTTGAAAGTAACACAAATGTATTGTACAAATCTGTGAAATCAATAAAGAACAAATTAAATATTTTAAAAATGCATTTGTTTTGGGGCTAAATACAAGTAGGGGGAGGTCATCTTTCTATACTTCTGAGTTGGTCTTTAAAAAATCCTCTACTTGTTTCTCCTAAGTTTGAGACTGATTAAGTATCATCTAGGGATCTTGTGTAAATATATGTTGTAGAAAATTGTGAATCTGCATGTCTGTGTGGTACTCAGCAAATCTGTTTTGAAAAAGAGTCTATCAAGTTACTTGGATGAAAAATTCTGAGGTTAAGGTTAAATACCACAGCCTAAAATGTTTTTACTCTTCAGTCAGAATCATGGGGCATGGTAAAACTTTACACCCTACTTATAGATATGGATTCCATATGGCATGAATGAGGCTTGAGAATCTGGGATTTTTATAAGACCCCCTGGATTTGGCATACTGGAGTTTCTGAAGCACTGGATCTGTATTACCCAATAGTTACCTCTTGGGATCATACTTTCATTGTTCTTGACTAATTGGAAATTAATTGAAAGGTTATGATAATGCCACTACTCAGTATGGACTCTAGTTGTTTGATTTTGCTATCTGATATATTAAGTCAGATTTACTAAGAGACATAATGTATTATACACTAAAGCCACATCAACAGTATTGTTCTTATATATTAATTGTCCTCATTAAATTACTTAGTCAGCCAGACCACTTATTAGTAATATCATTTTGCATCTATATGTGACAAATGAAAATAAAGTCAGCAACAACTAACTGAAGGGGCTGGCTAAAAATTTAAGAGAGAACAGCAACTTGATGTTATTCTCTCATGCAACTAAAGGCATAGGGTAAGACAGACTAGAAGCAAGATTTGAGGCTGACATATAAATGGCCCTGTTCTCTTATGTATACTTTGAGGTTATCTGTTTCTCTAGGCAGATGTTTTATTTTCTAGCTCTGTAAGCAAGTGGTGGAGTATGATTTCCTCCATCATTTAATAATTTTATATGTCATAAAAATTTAGCTCCTTGGGTAGCTACCTCTTTTTGTCCTGGTGAAATTTCTTAGACAGAAAATTCATGCAAAGTTGTGACCATGAATGGTATCAACTCTTTAGATAGACCACACTGAGGATGTATGAAGCCACACTGTTTTTTCCTGCAGCAAAAGATTGATATCTTACTTTTCAACTACAGGTTTGAAAACATTGTTGATGATTCTGAAACATTGTGTCAAACTACAGGAAATTTTATAGAGATATGTCACCATCCATACATATAGGATAAATCACATGTATGCCAGTTTTCTCTACAAAAAGTGATAGAGGACTAATGAGATTTTTAAGTTAGTAAAATTGCTGCCTTGTAAGCAGCAATATGTGATTTTTGATCCACATTAACTGTGTAAAAAAGATTGATAGGGTAGATGGTGAAGGCAATTTCATCTCATGGGGAAGTAGAGTTAAGCAGGTCTTTAGGACTTGCTAGACAGCCAAAAAACCTACTTGGCAAGTTCCAGGTCAATGAGAGAACCTTACTAATAAATAAGTAGACAAGTAAATAAACAAACAAATATTGATGGTCCATAAATAATATGACAGTTACGAATATCCTATGGCTTTCATGCATGTGTATACATACAAATATGTGCATAAACACATACACAGAAATACACACACACAAAGGAGGAAAGAGGGAGAAGGAGGGAGAGAGATAATGCCTGATGATTGAATTCTAAGCTCTGTTTTCCAAGTGCTTAAAAGTAAAGTCTAAATAGAGAGATCAGGCCCTCTGTTGACTATGGAGAGCTCATGACTTCTAATATTGAGTAACAATAGTATAACGATATAATTTGTTTGTTATTATCCATTCAAACCTCTGGAATTTTCAGCATGAGGCTTTCTAATTTAAGCAGGAATGGCAGGTTTTTTTATATGTCATCAGGGGCATTTTTCTTATTTTCCTCTTCCATGTTTGTAAGTTTTTACTATTAATTCTTAGAAATGATAGTTTTTGCCAAAATGTTTTGCTAGGAAGACACTTTCCTTTCATAAAAACATGATACATCTATGGCTTTTCCCTTTTGCCCCCCATAGTCATTTGGAACAGAAACAGAATGAATGTGTAGTTTGGTTTAGGTTGCAGACTGTGCATGTTAAGGTAGTAATGAAGTTCATCTGGTTCTCATCACCTCCTGAACCTTACAGGAACATATGCAGGTGATACATGGCATTAACCACAGGGGGTGACCTTGTGCTCTGGTGTTGAAACACAAACAGAGGGATATGTGAGCCCTCCTTAATTTGGTGCTCCCATCAAGTCAATGCTAAGAGTGGGAAAATATACCAATGTGCATTTCTGTTGGGGTTTTTATCTTTTCTAATGAATTCTAGATTAGAAATCAGTGTATCTGACAAGATCTTGATAATTTAGCTACTCATATTTTCTAAGCACTTTTGAGTATTTAAAGAATAGAATTTGTCTGGGTCTCTGGATCAGTCACTTATCTCTTGTGGTAAAATTCCTTGAAAAAAATCATCCTTGGGGATTATCATTTTATTTTGGTTCTTAGTTCAAGAGGATATAGAACATAATGATGGGGAAGAAAAACCTACAGAAATGTAAGGTTGATCAATCACATTTCTTCTGCACAGAAGCAGAGAAAGAGTAGGAAGTTGGTTAAAGCTACAAAACCTCAAAGGGTGACATGTTGAATCACTTTTTCTCTCTAGAATCCACCTCCTAACAGTTCCATAACCATCCTAATAGTACCATGAGCTGAGAAGCCAGTGTTCAAACATGTGAGCCTATGAGGGACATTTCAAATTCAAAGACAACAGCCTCTGAAATCACACATGTATGATCATTGCTGTCTGTGTTTCTGCTGGAAATTAAGTGCAATGTCTGGCTTATAACTTACAAATTCGTTCACGTTCACAATTCTTCATTAATGGGAACTGGGATTGCTATGCAAAGTAAGACTGTTTTAAAAATAAACTGGTCCCATAGCAAGGTGAATGACACTCTGCCCTTGCCAAACTCCTGTCCAAACCCCCATTCACAAAATCTCTCTGGGCCTGTGCCTGCTTGGAGCAGACCCACCCAACAAAGGAGGAACTCCCTGAGTCCAGAAACACCTAACTCTTCTTTCCCACTCCACCGACTTGACCCCTACTGAGGCCTAACCCCTTCTGAGTGAGGAGACTACCAGGATAGGGAAGACCATCCAGAGCTGTGGACATTGAAGTTCTGGACCACACACACCACCAGGTCAGAAAAGGAGATAGAGAGGCCCCACCTGCACCTACTGGAAGAAGACATGGGAAGAAGACAGAATAAGAACTCACTCAACAACAGAAAGACAAATATGACACCACCAGAATCTAGGGACTCCACAACAGCAAGATCTGAAAAGCTGAACACAAAAATGAAGAAGATATGGACCTAAAAAATTATCTCGGGAAAATGATAGAGATCTTTAAAGAGGAAGCAAGAAAATCCCTTAAAGAAATAAAAGAAAAAACAAGCAAATTACATGAAATGGAGGAAAAGACAAACAAAAAAATTCAAAAAATAAACAAATCTCTTAAAGAATCTAAAGAAACCCAAGAAAAAACCAACCAAACAAGTGAAGGAAGCGCTTAAAACAGTTCAAGGCATGAAAGCTGAAATAGACACAATAAAGAAAACACAGAATGAGGCAATGCTGGAAATGGAAAGGCTGGATCAGGAACTAAAGATGTGAGTATAACTAATAGAATTCAAGAGATGGAAGAGAGAATCGCAGTTATTGAATACATTCATTGACCAAAGAAAATACCAAGTCCAGTAAATCCCTGCCAGGAAATACAGGAAACCGTGAAAAGACCAAACCTTAGAATAATAGGTATAGCAGAAGGTGAAGAAACACTGCTCAAAGTACAGAAAATATATTCAATAAAATCATAGAAAACTTCCCCAACCCACAGAAGGATATGCCTATGAAAGTACAAGAAGCTTACAGAACACCAAACAGACTGGACCACAGAATGAAGTCTCCCCTCCCCCGACACATAATAATCAAAACACCAAATCTACAGAATAAAGAGAATATATTAAGATCAGCAAAGGAAAAAGGCCAAGTAACATATAAAGGCAGACTTATCAGAATCACACCCCACTTCTCAGTGGAGACTCTGAAAGCCAGAAAGTCTTAGATAGATATCCTACAAGCACTAAGGGAGCATGGATGTCAACCCAGACTACTGTACCCAGCAAAACTTTCAATCACTATAGATGGAGAAAACAAGATATTCCATGACAAAAACAGATTTAAACAATACATATCCATAAATCCAGCACTATAGAAGGTTCTGGAAAGAAAACTCCAACCTAACAAACATAACTACACTCACAAAAACATAGGAAATAGATAATCCAATTTTACCAAACATGAAAAGAAACAGGAGGGCGAATCCACACACAATGACACCACCAACAATAAATCCAAAACAAACAAGAACAATCAATGGTCATAAATATCCCTAAATGTCAATGGTCTTAACTTACCCATAAAAAGATATAGGCTAATAGAATGGATATGAAGACAGAATCCATCCTTCTGCTGTGTACAAGAAACACACCTCAACTTCAAAGACAGGGTTTACCTCAGAGTAAAAGGTTGGGAAAAGATTTTCCAATCAAATGGGCCCAGGAAACGAGGTGGTGTATTAATCCTAATATCTAACAAATTAGACTTCAAACTAAAATCAATCAAAAGAGATGAAGAAAGCCATTTCATACTCATCACAAGAAAAGGCCAACAAGATGAAGTCTCAATCCTGAACATCTATGCTCCAAATATGAAGGCAGCCACATTTGTAAAAGAAACATTGCTAAAACACAAAGCACACATAAAACGACACACACTTATAGTAGGAGACTTCAACACCCTCCTTTCACCACTAGACAGGACAAACACACAGAAACTTAACAAAGTAACAAAGGGTCTGACAGAAATTATGACCCAACTGGGTTTAACAGATATCAATAGAATATTCCATCCAAACACAAAAGAATATACCTTCTTCTCATAGTTGGCATCAAAGTTGACTACATAGTTGGCATCAAAGAAAACATCCACAGTTACAAAAGAATTAAAATAACTCCCTATAACTTATCAGATCACCATGCTTTAAAGCTAGAATTAAACAGCAATACAAATTGCAAAAATCTACATATTCATGGAAAGTGAATAACACCCATTTGCACCATTCCTGGGATGAGGAAGAAATTAAAAAAAAAATTAAAGACTTCCTAGAATTTAATGAGAATGTAGACACAACATAACCAAACTTATGGGACACTCTGAAAGCAGTGCTAAGAGGAAAGCTCATAGCACTAAGTGCCCACATGAAGAAATCGGAGAACAGTCACACTAGTAAATTGAAAAAAACAACTGAAAGCCTTAGAACAAAAAGAAGCAAACCCACTAAGGAGGAGTAGATGCCAGGGAATAATCAAATGGAGGTCTGAAATCAATAAAGTAGGAACTAGGAAAACATTACAAAGAATCAATGAAGCCTAGAGTTGGTTCTTTAAGAAGATCAACAAGATAGACAAACTTCTATCCAAACTAACCAAAAGGCAGAGAGAGATCATGCTAATTAACCAAATCAGAAATGAAGAGGGGGATATAACAATGGACACTGAAGTGTTACAATAAATATTTCTGCCAAAAGCTGCCTGAGCCCCACCGCCACATTTGTGCTTTACGCCAGTCGCCTGCCCGAGTTAGGCCCAAATAAATACACAGAAACTTGTATTAGGTACAATGCTACTTGGCCAATGACTAGGACTTCTCATCAGCTAACTCAGTCTTAACTATCATAAACCTATATATTTTATAAGACTTATCTTATCGGACACCTGATTGGCGTCCCTCCTTGCTGGGATCACATCTTGCCTCTGGAGCTGGTGTGGGAAAGGAAAAAGGGGGCCCTTCCTGTTTCATCTTCGCTTAAATATGAGTCTCCTTTCTATGTCACTTCCTGCCTGGATCATCACTTCTCTACTACATTTCCCAGAATCCTCTTTGTCTCCTAGTCCCTTCTGTTTGCTGTCTCATTGGCCAAACAGTATTATATTTAACAATCAATAAGATAAACATACACAGAAGTACTTCCCCCATCCCTGAAGTAATCCAGAGAATCTTCAGGTGATACTTTGAAAGCATGTACTCCACAAAATTCAAAAATCTGAAGGAAATGGACAGTTTTCTGAATAGATATCACTTACCAAAATTAAACCAAGAACAGATAAGCAGTTTAAATCAACATATAACCCCTAATGAAATAGAAGCACTCATCAAAATCCTCCCAACCAAAAAAAGCCCAGGGCCAGATGGCGTCTCTGTAGAATTCAGCCAGAAATTCAACAAAGAAATAATACCAGTACTCCTCAAACTGTTCCACACAATAGAAGCCAAAGGGACATTGTCAAACTCTTTTTTATGAGGCTACAATCACTTTGATACCAAAGCCACACAAAGATACAACTAAGAAAGAGAACTACAGACCAATATCCCTCAGGAACATTGATGCGAACATACTCAATAAAATTGACAGAATAACTAAAGAAGCAATCACACCAAGGAGGAGTCGACCCGAGGAAATAATCAACCTGAGAGCCATAATCAACAAAGTAGAAACTAGGAAAACAGTACAAAGAATCAATGAAACAAAGAGTTGGTTCTTTGAGAAGATCAATAAGATAGACAAACCTCTAGCCAAACTAACCAAAAGGCAGAGAGAGAACTTGCTAATTAAAAAAATCAGAAATGAAAAGGGAGATATGACAACGGACACTGAGGAAATCCAGAGAATCTTCAGGTCATACTTTGAAAACCTGTACTCCACAAAATTGGAAAATCTAAAGAAATGGACAGTTTTCTGGATAAATATCACTTACCAAAATTAAATCAAGATCAGTTAAACAATTTAAATAGACCTATTACCCCTAATGAAATAGAAGCAGTCATCAAAAGCCTCCCAACCAAAAAAAAGCCCAGGGCCAGATGGTATCAATGCAGAATCCTGCCAGAAATTCAAACAAGAGCTAATTTCAGTACTCCTCAAAATGTTCCGCACAATAGAAGCCGATGGGATATTGCCAAACTCTTTCTACTAGGCTACAATCACTTTGATACCCAAGCCACACAAATATATGACTAAGAAAGAGAACTAGAGACCGATATCCCTCATGAGCATTGATGCTGAAATACTCAATAAAATATTGAGGAACCAAATCCAAGAACATATCAGAAAAATCATCCATCATGATCAAGTAGGCTTCATCCCAGGGATGCAAGGATGGTACAACATATGAAAATCCATCAATGTAATCCACCATATAAACAATCTGAAACAGAAAAACCACATGATCATCTCACTAGACGCTGAAAAAGCCTTTGAAAAAATCCAACATCTCTTCATGATAGAGATCTTGGAGAGAACAGGAATAACAGGAACATATCTAAACATGATAAATGCAATATGCACCAAACCAATAGCCATTAGTAAACTGAATAGAGAGAAACTCAAAGAGTTTCCTCTAAAATCAGTAACAAGACAAGGCTGTCCACTCTCTCCATATCTCTTCAATATTGAACTTGATGTTCTGGCTATAGCAATACGACAAGAAAAGGGGATCAAAAGGATAGAAATTGGAAAGGAAGAATTCAAACTTTCACTATTTGCAGACAACATGATAGTCTACATTAGTGACCCGAAAAACTCTACCAAGGAACTCCTATGTCTGATAAACACCTTCAGCAAGGTAGCAGGATACAAAATTAACTAAAAAAAAATCAGTAGCCCTACTATATACAGATGATAAATCCAATGAGAAAGAAATCAGGGAAACATCACCTTTCACAATATCCACAAGCAACATAAAATATCTTGGGGTAACACTAACCAAAAAAGTGAAAGACCTGTACAATAAGAACTTTGAGACTTTAAAGAAAGAGATTAAAGAAGATACCAGATAATGGAAAGATCTCCCATGCTCTTGCATGGGTAGAATTAACATAGTAAAAATGGCAATCCTGCCAAAAGCTGTCTACAGATTCAATGCAATCCCCATCAAAATCCAAACACAGTTTTTCACAGACATTGAAAGAACAATACTCAACTTTATTGGAAAAATAAAAAACCCAGGATAGCCAAAACAACTCTTTACAATAAAGGATCTTCTGGAGGCATAACCATCCCCGACTTCAGGCTCTACTATAGAGCCATAGTTCTGAAAACAGCTTGGTATTGGCACAAAAATAGACAGATAAACCAATGGAATCGAATTGAAAACCCTGATATTGACCCATGTACTTACGAATACCTTATTTTTGACAAAGTTGCTAAATCTATACAATGGAAAAAAGATAGCATCTTCAACAAATGGTGCTAGTACAATTGGATTCGGACATGCAGAAAATTGCAAATAAATCCATACCTGTCACCATGCAGAAAACTTAAGTGCAAATGGATCAAAGATCTCAGCATAAATCCAGCCACACTGAATCTTCTAGAAGAGAAAGTGGGAATTACCCTTGAACAAATTGGCACAGGAGACCGCTTCCTGAACATTACACCAGTAGCAGAGACATTGAAGTCTGCAATTAATAAATGGGACCTCCTGAAACTGAGAAGCTTCTGCAAGGCAAAGGAAACTGTCAGTAGGACAAAACGACCACCCACAGAAGGGGAAAAGATCTTCTCTGATCCCACATCTGACAGAGGACTGATTTCCAAAATATATAAGGAACTCAAGAAGCTAGCCACCAAAACAACAAACAATGAAATTAAAAAGTGGGGTGCAGACTAAATAGAGAATTCTCAACAGAGGAATCTGAAAAGCCTGAAAGACACTTAAGAAAGTGCTCAAAATCATTGGCCATTAGAGAAATGCAACTCAAAACAACTCTGAGATACCACCTCAAAGCTGTCAGAATGGCTAAAATAAAAAAATACCAATGACAATCTATGCTCCAGAGAATGTGGAGAAAAAGGAACATTCCTCCATTGCTGGTGGGAGTACGAACTTGTAAGACCACTCTGGAAATCAGTATGGCGGTTGCTCAGAAAAATGGGAATCAGTCTCCCTCAAGATCCAGCCATTCCTCTCTTGGGTATATACCCAAATAGTGCATGTTCATACAACAAGGACATATGTTCAACCATGATCATAGCAGCATTGTTTGTAATAGCCAGAACCTGGAAGCAACCTAGATGCCCCTCAACTGAAGAATGGATTGAGAAAATGTGGTACATTTATACAGTGTAGTACTATTCAGCAGAAAAAAGGAATGGAATCTTGAAATTCACAGGCAAATGGATGGAACTAGAAGAAACCATCCTGAGTGAGGTAACCCAGTCACAAAAAGACAAACATGGTATGTACTCACTCATATATGAATTTTAGACATAGAGCAAAGGATTACCAGCCTATAATCCTCTTCACCAAAGAAACTAGGAAACATGAAGGACTCTAAGGGATAAATGGTTCCCAGGAATGGAAGTGGCATGAACTCCTGAACTAATTGGGAGCATGAGGCTAGGGGGGGAGGGACCTGGTACAATTAGAGCAAGAGAAGAAGAGAAGAGGAGAGGAAATGGAGGGGCAGAAATATTGAGTTGGGGGAAGAATAGAGGAGAGAGAGAGCAGGAAGAGAGATACCATATCCTAGGGAGCCACTATAGGTAGGAGAAGTGATCTGGAACCAGGGAGATCTTCACAGACCTACAAGGATGACACAGTCTGACAATCCAGGCAATGGTGGCAAGGATAACCCCAAAGCCCTTCCCCTAAAATGAGATTGATGACTTCTCTTTATGCCATCCTAGAGCCCTCATCCAGTGGCTGATGGAAACAGAGACAGACATCCACAGATATACACTGAGCTGAAATCAGGAATTTAGTTGAAGAGAGGGAGGAATGAAGAGCAAAGTGGTCTGTACCAGGTTGGAGAAACCCACAGGAAGAGTTGGCTTGAACAAGGGAGAGAGCACAGTGACCCCAGATGCTGTCGGGGAGGCCAGTAGAAGATCAGACCCCTGAACATGGATGTCAATAAGGAGGCCTCTGCACTCCAAGGAACCTCTGGTGGTGGATTAGTATTTTTCCCTGTTGCAAGAAGGGACTTTGAGAGCCCATCCCAAGTGAAGGGTTACACTCTGGCCCTGGACACATGGGGCAGGGCCCAGGACCAGCACAGGAAGATTTGGTGGACTTTGCAGAGCCCCCATTGAGGCTCAAAATAGACAAATATAGACAGATAGACCAATGGAATTGAATTGAAACCCTGATATTAACCCACATACCTACAAACACCTTATTTTTGATAAAGATGCTAAATCTATACAAGGGAAATAAATAGCTTCTTCAACAAATGGTGCTGGCACAAATGGATTCTGACATGCCAACGATTGCAGATTGATCCATACCTGTTACCATGCACAAAATGGATCAAAAATCTCAACATGAATCCAGCCACACTGAATCTTCTAGAATAGAAAGTGGGAGATACCCTTGAACAAATTGCCACAGGAGACTGCTTCCTGAACATTATGCCATTACCACAGACAATGAGGTCTGCAATTAATAAATGGGACTTCCTGAAACTGAGAATCTTTTGCAATGCAAAGGACACAGTCAGTAAGACAAAATGACCACCCATAGAATGGGAAAAGATCTTCACTGACCCCATACCTGACAGAGCGCTGATTTCCAAAATATACAAGCATATCAAGATTCTAGACACCAAACCCCAAACAATGAAATTAAAAAGAAGGTTACAGAACTAAATAGAGAGTTCTCAACAGAGGAATATGAAATCGCTGAAAGACACTTAAGAAAGTGCTCAAAATCCTTGGCTATGAGAGAAATGCAACTCAAAACAACTCTGTGATACCACCTCACACCTGCCGGAATGGCTAAAATCCCAAATACCAATGACAATCTATGCTGGAGAGGATGTGGAGAAAAGGGAACACTCTTACATTGCTGGTGGGAGTGGGAACTTGTAAGACCACTCTAGAAATCAGTATGGCGGTGACTCAGAAGGATTGGAATCAGTCTCCGTCAAGATCCAGCCATTCCTCTCTTGGGTGTATACCCAAATAATACACGTTCATAAAACAAGGACATAGATTCAACAATGTTAATAGCAGCATTGTTTGTAATAGCCAGAACCTGGAAGCAACCTAGATGCCCCTCAACTTAAGAATGGATAGAGAAAATGTGGTACATTTATACAATGGAGTACTACTCAGCAGAAAAAAAGCAATGGAATCTTGAAATTCGCACGAAATTAGATGGTACTAGAAGAAACCATCCTGAGTGAGGTAACCCAGTGATAAAAATACAAACATGGTATGCACTCACTCATATATGAATTTTAAACATAGAGCAATTGATTATCATCCTATAATCCTTTTCACCAAAGAAACTAGAAAACTTTAAGGACTCTAAAGGAATGGTCCCCAGGTTAGGAAGAGGCAGGATCTCCTGAGCTAATTGGGAGCATGAGGGTAGGGGATAGTGAGCTGCCAGTTTGAGAGCAGGAGAAGAGGAATTTCGAAGAGGAAATGGAGGAGCAGAAATATTGAGTTGTGGGATGAATAGAGGACAGAGAGCAGGATGAGTGATTCCATATTAGAGGGAGCCATTATAGGTCCGAGGAGAGATCTGGCACTAGGGAGATTTCCAAAGACTTACAAGGATGACACCATCTGACAATCCAGACAATGTTGGAGAGGATAAACTAAATGCCCTTCCCCTACATGAGATTGACAACTACTTTTTTGTCATCCAGTAGCTGATGGAAGCAGAGACAGTCACCCACAGATATACTCTGAACTGAACTCTGGAACTTAATTGAAGAGACTGAGGAATGAAGATCGAAGTGGTCAGTACCAGGTTGGAGAAACCCACAGAAACAGCTGGCCTGAACAAGTGGGAACACATCGAACAGAGATTCTCTCTGGGAGGCCAGTATAGGACTAATTCAGACCCCTGAACATGGATGTCAACGAGGAGGCCTCTGTACTGCAGGGGGCTCCTCTTAGTGGATTTGTATTTTTCCCTGTTTGAGAGCCCATCCCATGTGAAGGGATGCACTCTTGCCCTGGACACATGGGGAAGGGCCCAGGCCAAGCCCAGGATGAAGTGGTGGACTTTTCAGAGCCCTGGTTGAGGGCCCTACCCTGCCTGGGGAGTGGAGGGTAGATGGGGTGGAGGGTAAGTTGGGGGTGGGAGAGTAGGAAGGGGGGTTGGGGAGGGAGAGGGAGAAGGGATCAACATGTGAATCAAGCTTGTTGCTAATTTGAACTAATAAAAATAATTAAAAATATTAGGACCCGAATAAAAAATATACTAATAAGTTAGTACCTACTTTTCTAAATTTTCTTTGTGAGATTAAAACTGTATTTGCATATTGTGGTAGTTTGAATATAATTGGCCACCATAAGATCATAGGGAATGGTACTATTAGAATGTGTGGCTTTGTTGAAATTGGGGTGGCCTTTTTAAAGGAAGTATGTTACTGTGGGGTGGTCTTTGATGTTTCATATATGCTCAAGCCATACTCATCATCTAAATTCACTTTCTTTTGCCTACACAACATGTGGAACTCTCATCTCCCTACTCAGCACTCAGCACCATGTCTGCCTGCAAGCTGCCATGTCCCAACATGATGAGTGAACACCTGAACTGTAAAGTACCCAATTAAATGTTTTCTATTATAAGAGTTTCCATGGTCATAGTATCTTTTCACAGCAATAGAAAACCTAAGTCAGAAGCTGGTACTAGCATTGGGGGTTTTGTTATTCTTTTGTTTAAAAAGAAGAAAAGAGAAATACTGAGACAGACATAAGACTATAAGTTTATTATAAGGCTCGGTAGAATGGGGAGACTAAGAAGAGGAACAGGGTAAATGGCTGACCGCCATGGCCAGTCACCATAGAGAGACAGAGCAGGGAACAGAGAGCACACACAGAGAGAGAGAGAGACAGGGGGAGAGAGAGACAGACAGAGAGAGAGAAAGAGAAGTAAAGGGGCAGGAGCCTATCTTTTAAAGGGGTCCTCTGCACCTGTGTGCAGACTTCTTTCCCATGGAACCTTGGGCTGACCAGGGTATTGCCTGAGTGGATTCCACCAGGTAACAGGGGCAGGCCAGCATAATGCCTGAACCTTTCATTCCCACCTCTACTTATTATTAAAAAAGGTGGGGTGTTTAGACATGGCAGGTTAAGGAATAAGGGCGTCGAATTCTTAAGACTGCTTCCTGCTGACGTGGGGGGCATTGACCATCTTTGGGGGACCCGAGAAGTTTGGGGTGCTGCCACGTCCTGGGGAAGCTGGTTGTTTCATTGTAGTCCAGGCTGTATGGAACTCCCTGGTGCCTCTTATACCTGGCAAGGTGTTGACAGAATAGAAGACAAGGTTGAGTTTAGAAAAAAAATTTTTTCTTAGGTCCTGTCACTTGAGGGGAAGATTGTACGATGAGGGAGGGGTTCCCAAGGAGTCCCAAGATTAGTGAAGGGAATTTGGGACCAGGGAAAGGTTGAATATTACCTGGAGTGAATCTGACCTGTTTGGATCTGATTCGGCTCCCTGGAACTTACAAGAATCCTTAGAGTTTGTGGAAACATAAGTATTGGACACATTAGCAGCATATTTATGTTAGAAGCAACTTGGCTGAAAGTATTACCATTTTAAAACAGACAGATTTTTTAGGACAATGAAAAGCATCTTAATCTTGACCTTGTAGTTATGATCATATAGTGGTATTGTTGAACTTTACTATGAACAGTAGCATGAGAAATAGAGAAATCAGGAACATATTTTATTCTTTTTAATGTCTCAACTCATTTTATCACCATTTAAGCCTTTTTATCCTCAGGACTTCATAACTACATTTTTAGACTTTCATACATGTTAGACTTTCCTATCTTCATATAAATAAACCCTAAAATACCTGTTACTGAAATCTGTTTTGCTTTAAGTTAGCAAGACTATCAGTCGTCAAAAGCATCAGAGTTCTCGAGAAGGATAAGATTTTACCTGAATCAATGATTAAAGAATAACAGAGACTTGCCAGCAGGCTGCATGGACAGCCATCCCCAAGGTCCTCCATCCATAGTATCGGGCTGCAGGACACCTGCCTTCTTGCTGATAATTTGTGACCTGTGGATTAGAGACTTTGGGAAGACTCGCCTACCGTTGGCCCAAGCAACGCCGGGAAAGTCGATTCCGTTGTCCTCTTGTCCATGGTCTGGAATACTTTGTACCAGTTGAGGTGAAGGGCAGGGTTGCTCAGTGACCAGCGTTGTCACTGAGTCGAGATGAAGTTTCTTCAGTGCCAGTCAGTCTTCTCGGAGGAAATGGGGTGGGGCCAGCAGCTGGCCTATCTCTCTGTTATAAAAAGCTTTTTAACAAAACATTTTAAATGCCATATTCTCTAGATCTCTGAGCATTTGAGGGCTGTCTGTTTAGTATCTTAGCAGTTAAGTTTGTCTTTAGTTAGAGAAAAATCCCTTTTTGTAATTAAAGCTGTACCTTTGTAAATGGCTTATAGGATAAGACTGAGTGGTATAAATATTTTGTTAATTTGAAATAGACCTATATGATTGTAAACTTTTATCATCACTTAAAGATACATGAGTTAAATTTAAGTTGTATAGACTTAGCTTATATTTTAAGTATAGTATAATTATACCTTTATGACCTTAAATGTTTACCATCATTTAAAGATATATAGCAATTTAGAAATATGAGACTTAGTATAGTTTAATTTAAATTGTATATAAGCTAGATAAGTATAAAGTTAAATTACAGGTACAGAGACAAGCAGGACTGGATAACAGTAAAAGGGGAACCAGAATGTAATCTCTGATCTGTACATTGTAACAAACAGACAGGAGAGTTAAAGAGACAGAGTAGATTTAAACAGAGGGCCCTGGAAAGGCACAGTATTTAGTAAACAAGCCATGAACAACAGAGCCAGTGAAAGAAGAAATCATAGACAAAAAATAAAATAAAAAGCAAAAAGATCTGGCAGAAATCAAAAATCTGTAGACAGGTTTGCTGGATAGGCCGCTGGAGCTGTGCATGCCTACATGTAGGTCACATGACCAAAACGGCGGCAACTGTAAGCCGCTTTTGTTTACCTGCTTGTTGGATGAAACCAGAAAGGTTCCTCTTTGCATTTCTCATGGGTGAGGCAAGTGGAAAAGCGGCAAAAAGCTCCTCTACAGATGCACGTCTGCCCGTGGGAGTTGCCAGGGGCCTGGCCCCAAGGGGACACAGCTGTCCCGAAACCGAAAAAGGGCCCAGCAGTCCGAACTGAAGAAAGCAAAAAAGCACCGCTCCTTGAGCGGGATCCCATGCCTGGAAATGCACCCAACAAGTGAAAGAAATAAAAAGCAAGATGTCAGGTGGCAGTGCTTGCCGGTGGAAGTCATTGAACTGAGTGGGTAGGCCTAAGCCAGGTCACCTGGTTATGACCAAGATGGCGGCCCACAGGTTAGCACACGTGGTCGAGGTGGCGACCCCCGTAACCACATTCTCAATTGCCAGAAAAGTTTCAAACCAGCAAACAAACAAAATGAAAACCAGGAAACAAACAAAAAACTCTTAGAGCATCTCAAGCAGACATTGCCAACCAAGAAGAAACACAGTCAGAGAAAGAACAATCAGAACAATGAGGGACATTCCCAGGTGAAAGAAAGTTCCCACTGGGAGGCAGAACTCTGCTCATTTACCTATTCGCTGCCAGTAACCGAAAGATCCCGTAAAAATGTATTTCCTGTGGCCAAGGCCAAAAAATGTACAGATTGCCCTGTCTGAGAGCACCTGGCCCGAAACCGAAAAATGGACCCAGAGTGAACAGCTCTGGGTCTACCCCATGGAAGCGGTCTGGGTATCTTACCGGATTGCAGAGAATAGGCAGATCAGTGAGTTCCAGAAATACTTAGTTGGAAAGCAGCGAGTTGAGTTCCGGCATCTCAGGCTGCTGCAGGCAGGAGGAAGTGCCAGGAAAAGTGGAGATGGAAGTGGGCTGTAAGGTTGCCCTTGCCTAACACGCACCCGCCAGCGGGTCATGGAGAAGGTATAAAGGGCAGAGCCTTTCTACGTCCGGGCGCCAAAATGTTATTGTTTTGTTTAAAAAGAAGAAAAGGAGAAATACTGAGACAGACATAAGACTATAAGTTTATTATAAGGCCCGGTAGAATGGGGAGACTAAGAAGAGGAACAGGGTAAATGGCTGACCGCCATGGCCGGTCGCCATAGAGAGACAGAGCGGGGAACAGAGAGCACACACAGAGAGAGAGAGAGAGAGAGAGAGAGAGAGAGAGAGAGAGAGACAGGGGGAGAGAGAGAGAGACAGACAGAGAGAGAGAGAAAGAGAAGTAAAGGGGCAGGAGCCTATCTTTTAAAGGGGTCCTCTGCACCTGTGTGCAGACTTCTTTCCCATGGAACCTTGGGCTGACCAGGGTATTGCCTGAGTGGATTCCACCAGGTAACAGGGGCAGGCCAGCATAATGCCTGAACCTTTCAGGTTTACCTTTGCTAGGCTTGAACATGCTTTGTTTGAAGGAATAAGGACCTTGGAACTATTAGTTAGAAAAGGAATTGAATGTTCTCCTTTGTAAGAGTTGCCATGATCATGATATCTAGTCATATCACTATAAACATTAACAAAGACACACATGCAAACCAAAAGGGAAAACACTTTATTTCCAGGGACACATATGCCCTATATAAACTCATGGGGTATACATTATCTAAGGGAAATTTGGCTTCATTTGGAGAAGGTTAAATCTCAACAATCAAGGTCATTCTTCACCATGCTTCTTTTGTAGCTCAGTAGTCAGTCTCTGCTCACACACCAAAACTCTTCTAACATTACTTCCTCTTATGTTCTCTTTAAACTACTCTATCTCCCATATCTCTGAAATACATTATAGTTGCTCTATGTTTATTTGAAGTTTGTTAATGTTATTTTAAAATAAATAGTAACCTAGTAAGTTCTCAAGTCCCCAAATGCTCATGTGCTGAATATTTTGTTCCAGGCTCCTGTCATTATTAGGTGATGAACACCCACCCTTTTTTTAGACTTGAGCATCTTTAGATCATTGGTGACATAATTTTGTAAGCACATTAGTTGTCCTTACTAGTTGATAGGACACTAACCCTTCCCTTATTCTTCTTTTTGATGGAAGAGGACTATTACTGTGCTCAGACACAAAGCAAAGGAGCAAATAGTCATCTACTGGAAGCCTCAAAACTATGAACATAAACATACCATTTCTGATTGTACAGTCCAACACAGTTATTTCTTAAGCTGACTAAAGCTACTACCATAGAGGATTAAGGTGAGCTGAAGGTATTGAGACTATGGGATTATGTGGCCAAGCCTTTGGAATTTTTTTAAGAAAAGAATTCAGGGAAGTTTATATGGCTTGACCAAAGAAAGTTTCAAATTCTACATAAGCAGAGGTCAGTATGTGACCCTGGTGAGGGTTCAGAAGGACAGAATGCTAATAGCAATACAGACAAAGAAAATAATGCATATGAGGCTTCAGATAGAAATAGAGTGCCACTGAAGTCAAATTCCAGCAGTTCTGTCACAATGTGGCAAAGGTTTTGCTGCATTAATCTATTCTCTTGCAGGCCCAGCTTAAAGGTAGTGGCTATTGTGGTGGGTTTAAGATCCAAGTAGCAATGTTTTCATGCTGATCATGGTAACAATGATTGCTCTAGGTAAATTTACCTAGAGAATCATGAGTAAAGTAAATCAGAGGGAACAGACTTTGAATATTCCCAGTGTTAGCAGGAAAATTTCTTTGTAATGATATATACAGGGATGATACAGTTACTGAGGAAGATAATAACAATTCAAATTGTATTGCTACAAATGAAAAGGTCATGGAGCCTTTAGATCTAAGTAAAGAACCTTTAGGTCTGGGATCTAGTAAAAAACAGTTCTTTGGGTCCTTAAGTGGGTGACTTGGAGAGGAATTGTGAGTCACTGAGCCTCTAGTACTTCTCTTTTTTGTTTGTTTGTTTGTTTTCTTTTTTGTGTACAACATGACATGTCTTGCTCCATAATACATGGCAATCCTCTTTTGCTTCACCATATCCCCAAAGTTTCAAGTAAACCATTATGGTTGATACCCTAAAAACATAAGCCAAAGTAAACCTCCCCTTAAACTTTAGTCTGGTATGAAGTACATGTTAATATTAATGGTAAGCTGACAATAAAAATTCCACATACACTGAAGGCATGACTTGGTAATGGATTAATGTTCTATTCTGCTAAGTCCAGAAGCAAACCACACTGCAAAGTGCATATTTTGTCAATGGATTTAATGTGTTATTAATGACTGGGGTTCTACCTTTTGAAATAAAAACAAGTGACTACCTGTGGTTTCATTTTAGACTTGGAAATTCCATCAATGTAATTGTCTAAAGGCAAGTTAAAGAAAGTCCATGAACACCCAAATAAAAAGTAACAGATATTTATTTGGGTTACATTAACACAATAATGGTAAATAACTGCTATGGTCCTCTGTGCCTAGAGGTGCAACATCTATGATGTAGGATGCTTATACCACAACCCAAGAAAGAGAGAGTCAGAGCAAGCTCCTCCTCTTCTTTATAAGGGGTCACATCCACACATGGAAGCCACACCCTAAGGCCATTATCTGAAGTGTATTGGCTGAAAAAGATGCCACTACAATTGTCAGTACATAGCAAAGTTTTATCCAGTGTCCCAGGTTTTTTTTTTCTATTACTATGTTCAAAATCATGACAAAAGCAACTTGAAAAAGAAACTATCAGCTCCAGAGCAGTGGATCAGAGGAACTCAAATGGTGAAAATAATGTGGAAAATTGATGTAACTCTATTTCAAGGACACACTTTTTTATTTAAATAACATTTTTTTCATTTATTTTACAACCAACTGCACCTTCTTTCCTCCTGTCCCTCCCTTCTCATCTAAATGTTTCCCATCCACTCCTCTTCTAGCTCTATTCCAAAAATGACAGGCCTTCCATAGGCTTGAACAAAGTGTGCCAGATGAAGTTGAGATGGGGCCAAGCACACTTTTGATTCCAGCACTCAGGAAGAAGAGGCAGGTGAATCTCTGAGTTCAACACCACTCTTATCTACAAATCATGTTCAGGATATAGATAAACCCTGTCTTGGATAGCCAAAGCCTCCAAATAAGCCAAAACAATAACAGTAATAGCAGTAAAAACAAGCAAGAGGAAAAGGTTTATTTTATCTTACCTCTTTCATGAAGGGAAGTAATGCCAGGGGCTCCATGAAAGGATCTAGATGAAGGGACTGAAGCAGAAGCCATGAAGGAGTGCTGCTTATTGACCTGGTCACCATGGTTTGTTCAGCCCACTTTCTTATATTACCCAGCACACCAGCCTAAGGATGTAACCATCATCAGGACACTGATTATGTCCTTTACCAATAACTAGTCAAGAGCAGGTCTCCCACAGACTTGCCTAAAGGCTAATCTAATGGATGCATTTGCTCTATTGTGGTTCCCCTTTCCCAGATGACCCTAGCTTGTGTCAAGTTCACAAAAATCTAATCAGAACTTTTAGTGTTTATACAGTTCAAGCTAAGTGCACTCTTGTAAATACTCCAATTGTTGCTTTTACCTTCATAAATGATAAGATCATGAATATAATGAATTAATTAATGAATAACTAAGTGAAAAAATTACTTTTATTGGTGTGAAAGTTTTTAAACTAATGTGTCTGATTTAGGTTGGAATAATGAATTCACTGGTGTGAAACTTAAATTCAAATTATATTTCATTTTTCTTTAAATAACAAATCATAGATAGTAATTTCTCAAACAAATACTGGTCCTTCACATCTTAATCCGGCCTCAGGAAATAAAGATAATGAAAAAAATCAAGATGTAAAAGTACACACATGTTTTATTTGTGGGAAAACATTTAACTCTGAGTTCTAAAACTGATGTTCTCAATTGGATCCTTAAAGCCGAACACAATGTGGAATCAGAACTAGATTGATCACAGATAGTTTAAGAAAGTACTCACTCAATGGAGACAGTGACTAGGTTTACACCAAATGCCTGCTCATCTGCTCAGCCAGGCAGGAAGGGGAAAAAGAGGACTGAGTGTGTGCCTCTCTGATATTTATACCCATTCTACATCACTCTGATCATGCCTGCTTGGTCAGCTCCACCTGTGCCAGCCACAAGTGGGCATGGTCAGCAATTCCCCCTACAATTCCCCTTTTAGTCTAAAGAAGATTAAAACTTAACAGTGAAAATTATCTATAATTAGAAATCATAAAGGAGTACACGAAGAAGGACTCCGTACAGAACCTAGGAAGAATTTTCATGCCTTCACATTGCCAGAAATCTCTTCCATAGAAAAGATGAGTAGGAAAAACAAAAAGAGGAGAGACATAAATTCAATTTGATGAAAACTTCCACACTGAGATTCTTCTATTGTCATTTCCACATCACTAGAGAAGGGGTATGCTGTCTGTATTGTTTTTGTATGCCTTTCCTCTCCCTTCCCCTGTATGGTCTTTTTCCTTCTCCTCTTCTTCCCCTTTCTTCTGTTTCTCTTCTCCCTGTTCTTTTGGCTCACTGATTTTCCTAGTGTAGAACAAAGGAACTCTAATGAAATGTGAATATCAGCCCTGCTAAAAGATCTTGGGTCATTGTTTTATATAGATACTGAGCAAAATACATCATGGTAAAAAGTGACATTCAGTTGTATTCTTAGCATATACCAAATTGTTGTTAGACCAACCAAATCTGGAGTTTTTATTCTATTAGCCTTCTCTAAATTGAAAGCCTTATATATTTCTGATCTCATTTAAAAGAAACCAGTTTGTTTAGCAATGACACTGCTAAAGAATAAGATAAACTTTCAAAAACGCTGAAGTCCTCTTGCTTAAAATGTTTACTAAATGATAGCACACTTTGGTTAACTTAAAGTTTTCATGTTTACACTTAAGTATGTTTTTACCCTTAAACTAACATTCATTAAGGAATGTCTAGTAGTAAGGTGAGCTACTCAACAGCAAGGAATTTGATTTCTTTTAGAAAAAGTAGTTTCTTCAAATATGCTTACTCAAAATATGCATGTATCTTACTTTGAGTTGTGTTGTGCACATTGAATTTTTTGAAGCTACTCTTTTATTTTTGTGTCTTGAAAATTCAGATGTATACAGAAAACATACCCTTTTGAGAATGATGTCTTCATTCTATATAATTTCCTCTTGTTTATATTAACAGAAACTGTACTTATGATCTTAGTAATAAAATATTTCTATATCTGGTAAAAATGAAAATTAGAGGCCCTCATTGTTTTCTGATCAGGGAAGATATGTATATTCTGATATTCCAAAAAACATGCAATTTTTAACTCAAGGGTTATCTTGTTCCCTCAAACAAGCTTGTCATTGATGTTCCTTCAGAAAAATGGTGAATCATGCATCAAAAATCACTTCTCAAGCCAGTTGTACACATGAGGCAGACTGGTCTACAGAATCAGTTCAAGAACAAGCAGGATTATACAGAGAAACCTCTTGCTCAGAAAAAGGAAGAAAGTGCATAGGAAGGGAAAAAGAAAAATTTCACCATTATCGCTTATTCTGAAATTAAAACTGTACACTATAAGTGACATAAATAAGATTACCACAATATAAATAAATCCAGAACTGTAAGAATATTGGTTAAATCTGAGGATGTTACTGATAAATTTTGTTATGCTTAAAAGTAAAACTATTCAAGGAAACACAATAAGAAAAATAACCAACTGATAATAGTTTAGGACCAGAGTATTGTACATGGTAAATAAATGAGCCAAAAATGGAGAATCCTGTGATGATATTCTGTTAATAAAAGATGTGGGCATGTGAATATCTCAAGATTTCCTCTGAGAAAACCAACTATTACACCTGTATACTAGAGTTCAAGAAATCCAATTCATTCATGTGCTAACATTTGCTGTTGATGTTGACATTGACAGCATCATATGAGTGACTAATATAAATAGTATAAAAGTCATTAATGAGGGTTCCCTGGCAAAAAAAAAAAAAAAAAAAAAAAACTAGACAACAATAATACTAAAAGAGATCATCCCTTCTCAGAATCATCTGTAGTCTCTTGAAAGATATTCTAGCAGTTTCAAGGACAATGATTGCACTCTATTGCAAGGGAACCTAAAACTAAGTGTTCTCATAACAACTTAAGGAAAACAAAATCTTACCTGACATTGCAGGCAGGTTCAATAGAAACACTGCTATTTCTCCTGTTTCCTTTAGTGTGAGAACACCACCATTTCTTTGTTGTGAGCATGGTTTCAGATTTGGATTTTGAAGTTCTGAGAAATTAGGCTATGTTCACAGTTGATTGAAGGTGACTAGAAACAATGCTGCCTGATAATAAACTGTGTCACCTATTACTTAGTGCATATTTATATCTCTGACTAGATCCAACTTACTGTAATCTCCAATCTAAAGTTAGTATTGCAATAAATACACTACTATATAAATTTATTCACTAAGGAGTATTTGCTACATTCAAAAAGACCACATGGCAATGCACTTCCTGCTAGACAGCTGTCCCCATAAAAAATCTGCTCTCACAAGAAGCATCCTTGTTCAAAATCTGAATGACCCACTTGTGTCTGGGCAGAAATCCATGCATTTGGGCATTGAAATGCTGTTGTAAAGCAAGCTAAAACTGCTCTTCTGTACCTACACTTCACAGATCATGAACAGGACACACAAAACTTGATGGCATTAGTTTAAATTTAACATCCTTAATCATCACTTCACCAAAGCAAGATGGGATCCCTACCATGGATATTTCAGATGATAGCTGCAGTGTTTCTAACTTCTCTCTCCTTGAAACTACTGCAAGGGAAATGTTTGTTTTTCATTTTTCTTTGTGTAGGCAGCCACGCTATGAGGAATCTTGTTCAATGACTGCAGATTGCACATTTCTTCTCATACAATGTAAGAATTCTTCGCTCTCAAGGTAAATTAACCTTAAGTAACTGGTGGCAAAAGAGAAAATATCAGCTTATTATTTGGTGAAAATGGGAAATA
Source organism: Cricetulus griseus (assembly GCF_003668045.3). Classification (NCBI taxonomy): domain Eukaryota; kingdom Metazoa; phylum Chordata; class Mammalia; order Rodentia; family Cricetidae; genus Cricetulus; species Cricetulus griseus. Next base: position 110,567,648 of record NC_048598.1, read on the forward strand.
TTTTTTAGAGAAAGTTGGACACAGTATGGAAAATTCTTTTCAATCTGTCAGTAACTATGAATGCTGTTCTTGAGAACTGAGAAAAAAGTCCCTGACTCAGAAGTATGGAATGTCTGTTCAACAAAGCCTCTTAATATGAGAGAGAGAGAGAGAGAGAGAGAGAGAGAGAGAGAGAGAGAGAGAGAGAGAGAGAGAGAGAAGGGAACTTTGCTAACCCATTTGCCCATTGTCTTATATAGGATTCTATTTTATGCACCACATGATTTATTAAGCATATACTATTACCTCAGAGTATGAATGTGGAAATGCAAAAACAGAGTAGCCAAACAAAAGGAATGTGAATAATCTCACCCAAATTCAAATAGCAATTTTGTTAGTACTGAGGACTTGCAAATTATTTATCTCTTTTGTTAATTTTCATGAACTTGTCTTATGGCACTTAATAGGATTGATAATGCCATTCAATCCAATATTGTACAATCTGTATAGCACAGTTCAGAGTTGAACACTATTTGTTCTTTTTCGAAGTCCAAATAACACATGAAGTCTCATTCCTCAAATTATCAAAAATTGAATGACTACTAACATCTTAAACATATTTTCTCTAGTCATCCCAATTAGGGGCTCATCACAAGAGAAGACTGGTCCTCTTTTTCAATTGTCATCATTTGCCTATAACTCTTGATCTAGTGGTGAAATGTTCTGAGATTTTTCTCCATCTGTGTCAGCACTGGTATTGTTAAGATTCTTTCCTGTCATATATAAAAGATATTATTTTGCATCAGATATCCTGGTCCTTTGGGTCTTACAATATTTCCAACCCCTCCTTGACAATGTTTAATGGATCTTAGTTCCAAAGATTGTATTGTAGATGTATCAATTAAAGTTCAGTACTTCATGTTCAGTGGTCATCAGTATTTTAAACAGTTTCAGATTTCTGTGATCATATTTGGTACCTACTAATAAATTGAAGCTTCCTAGGTTACAAGGAGGAACCTAAGAGGGACACATGGCACACTCTAGGAAGGGAAATGAGATGAGATCTACAGGACAAACTGGGGCCAGGATGGTGGTAAGCAGGAGCATGGGGGATGAAAGTAGTGGGGAAAAAGATGGTGTAGATGGGAACGCATACAGTGGAAGACCAATGAAAGAGGTATCTAAATAAAAAGAGAACTATGGGCTTAGGGAAAAATTTGGTGCTAGGGTAACTCCCAAGAATCCAGAAGGAGGACCACAGATACTAGAAAGGATGTTTCTCTTTTTTCTTTCTTTATGTCTTGTAACAACAGGCTTATTTACTCATTTGGTGGATACCATTAACAATATCCTTTTATTCATTATGTATTAATAATGATCAAACTTACGACTTTATAAATTTATCATAGCATTTCATTTCTGTTTTGAAGTTTTCAAAAAAGTCAGTCCACTATCTTCCATCTGTTTAGCTCTATCAGGCTTAAATTCTGCTCATTTAATTTTATATGAAACTTGGGTTGTTTTTTTTTTTTTACTGACTTACAAAATGTGCAATTGATGGATTTTAAGGTCCTTCTCAGTATCCCAAATCTAGAAGGGAATTCATTCTAAAGATAATCGTGTTTTTGAAAACTAAAAAATGAATTTATTAAGAACATTTGTCCAGAAACTTTTGACAAGAGAATTCCAATTTGTGAAGTTGCTCAGCATAGAAAACTATATGAATGTATTTACTAAAATATTCAATGCATATAACTTGGCTGTCACCAAATCTTTGTTCTCTTTATTTTTCTATTTCATGGTCTCCCTCCTTTTTTCTTCCTCCATCCCTTCTTCCTTGTTTCTTTTCTTTCCATCTTTTCTTTTATTTTATTTTCTTCCTTTTTTTCTCTCTGGCAATCTTTTTTTTTTACTTCATTATCTGGGTCTTTCTTTGCAAACTATAAAGCTGTTGAATGTAAAATGTAGCTGATACATGCCTAGAACTCTCAGTCTTTCTACTTTATCCCCATGAGTTATACTACCATATGTTACCCATCACATTGAAGTAAAGATTATGTCTGCAGTTGATTAGTTGATTTTTAGAAAGAACATCTTTTCAAATGTCAAACATTTTGCATGTATTTTTCTCATTATCAAAAATATCCTGTAAAATAAATACTTTTAGCTTTTACTGGTGTGAAAATTTAGTGTCTATACAGGAGTATTGCTAAACTAACATATTCTTTTCTTGAACAAGGCTGCTTTATTAAGGTTCAAAGGAGGCACTTATTTACATTAAAAAGGTATCAAATTCATGCAAATGCATGCACACACACACACACACACACACACACACACACACACACACAAACACACATTCACATTCACTTCCAGTAACTTCATTATCTTTGGAGCTTAGCTTACAGGATAACATATAATACAGGTTGTATGCATTTAATATGAATACAAATAAAATGTATTGATAAATAAATGTATTCATATTTAAGTGGTCTGAATATGGTTGTAGTATCAATAGCTGCATTGTCACCATTCCTTTGACTATACCTTGCAGGCCCTTCCTGAGTGGATTATGCTGTCAAGGGATCTGTAATAACTAAAGTTGTCTGGAGTAACATAAAGAACTTATGCATTCAGGCCCATCCACAAAGACAATTTAGAAACATCACAGAAAAATATCATGGTAATGAACTCTCTGACTCAGAATGGCCCTTATTTTCTTTTCTGATGGAGTTTCAGTTCACTTTGCTCCGAATCAACACAGAAAGTCTGTCACTTGGACTTGAAGGCAATCTCGTTGATATTTCAATGATTATAGTATGATAAGTGAAACCTTCCAGCAGCTCTACCCCTGAACTGACCTGCTTCTGATATCTCTGAATGTTGCACTTTCCCAATTGGAAATCCATTAAGCCTAGCCTTCAGTCAATGCATGCTGAGTAAAAATGATATGGAAGCAGATAAGATAATAAGAAAAAGTCGGCAAGATCCAGGCCTGGTGGAATGTCATTTTCCACAGCTGAATCTTCTCTTCCAGTTTGCATTAGTATTCACAATATGACCTAAAAAGAATGGGGTTCCTGCATTGGGCATTCTTGTAGTTTTCCAATTAATAAATTAGTGGTAACATTCTTAAGGTTCTAGAATCAATTGGCCTTTGCCTTTTCTATTTCTAATACTAAGCTAAGCCGTTTCTTCAAACTGCCTTATCAATGGATATGTAAGGCAGAGTATCAACTTTTCATCCCCAGTTCTTACACTCAAAAAATACATATATGTATATATATTTAATCTAGGTATTATATCATGCTCATTATAAATAACAAACCTGGCAAGTCATAACACTATAAAACATTAAATACATATGTATGTGTTACATTTCAGCATCATTTAAGTTTCTGAGTATATATTTTATGAAATCTATCTCAGGCATAAAAATGTCAGCTCATAGAATGGTTAGGGAGATGAGCAAAGAGATTGTTCTTAATACCAATACATGATGAGTGCTCTAATAAAGTCATGAGTCAAAGGTTTTGCCATCAAAGTGGAGTAAATTGTCTTTAGATTAGGGAGCCCTTTGTATCATACTGTTTTTCTCCAAAAGGCTTCTAGATATTGTAGGGAAATTTAATTTTCCACTGTTTCACTCCCCCCCCAAAAAAACGGTCAAAGGCCTTTCTGCATAGGTTTTGAGGATTTTGAATTTAATGGGTCTTTAAAGAGTATGCACTTTGTTGTTACGATAAATCTTTCTGCCAAAAGCCACCCAAGTTCTGCTGGCCGAGTCCTACCCCCACGTGGGTGGTCTCTGCCAGCCGCCGGATTTCTGCTCGATGATGGACAAAATAATACATAGACTTATATTACGAATGAATGCTGCTTGGCTAATAAATAGGATTCTCATCTGTTAGCTCAGTCTTAATTATCATAAATCTATATATTTTATAAGACTTATCTTATCAGACACCTTCCATTGGTGTCCCTCCTTGCTGGTGGATCACATTGTGCTGCTGGAGGAACAGCAGAGGGGAAAAGGGACACTTCTTGTTTCTCCTTGCTTAAATGTGTCTCCTTGTTATTTCACTTCCTGCCTGGATCACCACTTCTCTACTACATTTCCCAGAATCCCCTTTGACTCCTAGTCCTCTCTAACTTGCTGTCTCATTGTCCAAACAGTACTTTATTCAATAATCAATAAGATGAACATACACAGTACATTCTCCTTCACTTTCTATTAGTGCTAATATGATTTTCCATTCGACAATGGGAATTCTTGCTCTGTACCTCAATCCTACCCTCACTGTTTCCTTTCCTTCTCAGTCCTTTTGGTCTCTTCATGTCATATGAGCCTTTCTTCTTCTTCTTCTTCTTCTTCTTCTTCTTCTTCTTCTTCTTCTTCTTCTTCTTCTTCTTCTTCTTTTTCTTCTTTTTCTTCTTCTTCTTTTCCTCCTCCTTCCCCTCTTCTTCATATTCATTTCAAAGTACTTTTTTATAAAGTCATATAATTTTCCCAGATTCAAGCTTTCCCATTTTCATTGTCCTAAAGAATCTTCTACTCATCATCACTGAAAATGGGGAGGGCTGAATAGCCAGGTGGCTCCTTTAGAATTGGAGAGAGCAGGGAATCTGTTTCCCAATTATCCTGCTAATTTAACAAGATCAGGTGACTCCTAGGAATAATGAACACAATTTTGTTTTGATACACAAGATTCTGGGTTAGTTGTCTCCAAAACAAAATATTTGGTTTTGGTTTGATCTCTGTTAAATAAAGGAAGACTAATTTGGTGTTATGATATATCAGAAAATCAAATCCACAAAACTATGTAAAAAGATGTTTGAGGGCCTGGAGAGATGTATCAGTGGATTAAGAGTTCCTGATGTTTTTGCAGAGTACCCGAGTTAGGGTCTCAGCACTCATGTTGGATGGTACACAATTGCTTGAAACTCTAGATCCAGAGGACGCAACACCATCTTCTTTCCCCTACTTGCAACCACATACATATATGCACATACAAACATACATAAACATATCCCTACACAGAGAGACCAGACATACATACACATAATTACATACAGACAAGGTGACATACACCTATCCGCAGACTGACAGACATATCCATACAGACAGACATACAGACACAAATCAATGTGTGCTCAAACACACACACCCAAATAAAAAAATACATTCATATATCCACACCAAACAAACATGCATACATATATCCACATATGGAGAGAGAGACTGAATTCACACACAGACAAATATACATACAGATAAATAAATAAAATAACATTTTATTTTTGGCTGTGAAATGCTGTAACTGATGCTAATACTACTTTTGCAATTCTAGGCTAATAAAACTACCTTTTAATATAAAATATATCAGGAACCATCTAGGGTGCTCAGCATTTAAGAGCATGGACTCTCCTTCAGACAACGCAGTCAAGATTTCCAGATCTCATATAAGACAGCTCCCAAACACCTATAACTGCTATTCTGGGAACCCAAATCCCTTCTTCTGGCCTCCACATGCATCTGCACACATGTGTTGCAGATGTAAACAGTAACATGCATACATATGCATAAGTAGAAATAAATACTATTTCAAAAGATCTAACAATGACAGATTAAAAACTTGTTAAATAAAAGGACATAGATGTAGCTTAGTGCCAGAATATTTGACTAGTAAGTACAACAAGCAAATCAACTAACAAACAGAGTGAAACAGTCACAGACAAAAGTAAATGAGGGAGACTTTTATAAATTACTAATAGTTCAACCCATGGAAATCCAAATGAGTTTTCTGCTGTTCAATTTAAAACCTGCAGATATATTAATATGTAAAACATGCGAAATACCAGCTACACTGTATGGCAATATTCAGATACTCTAGAAATTTTAATGATAGGACAGCTACATAACATTCTAAACTTTCTAAAGATTTATTTGTTTTTATTCTATTTGTGTGAATGTTTGTCTGCATATATGCATGTACATCCCATGTGCCCACAGAGGCCAGAAGAGATTGTGGGATTCCCTGGAACTCTAGTTACAAATGTTTGTGAACCTCCATGTGGGTGCTTGGAACTACACTAAGATTCTTATATGAGCAGCAAGTGCTTCTAACAGCTAATCCATGGTTCCAAAATGCCATGATCTTGCTTTAAAGATTGTATATTTGTGGAGTTGGTCATCCCAGAGAATGATTGTGCACTGAAATTAGTTGACATTCTCAAAATTAATGAAGATCAAAACCTATTACATCCTAAGCATCAAGACAGTGGGGATTAAGGGAGATTGCATGAATCTATTGTCAAAGAGAGAAAACAGAGGGAGTGGGTGGCCGAAAGTGATTTATTATTGCTAATAAACTTGGCCAAAAGGTTAACAAGCCCCCAAAATTGATCTTACCCAAGAGATCATAATGACAATTCTCTCAGAACTGGTTTTAAGTGAAGCCAACTAATTCCTGAAGCACTGCTGAGAGGTATATAGCCACTTGAGGCTGCAGAAAAAAAAAAAAAATTGAGTTAGCAAACCCAAAGCTGGCTTTATGCGCAGAAGGACCACTTCAATGCAGAGAAACTAGCATGCACATGTTCGAATACTTAAGAGATAGTCTACAAAAATGTATCTCAGTATTGTGTCACAAAATATAAAGGTAGAATTTATGGGTATTTTTGGACCATCAGCTGCATCATTGTCCTACTTTACAGTTTGAAGCTGTTAAAGTTCAAAACCAACATGAAAGGCATTGTGGAGTTTATTTTTTTCCATGTATAAACACTGGAACACGTTGACACTTTGGAGGACATTTGTTCCCTGTCAGCACTTCATTGGTAACTTAAGATTCCTTTATGTTTCTCTTGGCAGCGAGACAGCCACCTAAGCTGAAACAATGGGCTGGAATGTGTAATGCACTAATCTTGATTGTGTTGCTATATTTGTTTTTCCCTTTGAGTGGCCCTCTGTGCTGCAGAAAAGGGAGAGAGTATTTTATTGCTTTGGTAAGTTATCTACACCATGCCTTGTTATTGAATGCTGAAGAAAAATTTGTATTCATATAGTTCTTCACTTGGGACAAACTAATACTAAGTTTTTATCTTATATTCAATTAATATTGATTTAATATTTTCAATTAGTAGTTTAATTTACTATTATATTGCTCTCAAAGAAGAATCAATAAGTTTCAGAAGGTTATGAGCATGATACAAAAGTACTTCATTAAATTTAATGTTTATTTTGATCACTAATTATATACAGAGTTTATATACATTATTCTTTTCTGAACATATTTAAATATCCTTATTTTAGGGGAAAACAATGAATAAAACGAACAAAGCATCCAACATTTAAAATGCAAATATGACAGAACATGATATTTCTTCTTTAAATAAAATTATTTCACTCTATTTTTATTAAACATTATAAAATTTAAGTTGAAGTAGTTTTTTATTGCAGATAAATTTTAAAATAAATGGAAAAATACAAAAAAACAGGTACTGTTGTTACTTTAAATACATTTGAAACAGTTGTTTGGGTTTGTCTGACATGTTAAAATCTATGTACATAATAGTGAATCTAACTTATAATTTAATTAGTATATAAATCAGGAATACATGAAGTACTAAATTTGTAAGAACACTGTTTCCTAGCTCAGGGTTGCTTACAAAAGACTTAAAGTTCAAAGTTGTTCCTCCTTGAATCTAGCAGTTATCATGATTAACTAAAAAGTCCCAAGTAACATTACTTTTTGGCACTGGCTTAAGTCTGTTTTTAACATATTCATCACACATAACGAGCTAAGGGATTTTTCTCAAACATTGTGACTAATGTTCACCTTTTCATGAACCTTAAGCTTAGAAAAATATCAAAAGAAAAAAAATCAGGAAATGACAAGAACTCAACAATAGGTATTTTAAATCCCTGGTTGCAAGGACCTCAATTGTGTCAGCAGTGTGATGCAGTTTCCCTGGGGGACAATCCTACTGCCTAACCAGCTACAAAAAAGCTTTCACAGAGCCAAGAAAACTTATCAGCCCAGAGACACTCCAGTCTTCATATGCATTATCTTTCACCTTTGCAAGAACTTGGTTATCAACACATCATCCTAACTGAGAATGACTTCAGAAATATGAGTGTGGATCCCAATGTAGAGGGTTGTATTTATTAACATTGTTTTCTTTTAGGCTATGTCTTAACATTTTTCTGGCAAGTGCGGAAAAGTATTATTAATATTTTTGTTTGTACCCAATAAATCTATTTCCTTCATTAAATAAAGGGACAACTTGGTGTCACTGAGGAGCAAAGAACAGCAAGTGCACTGGATAGAGGAATTATTAGTTATAGTATTAGTTGTAGAAGTATGAACTACAATGTTCTCCACACAGTTGTGGAAACAGCTAATTTATAGTGAGAAGAAAGAATGGTGTATTCCCTTATGATGACTCTGTATGATGGACATTGCCCAGCTGTCTACTACTGTGGCATGGTTGCAGAATTCATGAAAAATAAATGCAAAATAAATGATGCTACTTTGTGGAATATAAATGTCCATATTCATAATATTATAAAATATGGATTACCATGAAAACTTTGTTATACTACATGCATGTATGTGTGCGGGATGATATATCCACATTTGTATGTGAGGGCAAAAATACCTGTCAGAGACACAGGAGTGCCTTAGATATCATAGTGTCTACATTATTTCCTTGAAAGTGGCTCTGTCATTGACTGGAGATGGTCTGATGAATAGCAAGCCTCATACATCCTCCAATATTCACTTCCCATAACACTGGAGTTACAGTCATATCTAGCTGTACCTGGAATTCTCTGTGTGTGATGAGATTTGAACTCGGGTCTTGTTGGCAATATTCTCTTAACCAAGGAGCTATGTCTCCAGCACCTTAATTCCCCCTCTGTATATTCTGTTTGCAATCTTCAATTGTCTTCAATTGAATTTTTTCTTGCTAATGTGCTTATATGGTTGATTGAAAAAAATGTTTATGAAAGTACGTTTACCCTCCACATTTCTCTTAATTTTAATGGTTAAATACTATAAAAAGACAATGTGATATTGTTTAGAGATAAACATGAAGATTTATAAATAATCAAAGTAACAAAACAGATTCATTGGAGCTGGACAAAGAGAAAAGAACACTGTAACTACCCCATTGGTGTCTTCGCCTTTCCCTGTAGCAATTCCTTAAGAAGACTGACAAGCATGGGTCAAGAGAAGCTGGCCTCCACCTGGCATGTTTCCAATCCTACCCTGCTGCTTCTATCTCCTCTGCACCAACCTACATCAACAGTGACTTCCTGTGACAAATGGCAAACATTGCATTAAGTGGCTCTTACGTAGGAGTTGTACTGTGGGGTAACTGGGCACTAACTTCAGGAGGCTTCTGAAAAATTTCCTTTCCCCTAAGATTGTTTCTGAAAGACAACGAGGATAAACATTATTCCAGTTGGCAGATCATCAAGCAGAATGCCACATTGTTCATTTCTCTGCATGAATATCTAAATTGAGATGATAATTTCCTGAGCTTATGAACAATGGCTGATGATTTGCCTGGAGGCTTTGGACAAGAAAGAAAATATCAGAAGGCTAAGCATTAGTGATCTCAAATATACTTTTCAGAACTGCTATTTGCTTGCATATAAGTGTGTATATGTGTGCATGAGAGTGTGCTGTATGTATGTTTTTAGTGGGTGTGTGAACATGATCATATGAGTTGACAACAAATATCATCCCCCACTGATATCACCTTATTTCATTGGGCATTGTCTCTAACTGAATCTGGAGCTTATTGCTTTGGCTAGGATATCATGTCAATGAGGTTCAGGATACAGTTGTTGGGTTTACAGAGGTATACCACTGTTTCCAGGTTTGGACATGTGTGGCAGATATTTTACCTAGTGGAACATTTCCACAGCAGGCATATACACTGCAGAACAACTTACTTTGTATAGTACATTCCAAGAACCCTTGAAAAGTATTGATCATAGATGAAATTGAACTAATCTCTTCCACCAACTCAATCGCTTCTTTTAAAGCCACATGAACAAATTATTTGCAAGTAGTGAAAATGGAAACAATACATAAACTAAACAATATGATTTCTTGTTTGCTATATTTGAATTGGTAAATATAACTGCCAAGGCTTGGGTTGTAAAGTATTACCAAACCTGTTGACAGAATACTTGAAGGGGGAGCATTGTTGTCACTTACATTTTTAGGTTTGCTTTCTCCTTCGCTTTGCAAGATGTACTGTTTGCACAATTCTCAGAAGGTCTTTGCATTCTACAGGATACTAACAAGAATCAAGAATTCAGTTTCTGCAGCCCCTTTGGAGGGCCCTACCCTGCCTGGGGAGTGGAGGGTGGATGGGATAGGGGGTAGGTCGGGGTGGGTTAGGAGGGGTATGGGTGAGGGGAGGGAGAGAAAGAAGGGATTGACATGTGAAACAAGCTTGTTCCTAATTTGAACTAATAAAAAAAAATAGAAATTGTATACTGGCAGGGGGTATTGAATACTGCTCAGCACTGGAGAGGCAGAGGCATGAGGATCTCTGTGACTTTGAGATGAGACTGATCTACAAGGAAAAAAAAAAGAAGAAGAAGAATTCAGTTTCATTTATGTGTTCATTTTAGCATCAAGGCAGATGATATTTAATGTTTTTGTCATCTACCCGTTTACCAGAATTAATTCACCTTGTATATTGACATATGTTTACAATGTGTTACTCAGCTTTCAGAGTTACTATTTAAAAATGGCTAAATCAACTCACTTAAAAGCAAGAAAGTTTCACGTTGAATATCAGCTTGATAGGATTCAGTCTGTCAGTTGGTCTTGTGTCTTTTCAGCATGTATAAGATACTATTCATATTTATAGAATATAACAGAGGGAGAGTTTTAACCCATTTCATCCCAAGAGTGATGGGAAGAAATCATTGCACCAGGACCATCTTAATACACACATCCATAATGACCATAAGACCTCCTACTTAACTCCATGTTTTAGAAGTGTCAGCACCTCCATGACAGTGCCATGGGATGGAAACCAGGCCTTTGACCTGTGAGTGTTTGAGGGACAGGTTCATATCACATCACTTGAGAATTAGCTGTCATGTCAGATAGAAGATAACTTTATGTTCAAGGTTGTAAATCACTCCCATCAAGTTTTAGCATATGCATTTGCTTAGTATTATTGTAGGAGGAACTTATGTGCCAGAACTCAGGAGCCTGAAATGAGAAGGCACACACCTACACCACTAAGGATTAACATACAGAATATTGAGGTCTGGTTGCAAAACTGTGGTCTCTGTTTTATTATCAATGAATGAATTTATCATTTCCATTAAATAAAATGGCATCGTATCTATTGAACTAAATTTACATGGAGACAACAGTAGATTTTAATGTTAACTAGGTGAGTTGCCAGGCATTGGTGGCACATGCCTTTAATCCCAGCACTCGGGAGGCAGAGGTAGGATCTCTGTGGGTTCGAGGCCAGCCTGGTCTATAAGAGCTAGTTCCAGGACAGCCTCCAAAGCCACAGAGAAACCCTGTCTCGAAAAACAAAACAAAACAAAACAAAACAAAAAAACAAAATGTTAACTATGTGAATGATTCTAAGTGTATCTAAGATAATTCTAAGATGATCCTAAGATGAAGCAAGCTTACATTTTGTAGAAACTCAATAGAAAATAATAGTTTTTAATGGCTGACTGTTTTCATTTAAATACTCCAACTATTACACACAGAAGAGCATTAAGCTGAGTTAGTGAAACCATGTTAAAGTTTATCTTTGCTAAATTTCACTATTTCACCTTTGGGCTATTAAATTTTCCCAGTCCCAGTATGATCAGCACTGCACATTGAGATAGACAAATATGAGGACTATAATATGCTTTGAACGTTGCCTGTTCCTATGGGTTCACGAATTGAAGACTTGGTTCTGAGTACTGCAGAAAGAGATGGTGTAACTTTTGAGAGGTGAGAATTTGTGAGAATGTTAAAATATTATTGAGCATATGGCCATTGGGACTTTCATGAATTCTACTACAATGAGGCCCTCGGTATTCATGAGAGTTCCCTTCTTAGTATAATAAAATCAGCAAATGCCTTTGAATGTATGATAAGATGTAATGATGGGAGCCTGATCCCTGAATAGGAATTTGACTAGCTGCCTACTTGTGTGATTACTTCCTCTTGCACTTTTTTTAAAGACCCCTTAAAGCAATGCAATATTATAACATGGGAAGACCCAAATAAGACAGTCTCTCAGCAGGTCCAGTAATATTCTATGTAGATGTTTAGCCTCATAAAATATGAGATAAGTAAGCTTATGCTCTTTAATAAGCTTTCTACTCACTGACATTTCAGTACAGTTTTGGAAGTGGAGTAATTCAGACCACAAGAAACCACAAAAGCTCATCTTGTTCATCATCATGAGACTTTCTATTGATGGTAGCAATGCCATGTTTCTTATGCATGTGCATGTTGTGAACATTTTCCCAGTTTGTAACCTTTTGTGTTCTTGTCCAGAAGTCTATCAAGCTCAACACCTTTTCTTCATTTTAGTTTTGGCTTTTCAATAGCACTCATAATATGCATGCATTTGTTAACAAGTTCACATTTATTTAATTCACATCAAGTGCCTTTCTTGATGACCACAGATTATAGTATTTTATCAACAGATAACTAATAAAATAGACTTCTTTATACACATCCAACTTTAAGCCTCATTATATTAAATGCAATTTAGGAAAATAACATAAGGAAAACAGTGAATGTTGCAGTCATTTAATTATGATCTAAAAAAAAATCTGAAAGTGGCTCCAAATCAAAAGTCTTAGATTGGTTATATTACACTTGATTCCTGAATTTCCACCACAGGATATAAAAGATTTATGTACTCTACTCTGTATGAGATCATTTATTTTTACTTTTTCGAACTTGAGTTTTAGTGGAAGGAATGCAAGTGATTGTATGAATTCAAAGGTATGTATGAAATACATGGAAAATTTTATGTATTTATCGAGGAAAATGTTTATGTATGCATATCTACTGTTTTATCAGATACACAACACATGCTACATTATTTATTACAGAAATAAAAACTATAATTATTATTATTTTCATATGCATATCTGAGTACTACACTTTGTTCATTTTTAAATAAAAGAAAAGATTTACTTTGGTTTTTGTTTCCAGAATGTTTGAGTCCATGACTGTAGAATGAAGGAAAAGCTAAGAGCTCACATATTGATCTAGCACCACAGTACAGAGGAATAACGTTGAGAATCATGCAAGGTTTTTCAAACTTAAAGCTGTGATGCACCCTTTTTCAACACAGATACACCTCCTAATCCTTCCAAAATTTCCCACCAACTGATAACATAATTTATGAGCATGTGGATGCCACTCTTATTCACAGTATGACATTCCATTCTGTGCCTTCCATAGGCTCATGCCTATGCCATGATGCAAAATAAATGTAATCCTATTTCAAAATCTCCCATAGAATACTGTGTAGAAAAGTACAATTGAATGAATGATGAAGTAACAGTCACAGTACTCTTGGTGTTTTAGATTATTTGTTCCTTTTTTCTTTTTTCTTCTCCTTTTCCCATCTCTTTCTTATTCATTGTTGGAAATAAAAAGGCCTTGATGCAAGGTCTAGTGGAATTTCCTGAGTCTGGGTAGAATATGGAGACCTGTCTCTGAGTTATCACTTCCACATTGGTGTGACTCAGCAAAACTGCCTCTTCCCAGCTATTGCTAATGTGCTGAGACATTATTGGCCTTTATACCTCACCCCATCCTGAGGTCCCCACCCACTTTCTCAACTCTATATAAGCACATGCCTGTTACAATAAAGCAAGACTCTGCTTTCACAAGTCTCCCAACTCAGTGTATGGATCTCTCCAGTGACTAGGAGGAAGGTCTGAGTCTTCAACCCTCACCATCTTGCTCAGCCCTGGGAAGTGACCAGCTGGACTGGCCCTTCCCACAGCCCTGACTGCCAGCAATACTTCATCTCTATTTCATTCTTCTACACTGCCTTTTTTGCTCCCCCTTCTTTCTTTCTTTCTTTCTTTCTTTCTTTCTTTCTTTCTTTCTTTCTTTCTTTCTCTCTCTCTCTCTCTCTTTCTTTCTTTCTCTTGTCTTTTTATTCATTTCTCATTCCTTTTCTAATGAGTATGTGTATGTGCTATTTGTATGCACACATGTGACTATGTGCATATATGCATGTGAATCTACACACATATGTATACACATGTGTGTGAAGGCTAGAGTCAACAGGAGATGTCTTCCATATTTATTTCCTTCTACTTTTATTCAGGCCACCTCTTTCAATGAAGTTGGTACTAGCAGATTATTTTAGAGCAGCCTGCTACTGAGTCCAAGTTATCCACTTGTCTTCTCTCCTGACCCAGGGTGACAAATCTAGACAGCTTTACCTAACTTTCTATGTGGAAGCTTGAAATCTGAATTCAGGTCTTCATGCTTTCTCAGCAATCACTTCAAGGGCTTAGCTGTGTCTGAAGACCTGTTTAATTTCTGTCTCCTATCTATCTATCTATCTATCTATCTATCTATCTATCTATCTATCTATCTCCTATCTATAACATATATGTATGTATGTATTTCTCTTTCTCTCTTCATGAGTTAGTTTTGAATTTAAAAAAAAAGAAGAAAAACCAGCCTGTTTTAAAAACTCCATTGCACACATACTCTAAAACTTAAATTCAGTCATATATTTTTCCTTTACAAAGAAGGAAAATAAGTATTTCTGGTTCTCTCTGTAACCCACATCCATAAACTTGGTGACACAAACTTCTTTATATCTTAATAATTGCTGTGGTGAATTAATAAACTGCTAAAGTTTTGATTTATAAATTGGAGGCCCTTTTGTGTGCCTGGTCCTGAGGAAGATTGAACTGTCTCCCTAGTGCCTGGAAGTAAGTAAATGACTGTTTATCCATTCTCTTGATTAGAAGGCTGCCCTCCAGCCAGATAAAAGAAGTTCCATAATAAATGTGAAACTCTGATGTTTTGCTTTCTGGATTTAGTACTAAACATTAAAAAGGAATTGCAGATTGATTTTTGTTCAAGGACCACTGCCAGATAAAACATGGAATAAGCAAGCAGACTGCTTGGTATATTTGGACTTCTTCATAAAGAGGGGAAGAATTGAGAGTTACTGGAAGTGTAACTCGATTGCTCCCTGTGTGTGTGTGTGTGTGTGTGTGTGTGTGTGTGTGTGTGTGTGTATGTGTGTGTGTGTGTGTGTATGTGTGTGTATGAGAGAGAGAAAGAGAGAGAGAGAGAGAGAGAGAGAGAGAGAGAGGATACAGAAATGGTGTGTGTGTGTGTGTGTGTGTGTGTGTATGTGATGATATTCATGGTGGTGTGTGTTATGTGTGTGATGCAGTGTGAAGTATATATTTAATGTAAAGAATTGTGTGATGGTTTGTGTGTGATGGTATATGTGAAGGTAATTTGTGTATGTATGTGTGTTGTATATGATATGAAGTATGCAATATATATTTTACTGTGTTTGATTATCATATGTAGTATAGTAGATAGTGTATGCCTTTTAAAATATAGTAAATAGCTTCTGATACACTTGTTTTGCCTGTGAGAGCATTTGTGATATTGGATGATATTATGTGTAACTGTACACATTCTTATGCCTACTTTTCAGACTCAGCAAATCTGTTTACTTAATTTTCTCTGACACTCTGTTGGTACCTGCTGTTGTCAAGGATCAAAATTAACTGCAAATCACTCATTTTTTTAAGGTACTGAAGCAAAAATCATCAGTTTGATTACTTTTATCTTGGACCCAGTTCTGTAGTAATATTATGAAGTCCAAAAAAAGCAAACACACAAAGAATTGCACATAAATATAATCTTAAAGAGATATATAAATGCATATATACATGCATGTCTATATTAATACAAACTATATCATTTGTAGGCATCCATATATTTCCTCTACCCACTTCCCATCTTATTGAGGGTTATATATATAGCTCTATCATTTGACATCACATCATGAGTAAGTTTCTTCTAACCCATCTCCTTTCTCCTTGTGGATGAGCTTGTGTGATTTGAAAGAGAACTGCAATGTTTTCTGAGCTTCTGAAGAATTGGACAATAATGGGGATAATTGATGTGGCAGTCTCTTGCCACTCTCTGAGTAATATACATGTCAAGTCCAAAGTGTCTGCTCTTCAGAATCCTGAGCTGAAAGGTGTGCCCCGTTGCAGCTGCTAATGGATATGCTTGTTCAAGTGCCTAAAATCAATAGATCAATAAATAAAAGTATCTCATTTGTGGACTGTATGAATCAAATACAAAAAAGGAAAGAAATTGAGACTGAAATACCAAAGAAGGAGAGAGAGTATCAATGAGAGCTGATACTTGGGTTCTTTCATCTGTTTTTCTAGTCAATAGACTAGTTTTTATGTGTGGCATTCAGATTTATGACAACAAAATGCTAGAGTTGTATACTTTACCCTATGCTCAAAATGAAAATTAGAAGCAAAGAGGACACTCACTTTAGTGATGTAGATTTACTGCTTTTGTTTTTATTTAAATCAGTAGAGACACAGATTCTTCTGGAGCAAGGGAATTTGATTTCTATATCATTCCCACCTTTGAAGGGATCCATCTCCAAATCTCTAAAAACGTTATTTATCAGTTTTTGACATGGGAGACAGTGGTCATTGCTTTTCAAACAGGAACTGTTTCCTTTAATAAAAGCACTAAATTTTCAATCAGTTTTCCTTATGTATCAGTTAAATAATCAAACTCTCTATTGGTTCATCTCTCAATATTTGTGATATTTTTCTCATATTACAATAGTAAATTATTTACTTCATTGCTTGAATTCCCTGTGCCTACTTAATAAAGTGTTTGAAACCCTATTGGGTAATAGCCTACACAAAATTCTTATTAAGGACTTGAGAAGATTTTTGTAGATTCAGAGATACTTGACATTCAGGAAACCATTTTTCCTCTTAGGAAAAAAAAAGCCTTACCTATATTTTAATCTATAATTCCTATCATTGTTCTTTTACTTTAACAAATTAAAATGTAATATAATTTCTTATGCCAAATACTTCCTTTGCTTTTTTCTTGTAGACTGTTGCAGGGTTTGGCATGCTCAGATATATAGAAGGATTTGTGGAGGTGTGATGATGTATCTTCCTTCTATCAGACTCTGTTCCAGTGAGTAAATATGTCATAGTGATTTTCTTCCATGAAGGTGGGATACACAGCTTTCTGGGACATTATAGCATGCATATGATTCAGTGTCACTAGGGCATCATTTCAACTCATAAAATGAAATAGACTGAGACCAGTAATTGTTGATGAATTCAAACAAATTTACTATAGACAAATTTAAAAAAGGATGATATTATCCATAGCGACATAAGTCACTTCTTTTCAATCTTCTCATAGCTCTCATTACCAAAAATTGTGTATTATAATGAATGGGTTGCTATGGTGTGCTTTGATTTCTAAACAGACATACCACAAAAACACTTGCTCAACCTTCCCCTTTCTGAGCAATGGATGGTGGTGGGTTGTAGCAGCATCTTGCCTGTGAATCTGTAACAGAGGCCACACCCCTTTAGATGTGGCTTCATTCGGACTGAAGCAGAAAGAGAAAAACATGAAACATGGCCTCTCTCATTGTCTCTCTTTCTCCTGGGACAGAAGGATGTGATCAGAAGGTCAGAGATACGTGGCAGAGGTTCTTTATTATTATCTGTGTAAGTGTTGTCAATAAACACCCATTTATCATTTAACTTGGGTCTAGTGAATTAATTAACACTCACCATCAGTGAGTTGGGGGGTGTAGGTAGGTGGTTAGAATGCTAAAAAATAAAATAAAAACTTACTTGTCCCATATAGAAAGAACTTTTTTATTTTTTATTTAAATTCTTTAATTACTACTCATATTTACATATCCATCCCACCATTCCCTTGACCTTCCTTCCCCCCATGTACCCTACCAATCTCCCCAACCCATCCCCCAATTCCTGCCCAGGCACAGTGAGGCCTTCCATGGGGGACCTTCAAAATCCATCATATCATTTTGGGGAGGGCCTAGGCCCTCCTTGCTGTATCTGGGCTGCAATTGTATCCCTTCATAGGGAATGGACTCCCGAAGTCCATTTGTGCTCTAGGGATAAAGACTGGCACCACTGTTAGAGGTCCCATAGACTATCTTGGCCTCCTAGCTGGCACTCACATTCAGAGGGCTTGGTTCAGTTCAATGCTGTTTCCCCAGCATTATGACTAGGGTATCCATGCTCTCACTAAGTCAGGTCAACTGTTTCTGCAGGTTTCTCTAGCCCCTTCTTGGCTCCTTTGCTCATCCCTCCTCCCTCTCCACAATTGGATTCCAGGAGTATGGTTCAGTGATTAGCAGTAGGTACCTGTTTCTGATTTGAACAGCTACTAGATGAAGGCTCTAGGAAAGGTAACCAAGTTAGATATCAATCTCATTATAGGGAAGGGCATCAATGGCATCCTCTCTACCACTGCCTGGATTCTGAGCTGGGGTCATCCTTGTGAATCCCCTAGCATTTCCCCTGTGCCAGACCTCTCTCCAAACCTGTACTGTCTCCCTCTAATTTCTTATACCTGATTTCTATAACTAGAATGACCCTATAGGATGAATAAAATCTAAGTTAAGGGATGGCATATGTCTGAAGTAGTAGGAGATGAAATAAAAGAGAATGTATGGAAATACTTCTGGAAAACTTCACCTTGATTCACTGGGGGAAAATGTTATTCAATTGAAAATCAACTGATGTAACAAGCACTAAAGTTAGGAAGAAGAGGAGAAGAAGAGTGACCTTAGAGGTTGGCAAAGTGCCTGCACTTAATTCAAACTATGACACAGCCTTCATAGGATGAAGATATTTTAGTTTTACCTGCCTGTGTGTTGCACTGATTAATACATTAGATTCTGTCAGTTATCAGCAGAATATGTTAAAATGATCAACCCCTAGAAAGTAATTTTGAGATATTGTTCCAATGGAGAAAAGGGTGAGTGGTGAAACCTGATATGGCTCTGAGGATGAATAGCTTAGATTATTGTGTAAGGAGGGGACTTGACAAAGAAGTGAGAGGATACACACATATTGAGATCTTACCTGAGTCACCTGCTTCTACACATATGAGCAGAAGAAATGTTCCTTGGTGTTCATTCGGTGCATATAATAAGGAACTAGCTAGTCAGCAGCTAAAGACAATTTGATTTCTTGTAGCATATATAGGATGGTATTGTAGTGCTAACTACTATGTTCAATAGTGCTAATATCAGTATTGGTTTTATAAAATGGCCGGTTAAATTTAGATATGCAATTATCTGTGTGGATATCTGACATTGTTCTGTGATCTTTTCCCAGTTTTCTAACAAATTCTAAATACATTTCATGTTTTTCTTTAGTTTTGGACCTGAGATATTTATCTTGGTGTAAATTTTTGCCTGTGCAATCCTTTGGGAAAGAAGCACGAAATACTTGTGTAGTTGGGTAGGGTTGTACAAAGTAATTTGACAGAATTCATAACTAGACTAAAAATCCACAATCAGTATCTAAGGGTGATTGCTCTTGTTATTTTGTTAATAATTCTATAAAGAAAGAAAACACTTCTGTTTGCATTTTATATGGATTGTTATGTATTGCTATCTTCTTTAGAATTGCAAAGCTTCAGTTGTTAAGATTGGGAAAACTACAGAATATACCCTGTAAAAAAATAAGGCAGATCTGTAATACACATATAGCACTAAAGAATAAAAGTTTTCTACAAAGGTTGATCTTTTGTATTCTTACCAAAGTACCTCACCATTTCACATCAAGGGACCTTTTTTAATAATAAAACATATAAGATAGCTGATAGAGATGACAGGCAATGTCTTTATTTGGCTAAGCAAAACAGTCACTAGTTCCTCAATGCTTTTTACTTGGCCATCCATAGTTTTCTGAAGCACACCTCCTTGTTTCAACCATTGGTTTTCCAAAGGCAAGCCAGATTTGGTAAGCTTGTGACCCATTTGCTTTTATATGTTGCTATTTAATTCCCCATAGGACTGTTAGGTTTTACTGTTATTGCAGATTGCATTTTACAGTTGCCCCAGGCTCTGTTAAAGATGGTGATCTGCTCTTTCACTTGAACATGTTCTGAGATGTTATTTTACTGACTCACAAATGCCTCACAAGCTGAGAGTTTTACTGTCCACATCACCAGTAAACTGCATTTGTTATCAGACTTCATCACAGGTTCACGTTCTGGGCTGAGAATCTGGCAAATGAAATACCTGTTAAACAGCTATATTTTTGTAACCTTGAGGTCTGTTTTATCATATGAATATCTACTTTCATTAATATTTGACACATTGTTATAGTTTACCTAAACAACATATTCAGTTTGGATAATGTTAAAATGAAAAGGAAAAACTTTCTTTTATTAAAACTTTCTTTAATAAGAATAAATCAGAAGGAAAAGATGAAGAAGTAAACTACATAAGTTATATACGTTATTACAAATTCATCTCATGAAGAAGACCTACTCAGAGAGTGTATAATTAATATATACAAATTTTTTTTAAATCCTTTGATAACATGATGGAGGATTGAAACATAATATGGACTTTTGTTAATAAATAACAAAGATAAGTGATGAAGTAGGGGTAAATTATTAGTTTTTTTCTTTTTTATTTAATTTTTACAAATTATAATTTCACATGTCAATCCCTTCTCCCTCTCCCCCCTCCCCGCAATCCCCCACAATCCCCTTCCCCCCTCCACTCCCCATAGAGGGTAGAGTCCTCCACGGGGGCTCCCCAAATTCCACAACATCATCTGGGCCCTCCCCATGTGTCCCAGATGAGAGCATCCCTTCACATGGGATAGGCTCTCAAAGTCCTTCTTTTTTTTTATTCAGTAAATTATTAGTTTTGTTTAAAGTTGATATAAAATACAAAGAAAAACTAGTCACTAAAATAGTAGTTTTAGGAGATAAATACAAAATTCTGTTTTGTTTCAGTCAACAATGGAAGTTTACATTCATAAATAGAAGATTCCGAGATTATGTCAGTTTTATATGTTTATTGTCCACTTATCATTTGAAACTGAGTGATAAGTATTCTTACAAAGTTGTAAAAAAAATTGACAAAATTTCACTGTAAACTTAGCCATCACATCTGTGTTGATTAGTGTATGAAAGGTTTTGGCTTTAATTAACTTTTTGAAGGAAAAAAATTTTCAGTTACACATGGTACATTTTATAAACAAAAGCTAGACATTAAAAAAAAAACTAAATATATGGTTAGATGTGGTGAGACACAACTTTAATCGCAGTACTCAGGAGGCAAATGGTGCAAAGATCTCTGAGGTTAAGGTCTGGTTTACAAAGAGAATCCCAGGACAGCCAGGGCTACACAGAGAAATCCTGTCTGACACAATAGTAACAGAACAACAGGAAAATTAAGTACAGTCATTTGAAAAATCACAGTGAGGCTCCTATAACAGAAAGCAGAATATGTGTAAGGGTATATTGCAATGATATATGGAATTCATCCCTAGAGACATTTTACCATTTATTGAGTCAGAAAGCCTAGGTAAAACATATCAGCATAATACATGTTCATAAGTTGAATATATTACATAATTAAATTAATTGAATCATAAATGCAGACATTCAGGAACATTCTTAAGAAAGGATGATTTCTGTCAATAGATATGGACAGCACTGTAACTAGATACCCACAATCAAAAAGGGGCATTTTGGGGGCATTCTTCTCTTGGCTTCTCACAGAGTATATTTGTAAACTTTCTGAATTTTTTTATACTCTTTTCAAGTAACCAGATTTTCAAAATTTGTTGAGATTTTAGAGATGTTCTAACAGTTTCATGATTCTTGTAATTAATTAGTTTAGCCTATAGATTTCTCAGGTGATTGTTTTATATTATCATTTTACATCAAATAATAATTATATTCAAGTTTGTTAGCAAAAAATTTTTGTTCAACTTTTCATACATATTCATCATAGTATAAGTGGAGGACATAAGGATACAGGCAAATGCGGTTTGATCAAGGAACGCATCATGTGGATTTTTTGTGTTTTATAAGTATTAATAAAGCAAATTGGATCTTGATTTTTAAATGAATTTTCCAAAATGATGCTTTAAAAGATTACATGAAAAGTTTCAGTTGATGCTCTTGTGTGGATAGATTTTTCAAAGGATCCTGTGAGGGAAACTTGCATTTGAGTGTCGTGATGCTCAGATATGGTAGACCTTTAAAAGGAGATGTCTAATGGAATCCTTTCCATATTGTTGAATGTGCTACCCATAAGGTGTATGTGTGTGTGACAGACATATATATATATATATATATATATATATATATATATATATCAAGAGAGTGATCATCATTCTCAGAAACATGTAGACCACAATAATGCCAGCCATGCAGGTGACTCATAACTAGGGGCTTCTCATCAGCTTGGCTACCATACTCATGATTTTTATCCTTAAAGTTTTGAATCAAGGAAATGATACAAACTATTCAGAATCAGGTATTTCATATATAAATGGAAATTAATTAATAATGCTTCCGC